>NC_139715.1:816907-891907 GCF_964188405.1 Protomyctophum parallelum
AACATAAACATCACTGCAACACAAAGTCAGAAATCTAGAAAAAAATATCATGTGGTGCACAGTCTGCATGGCATGTCAGAGCAGAGTGTATACTGTATACTAAAGACATGTATAATGAATAGTATAACATCTTCTCCTTTATTGAGCCATTTGTGGATAATATAGTGATTCTTTTAAATGTATCTATATAATATCGATTCTGTATTTACCCAGGGCAATAGTGTTGTAGGCTACTTCTCTTACCAATAACAAATAAAAGCATGTCTGAGATCTGAGAGCAACACACACGATTGACTGTGTAAATTAGCATCGCTAATGAAGGGGAAGGGGCAGCGCGTCAATGGGGGATCATTGAAAACAAAGGCTGTGGTTTGCTACTAACAGAAATGTGCATGCACACGGGCTGCCCAAAGTAGGCTATCTTTTGTTGTTTTTTCGCCACCTCTCGAATTTAGACTGGGTATTATAGGATATTTTTGAGGCCTCAGGTCTCTAGTATATTGTGTGCATTGCAACTCTGTGGTATTTGAGACGTGTGTCTGGTGATAAGAAACCACGCGCCATGGGACACATGTCTGTGTCATTCTATGTACATTGCATAAGGATGCACATTGTTATAAACTCAACTAACCATAGTGATGCCAGTATGTCGGACTAATTGCACACACACATACACACACATACACATACATACACACACACCCACACACACCCCCACACACACATACACTCACACACACATGCACACACATGCACGCACACACACGCATACACGCACACGCACACACACACACACACACACACACACACACACACACACACACACACACACACACACACTCCACTGAGTGGGGGTGGAGGGAGGATAGAAGGGCGGATAGCCATGGGGAAAAAGTGCAGTCTTTAGGGAACACACACACACTACACACACACACTACACACACACACGCACGCACGCACGCACGCACACACGCACACACAGGCTGTGTGTCAGGCATGCACGCACACACACACACACACACACACACACACACACACACACACACACACACATAGGGATGGGTATCGTTAGGATTTTTTCGAGTCCGGTACCGATTCCGGTTCTGCTTATCGATTCCGGTTCTTAACGGTTCCCTATTTCGGTTCCAAAATGATATAAAAGAGGTCAAATGTTTAACAAAAAAGCTCAATGTCAATTTAAGACATGTAATGAATAAATAGTGTAACATCCTCTTCCTCCTCATTCAGTTGAGCCATTTGTGGATAATATAGTAAAAAAATAAATGGTATAAACTAAAGGTCAATTGTTTTTCACAGAGCTTTTATTACAAAGACTTTGCTTTAAGACAGATGAATAGAGTATAGACCAACATCCTTTCCTTTAACAGTTGAGCCATTTGTGGATACTACAGTTACCTCTTACTACTACTGACAATGACAACAAATATGCCTGAGAGACTACACAACATAAACATCACTGCAACACAAAGTCAGAAATCTAGAAAAAAATATCATGTGGTGCACAGTCTGCATGGCATGTCAGAGCAGAGTGTATACTGTATACTAAAGACATGTATAATGAATAGTATAACATCTTCTCCTTTATTGAGCCATTTGTGGATAATATAGTGATTCTTTTAAATGTATCTATATAATATCGATTCTGTATTTACCCAGGGCAATAGTGTTGTAGGCTACTTTTCTTACCAATAACAAATAAAAGCATGTCTGAGATCTGAGAGCAACACACACGATTGACTGTGTAAATTAGCATCGCTAATGAAGGGGAAGGGGCAGCGCGTCAATGGGGGATCATTGAAAACAAAGGCTGTGGTTTGCTACTAACAGAAATGTGCATGCACACGGGCTGCCCAAAGTAGGCTATCTTTTGTTGTTTTTTCGCCACCTCTCGAATTTAGACTGGGTATTATAGGATATTTTTGAGGCCTCAGGTCTCTAGTATATTGTGTGCATTGCAACTCTGTGGTATTTGAGACGTGTGTCTGGTGATAAGAAACCACGCGCCATGGGACACATGTCTGTGTCATTCTATGTACATTGCATAAGGATGCACATTGTTATAAACTCAACTAACCATAGTGATGCCAGTATGTCGGACTAATTGCACACACACATACACACACATACACATACATACACACACACCCACACACACCCCCACACACACATACACTCACACACACATGCACACACATGCACGCACACACACGCATACACATGCACACACATGCACGCACACACACGCATACACATGCACACACATGCACGCACACACACATGCACACAACTATATAATGACAATGCTTGCAACGATCTGGAGTCGTAATCTGGGTTCATACTGAGAGCCGTGTCTGGAGTAATAATGAGAGCTGTAACTGGGATCATACTTTGGAATTGTCATCTCATGCTGTCCATACTCTGTTACTTTTTATTGAACTCTAAATGCGACTCCTTAGCAACTAATAAAGATTCTTGCTGAGTAATATACAACGCATCCTGGAACTTCCTTCTACTTTACAAACGATTCTACAAAGTGGCGAGCTTAAGCCAGTTCACGTCTGCGGAGGGGGATTGACACGTCGCGTCGGCTGTGCCGAGTTGCCAGCGCGTCGCGGGAGCGGGCCGTTTGACCGACGGGTAGACTTTTGCGTCAGCTGAAGATTTTCATCAGAGGCATCAGTTGAAGCTAGAAGTGGCCCCCGTGTCCAGACCAGACGCCTCCAGGCTGTTGCTGTGATGGGATTTTGTCGTTGGCTTGATCAACTAATGATCAATTGATCCTCACGCACCTGCACAAAGGAGGTCTGTATGCTATGTGCCATTCCCTTTCTGCATTTTGTGACGAGACCTATAGGAGTGATGTTAAGTGGAAGCTTTGGGTGTATGTATAGTGATAAAAAGCGGCATGGTAATCGTGCACGCTCTGTCCTTGATTTGCGATGTGTGGGGCGTTTGGCCGTAAAAGTTCAAATTCATTGTGACGGACTACCGCCCTGGGTAGCCCGTAGTGAAAAGGGACATTTTGCTAGGGACAGTTTAAGGTTTTTGTGACGGGGAAAGAGGGTGTCCTATTGGTGTTCATATTGAACGTATTTTGTAACTTATTGGGTTATGCGCGCGCTGTGTTAGGACAACTCTAAAATGGGTGGTTCATATTGGACGAATGAGATCATATTTTGATCATGTGTTAATGACGCGCTGTAGGCAATGGTGGAAATGGTTGGCCAACGTTATATTGTTATATTGTCTTGCGAGTGATAATAGTGGTGTTAATGATATTGCTAATAGTAGCTATTATGTATGCACACTATTATGTGTGTTCATGCCCTATTGGCATTAAACTCTGGTGAATGAGATCTCTGTAAATAGTTATTGGGGGGGTAGACCTGTATGTGATTACATGCACACTTGAAATACTGGGTTTTGAAAAAAAAAGGGGTGAATGACCCGAATTTAACCCTGCCCCTGGTTTAGTTTGGGACCTCGCACATGCTGGGTTATCTTAGCCCGTGTCCCATCCATCCATCTTCAACCGCTTATCCGTAGTCGGGTCGCGGGGGCAACGGCTCCAAAAGAACGCTCCAGGCTTCCCTCTCCAGAGCAACATTAGCCTGTGTGCTGAGTTGAATCAATTCAACTCATGTGTTGTTAATTTAACTCAATGTAGTGATTATAATTGACTATAATGGCTGAACGAAATTAACCCAGCATGGTGATCATGGAAATATCCCAGGATTTTGGATTTTTAAGTGTGTATGATTCACAGGACCTGAGTAGTAGGTAAGGACACCCTATATCCCTCCCACCCTTTTTATTTAGGGGGGATTTTTATTCCCCAGGGACCCCTATGTCCGATTTCGGTATTCTCAGCCTGAGGACACTTTGTGGGCGTGGCCTAACCCTTTTTTCCGATGACGTCATTATATTGATCCTGCTAATGGCACTTTGCCAGTTTGGCAGTTAGTGTCATCATGATTGTAGTTCTGCTTTTGTGTGAGGATCTCATCATATTGATCGTGTTTGGGTGGACTTTGCCAGTTTGGCAATTTGGCTGACTGTTATTTATGGGGGCGGGGTTGTGAACGTAGATGTGTATATATATATGGGTCTAACAAAGTCAGTTGTGTTAAGGGAGAGAGACGACTTGGTTGTATGTCTACAGCGACGAAACTCTGCTGGGCATTCTGAAGTGATCTCAGCTCTACAAGACCCGAATCACTTCAGCGTTTCACCATGGATGAGGGTACCCCTCATGGAGTGGCCCCTATGACCCCTGTTCTTTATAGTGATGATGATATTTTCGAGATGGCAGACCTTCTTCGAGCCCCTAAGAAGAGGCGACGTCGGGTGAGGAAGGTCGCTACTCCTCCTCCTCCTCCATCTGTGGATCCTGTGATGTCTCAAGACAGTGCTGATGTCAGAGGTTGGTTCTGCACCCTATTATGGAAGCTCGGTTGTCTACTTAGGTGTTTACCCTTCTTCTCATGCCTGGGGTCGAGATGGACCTGCACTGATGACACACACGATCTGCTTGGGTAAAAAATTAGTTAATTGGATGCTAAGCACCATTCTGTACGTTATGAAAAATAATCCTAATTGAAATATACTTATATGTTGTGTACGATTCGTCGTATTCTAATGGGGTTTTCTCTTGTATTTCAGCTTATACTAACAGGACTTTCTCTGTCGTATTACAGATCATACTTGTGTGAGCATGATCTCCTCGGAGACTGTTCTGGAACATGCAGATGTGGATCAGCTGTCTCCAGAGATCTCTACGGACCATTCTGTGATGAACTCGAATGAAGACGCCCAATGCTGCACAGAGGCTGATGCTACCTACTGGCTAAACCATGAATACGCTGTGAATCTATGTGCTCAGAATCTCACATACATATCTGACTGTGGGGAGTCTCTGATGGAACCTCTAGCGACATCTACACCTACAGAGGGGTGCTCGATTGAGGAGCACCAGCCGGTGGAAGGGTGTTTAAAGCCCAATGATGTCGAGCTTCTAAGATCGATTATATGTCTCTGTATTCAGAAATTGTTATCAGTTATGCTTGAAGACGCATGCTTTGGGTGTAAGGTGGGCCATCCATCCCAGAGGCAGCATAGCTGTCTATTTGAGCCTCCCGCTTTTTACTTTGAGACTCGATATGATGATGTATGTTTCTTGTTGTTCACCCCCACGCTATCATCTGCTCTGGCATACGCCGTGCATGCAGTCAGTGGTAAAACAGTGATACCAGCCAGGCTTCTAGGCGCTGCTGAGGTTATACTCAGTGACCTGAAGTCTGAGCCGTATATAGTTGAAAAAATGGAGCAGTGTGTAAAAGATGATCGAGGGGAACACATCAGCCGTATACTAGACAGAAGTGTGCACCTTTGGATGGGGGGTGACCCTCAGGACGGACAGTGACGATTGCGTAGGCTATGTATCATGTGGCCCTGATGGTGAATGTTGTGTATGTTATATCAGAATAACTGATTATACTGTAATAAAAACTCTTCAGCTACGGAGTCTCTGAGTCATTTGATATCCAGCAGTCATCATGGATACACCGCTGCGAATGTTGTATTATGAGCCAGGCAATCCCGCTAGTTTAGGGGGTGTAAACAAGTTGGTTGCAGGGGTTAAAAAAGACGTGGACATCCCTGTGAAAATAAGCAGCGTCAAAAAAATGGCTAGAGGGAGAGGATGCGTATACCCTACACGCTCCGGCTGCTAGACATTTCCCTAGAAATAGGGTATTGGTTAGTGGAATCGATGCACAGTTTCAGGCAGACTTAGTAGATATGTCTGTGTACTCTAAAGAAAATGATGGAGTGAGATTTCTCTTAACGTGTATAGACGTTTTCTCCAAATATGCATGGGTACGACCTCTTGAAAACAAAACGGGAAAATGTGTTACAGCAGCTTTTAAAGACATTCTAGCTGAGGGGAGGGTACCGCGTAAGCTGCAGACAGATGAGGGAACAGAGTTTTATAACAAAACGTTTCAGGATATGATCCAGCAACACGATATCATACACTTTTCGACATCTAGTGAGACGAAATGTAGCATAATTGAACGATGGAACAGAACACTGAAAACGGTTATGTGGCGGCAATTAACAGCTATCAATTCACGGAGATATATCGACTCTCTGCAGGATATGGTGTCGGCATATAACAATGCCTACCATCGATCCATAAAGATGGCTCCAGTGAAGGTAGATAGAGATAGCGAGGGGGTGGTCTTTAACAATCTGTATAAAACAAAACAGGTGCAATTCCCAACATTTAAGTATAATGTTGGGGATACGGTTAGGATATCGAAATATCGTGGTATATTCAGGAAAGGATATGAACAGACGTTTACAGATGAGATCTTTACGATAACGGAGTGTTTAGGTCGAACACCTGTTGTATACAGACTGAAAGATTATGCAGACGAAGGTATACGAGGGACATTCTACGAAAAAGAGTTACAGAGTGTCGTAGTGGGTAAAAGAAAAATGTATAAGATAGAGGAGATACTTGGATCAAGAAAACGCCGTGGGGTGAAATACATCCATGTACGATGGCTTGGTTGGCCTCAGAAATTTAATTCGTGGATACCGGAGAGTGATATTTCAAGCATTTAAATGCTAACTCCTGACGTCTAGATAGTCCATACCATCTGATAACGTTCAACGACACATACCTATCAGACGTCATGGATACAACCCGTGCGGAGGAGTTTTACGTAACATTGCCTAGTAATGCATCAATAGATGTATACCCCGGGAATAAGATATGGGACTACCGGACAAAATTGGCTAAGCCTATTATACTCAAACAGCCATATGAGGTTGGGGTCATTGAAGTTCAGTATCCTAAAAGTTGGGTGAGCTTTCCTAGGGAAGATGGACGAATTCTACTCACATTGAACAAGGCACCGGGTGGAAGTCCAGTGAACATGAACATACCTACGGGTCATTATCGTACTATACCTGAAATTATACACGAGATAAACGTTCGTATGAGAAGGCATTCGAACACACTGAACATGCTGTATGATAGTGTAACTAATCGTGTATGTTTTATCGGAGATGAGACAGGGTCCATTGTGTTCAGAGGAGGTCTAGCGCGCATCCTCGGATTTATACCCAAGGATGAGTTTCAGATACACCCGACATCATCCATACACATCAACATAGGCTATGCACCACACCCAGCGGATATTTACGGAGGATGCTACAGCATGTTTATATATACGGATATTGTCGACTACCAGAGGGTAGGCGATACATATGTACCACTTCTTCGGAGTATAAATATTACGGATGATCCACGCAGCATTGTCACTCTGTTGTACGACAGGCCTCACTACACAACTCTCTCGAAGTCAGTCATAGACGACGTACAGATTTCTATAAAAAACGATCAGAATCAGGACGTACGATTCACGTACGGGAAGGTGATAATTAAACTACACTTTAGACCTGTACGGTCTAATTTCTAGAAAGAAAAAAAAAAACTTTAGTACGATGCACTGTGCGCCGTACGTAGCTGATGATGGGCGCTATATGGCATACTACACTAACCAGGCGGGATGTGGACTCCCTGGTTTCGCTGGATCGCCTACGCAGTACGGATCAGGGGTTGGTGGTCTTTTTAGAAATTTGTTTCGTTTCGCTCTGCCTCTACTAAAACGGGGGTTCAATCTAGCTGCCCCACACCTTAAAACAGCTGCGAAGAATATAGCCGGCGACGTTGCAACAAGACTGGTATCCCGAGTTACAACTCCACGACAAGACGGATCCGGTTTTGTGGTTAGCAACCGAAGGGGTGTAAAACGTCCCCCAAGAGGTCTCCAAGGTCGGGACCTACTGGTAGGGAAGCGGAGGAAAACACATAAAAGCGCAGGTCGACGGAGTAAGAAACCAAAACCAAAACGACGCCGGACTGTGCAGACGACTAAATTTAATAGAGATATCTTTTAGACGATCGCATCGGCATCATGTCTCTTCTTCATAATATGTCGGAGACATGTGTCAAAACTGAGCTCGATATCTACACAGTCCCTCTAACACAAGTATCGATCGAGAGGAGTTCATACCAGGAATTCCCACCAATTTCTGCGATAACTGATACAGGTCCTATAGAATTCTACGTTACCGGTAGCAGCGAAGAGTATATGGATTTAAATAACACGTATATTCTTGTACATGCAAAGATTACAAAACGTGATGGTGGAAACATAATTCAGGATGCAAAAGTAGGACTAGTGAATTATCCCGGATGTACACTCTTCTCACAAGTCGATATCATGCTCGGGGATACGCTAATAACACATTCGAGTTCGACATACCCATATCGTGGTATGATTGAGTGTCTACTGAATTACGGACATGACACCTTGACCACACATTTTGGGTGTGGTTTATTCAACAAAGACACACCGGGGTCAATGGATGATACTGACCCGGGTGGAGCAAATACTGGTCTCGCTCGGAGGGCAGCACACACAGCCCGAAGCAAGACTGTAGAGTTAATAGCTCCAATCCATGCCGACATGTTCTTCCAGGAAAAACTATTGATAAATGGTATCGATGTTAAGTTCATCCGTGCGAAAGATGAGTTCTGCATAACAGCTGATGATGAAGCAGAAGGATACAAGATAAAAATCTTGTCGGCTAGTCTCTATGTAAAAAAGGTGTCTGTTGCACCTGGAGTCAGACTAGCACATGCTAAAACTATAGCCCATACCAATGCAAAATACCCCATAGATCGTGTGTGTTTAAAAAACTTCTCCATACCAGCTGGAACAACGGTATGTAATCAGGAAAACCTGTTTCTTGGGCAGATCCCAAAGTTCGTTGTCATAGCTTTTGTGGACAATGAAGGATTCACAGGAAGTTATAGCCGTAATCCATTCAATTTTCAACATTACAATCTTGAGTATTTATGCCTACACGCCGATGGTCAAGCATATCCATCAAGACCATTTCAGCCTGACTTCCCTAATGGCCAGTTCACTCGGGAGTACTTCCAGATGATTGATGCTACAGGGAGATACCTGAAAGACCGGCCTCTGAGCATAACCAGGAAAGATTTCGGGGATGGTTACACATTATTCTGCTTCAACCTGGAGGCCGATGGTGGTTCCGCAAGTCATGTTTCGCTCGTACACTCTGGGAACGTCAGATTGGAGGCCCGCTTCAGAGTTCCATTACCCAGAACCGTCAATCTGATATGTTACGCTGTCTTTGATTCAATCGTTGAGATATCAGGGAGGAGACAGGTATTAATGGACCATTATTAAGCTGCATCAGTGAGAGAGACTTGGCTATGAATACTCTGGAAATTCACGGGATGATTGAAAAGATGCTTGAGAGGAGGACACACTCCTTAGGTGTGTTAGCGTGTGATGAGTTACCAGGGGAGATGGTTGTGAATCTACCAATGTTAGCTGTTATAAATACAGACCCATCGTCATTACCAGGGGCCCATTGGCTCGCTATCTATATCGCGTATGACAGGCATGGATATTTTTTTGATTCTTTTGGGAACCCCCCAACATATGCAGAATTTCCTGAAACTATAGTTAATTTTCTCTGTAAGAACTGTGTAAAGATATCGTATTCAACAAGACCAGTACAGGATAAGCAGTCCACAACCTGTGGAGAACATTGTATTTTTTTCCTTAGTAATATTCAGAATGGACTAACCTATCAGAGAGTTTTAAAACTGTATTCAAGTTCCCTCTCATGTAATGATCTAATGGTGTGCTCATTTGTTAAGCGAATACGTCCCCACTTATGCCGTGGGCATACAGCTACATGTGTACAGTATGCTAGACGATGAATGTATCAGTATGTGTATACATAAATGTAATGAAATTAAAGTCTGATGAAACATTTCCATGTCTTTTAGAATCATTATTTTATTTACGAAAAAAAAAATAAAGAGTGACATTGGTATAGACACATTATTGACACAGTTACAATATCGGTAGTAATACGATATCACAATGTATAGACACTAATACATCATAGTTTAAGATCATATCATAGACAACATTGTAGAATAAGATGTATACATACACAGTATCAGAGGTAAAAAAAAAACTAAAAACCTAAAAACCTAAAACAAAACATAACAAGATAAATAAAATAAAAAACCATAAGCAAATAAAATTAAAAATAAAGAAAGAATAAGAAACGGATTGAAGGATGGCATTTCAGTATAATGTCCATACAGAAGAAGATATTCTACCCATTTTCTTTGTCCTTGGGGTCATCTCAGAGCTACTATCCCTTGACTGTTCAGTGGGGGAAAAGACTACTCCCCTCAAAGCCAAAATGTCACGCTTTACATCAGAATTCGGTATAATGGATATTGGTACATTCAGTGATGCTATTCTTCTTAGAAATTTATCCCAGCCGATTGGTCTGCTATCGTCAGCCACATTGCGGGATGTTGTTATATTTTTTACAAGATCATATACATGAGAGCCCACTACTGGGGTACCGTCTATGATCAATTCACCCTGAGGACTCCATGTAATATGATTTCTAGATTTAGACAGGATGTCTACAATATGCATTGCATTCTTCTTGTTACGATCTGGCATATGGTTCACGATATCTGACCCTATAAAATCATCGGCTGTAACAGTTTCACTGGTCTGTGGCAATGAATGTGTGAGGACGGTCTTTTCATTAACTCCTTGTCTTACAAGCGAGAGGTAGCGTTGTAGTACAGATGAATATCTCTTAGCTTTCTCATGAATGTCTATATTAGGGGTGAGAAGGAGTCGGCGTATTTCACCGTCTAACTCGCTTTCAACAGCATTACGTATAGGTGTATCCAGAACGGGAGTGGGTATTGTATGGCTCAACCGATCTATCTCACGCTGTGAGACCATAAACATTTTTTGTATATGTTCCATGATCCTTAATGACTAATTACCGTCGTGAAAAAAGTGATACGAGAAATGGGATCGCAGCGGCAATAGCGGGTAGAAAAAAAGCTCCACCAGTCTGATTAACAAGTCTCTTTTTCCTGTTAACACTAATAGCTTTGGATGCTAGTGTCCGTAACTGTGTCTTCTTCTTCTGAAGCTGGGTGTACTGTCTCGTGGTTAATGGTATCTTACCATTAAGTATGTTGAGAGCTATTTCACATAAGGTGTTAAGGAAGTCAGGGCCAGCATTCTTTAGAATAACCCTCCGCTTAGCAGGGCTGGCTTTATGCAACCTTTCCAGAATAATGAGGTTTCTTTGGATCCTGGCAGACATGTTCTACTTCGCTGGTATGTAAACAACTGGTCTGGCTGAGAGTATATCCGTTCTGAGCCGGAATGCATCAAGCGTAGTCGCTTTAAAATCAATAAGTAGGTAGCCGTATGGCATACTAGTGGCATCGGTAAAAGCCTGAAGAAAATAACGTACATTACCAGGGTACATCTGCCTAGCTAGCAGAGATATCTGATATGTGTCACGAGCATTTTTGAATAAAACCATGTAATTTGTATTAAGACTAATAGTCCGACTGGATTTCCCCTGAACAAAAAGATTTTGTACAAGATAGATACAGCTTAGGTTCCTATGATGTACATACTGTGTAAACACATTCTGTACTTCCAGATTATTACATGCATCGTTCATTAAATCGTCAATAATCAGCAGATTATTGGAATGTACAGGCATTAGCTTATCGTCGGCTAGAGATTCTGGGATCCCTTTAATAAAAATAATATCATGAATCTTCAACAGTTGATCGAATCTGGGCTGCCAGCATGTATACAAGTAGATTATATTATGTATCTCCACAGAAAATATCTTATCTATATTCTCTATGAGACTGGATACAAAGTGGGTCTTCCCACTGTTCGATGGACCACTAACAACCATCGAGAATGGATGTTGTAACGAGTTCTGATAGCCATCAGCACCTCTAACTACTGCTTTGGTAGTAGCCATAGGGTAATGTACTGTACTGGTCAACGATCACACGCTTATCATAGACGACTCTGACACGTTTAGTCACCACAGCGTTTCTGAGTTCTAACCGCTTCTTAACCCGCTGGATGGTATTTGTAGTCACATATACACACTCTGGGGCCTTCTGGTCTGCTATGAACGAGTTGACCAATCGTAGAAGGACATCAGGGGTGAGTATCGCTGCATTATGCGGATTCAACGTAACCCCTTTCCACTTTACCACTGTTTTTCCCTGCTTAGTAGTATAACAGTAGGATTTGGGGCCTCCCGAAATATAACGAACAATATAATCGTCCCCCGATCCATTGTTAATCTCATCAGTCAAATCACCAAGGTACGGCCCCAATGATGGGATCCATTCACCCTCTTCATAGCTGAATATACACGAGTCTGTATCCGTGTACACAGCCCTAGTGCCTAGTTTTTCCAGTAGTGAATATAGCTCCATACGGGCATGAGCCGTCGTGATCGCACCGATAAAGACGTTAATGTCGACCGCTATGCTTGAACGGGGATCCCTATAGCTCCAGCCAACCATGGCCACATTCTCTGTGATGAAGTGGAACTGACTGATGACATACTCATCGCTAAACAACAATTGTGAAAAGCGCGATGGGCACGATACAAATTCACATTGGGGCATGTTTGTCCTCATACAGAAGCGACCCCACAACGAGTTCAACAGCAGCTTGCTACAACTCCGCATGGCCTTATTGACGCATATTTTGCTGGGGTCAAGGAGGATCCCCTCATGCGCATTATACTCCTCAATGTATTTCTTTTTCTCAGCATCGGTTGTGACCCCTGCAGGATACCCGCTAGCTTCCTGCTTAGACTTCATGAAAGTCTTAACATAGTCAGTGAATAGATTGTTAGTCTGGGTAGGGAAATGCCAAACCTCGTTAATAGATATGAGTACATATCCCAATTCGAGAGCCTTCAAAATCTCGAATATAACCCATGTACCAGACATTGCACGATCACCATCGTTGTGGTTACACGATGGCTCGTGATTCAGCTCGATGGCACATCTCATGCATAGTGGGAACATGAGCTTCCCGTTGTTTCTAACGGGTAGTACGGGATGATATAAGCCTCTAGGGGGTAGAACCGTGCATTTTGCAAAGCCGAAGTACGTATCGATAGGCGCAAAGTCCTTGAAGATAATCACAGGGTGCCCCACTGGATAAGGTTTGCATGATTGGACATACGGATACAACGATGTATAATCGACATACATGAGCTTACCAGTCGGAGTTTTGACTTCGTGGTATAGTTTCAACGCTGTAGTGCGTCCGCCAAACAACGCGTCCCGTGGATTCAAACGCACAGGATGTGTGTACACATTTTCCATGAATGCACGGACATCAAGGTCTGCCCTTTTCAATCTAGACCATTCACAATCCCAAATTGTCACCACCTTCACATTATACTTTTCTTCTAGATTTTTCTTTCTGGCCATAGTTTTCCGGTACAGGGTTCCGAATAATGTTTTAGTCGTAGGATTGTAATCAGATGCTTGATGACATTCAGGGTGACCATGATAATAACAGCCATTATATTCAAAAACACAGTTATTTACGATGTCATATCCATCGACAAAATATGTGCCAAATTTGTGTTCACCCCCATTTACGGCATGTACAATATTGACTTTCTCTGAATACATCAGGTATTCAAGCCATTGAATAGAAACCGTGGAGTATGTCTTGTTCTGATCATGGTATGCCCCATCGTAAGTTAATGCAATGGTCTCGTCCTGTAGAAAGTTAGACTTGAAAACAGCCATACAGGCACCCGGGAGAGTTTTACTGCTAAATGGGTCTACCCCTGTCGATTCAATGAATGACTCTCTATACTTGACTACAGCCTTGCATAGAACCACAACATCATTCCGACAGTATAGTGTAAGCTCCCGTCTGAAGTTGAAGGTCTTGCCTATTACAGTCACGTACCATGCGTTGAACAATACCTTGTCTGATTCACGCATATGTTCGTAACCATAATAGTATGGAGATGGATAAGCCCCCACATAGGTCTGATTTGCCGGTATGTTAAATTTATGGGGAAAGAATCCTTTGCATAGATCTTGAAAACCCATAGCTGCTGGGGTATCAGCCAATCTCATGGGAAGAAAACTGTAGCTATCAATCCAGTTCTGTTTGAACATTGTATCTTCCATGGCTATGATCTTACACCCCCGTAGAATGGTGATCAGAGGAATTTTCTGATCAACCATATATTTCAACACTACATGATTGTCAAAGCCAGATGCATTATGCGCGATAAATCCATAGCCCTTGAAGAATGGTTTCCTGTAATGTGCTACAAATTTTGCCACACAGTCTATCCCGTACGCCTCAAAATGATATTTTCCATCAGGTCTCATCCCACATATATAGTTGGCGATGTGAACCCCATCGACAACCTGGGTCTCAATATCGTAGACAATATAATTCTCACTGATTGGTTTTTTTCTCATAGGTTTTATAAAGCACGTATGCTCTACACCGGCAAATAAAGGCTGCCTACAATGCCTACATATGGGTGGTGTACATGTATGGTTGGTTGCAACACCCTCATCATCCGCTGTTCTTTTACTACCTATCCAGTTGTAAACCACACCACAATCTTTACAGCGCACAAGTTTCTCACAAGCCACGAAACCTGCTGTAGGCGAACACAGCTTATGCTGATCGTAGCAATATGGAGATCTACATTTCTGATTACAATCAGCACAGTATTGGGGACCGGTCCGGTCCTCTCCCTTCTGACCCTTAATACACTCGCCAATATGAGGCTTACAATTCGTAAGGCATATTTTACAGCACCCTATGCATGAATGCATAGCATGATCGTTGAATCCTCTATAACAGAAATTACAGGCATACCCAGTACCATGAAAGGCATGAGGTCGCAACACCAGGCAGTAATGACCATCTTGCAAGTATAGCTGAATCACAGGTTTACTGGTAGGTAGCTGTTCGGATGTCTGGAATACTACTAATGGCTTACTACCATTATCATTATGATGAAAAACAACTATCTTTACACCAAATTTATCCTCGTACCCCGATATGTCTGCAAGTGTCACGTTATGTGTGATTGCATGCCCTGTGCATGTATGTATACCGGTAGCAATCTGGCGTAGCGATGCTACGGATTCGTTGGGATACAAATACTTTGCAATGCAGAGTGAGAAACATATGTTATCCTCATTATCGGGACTGTATATAGCATTACAACGTACTCTATGTTCTCGGATCTTGTCGTACGGGATACTAGATAGCGTTGTACGACCCGCTCCGCTGGATCCTAATGCTAAATCGATACGCATGGATAAGTCAGAATCAGCCATAATTGTTTCATTACTCTGAATTATAGCAATTATAGCCTCTAGAAACTGGTCAGTTATAGCGGGGGTATCACTCAATACTGTTGTATGTACACCACTGGACAATGATGGGCCATCGAGTGTTATGCATAGTGTCGACCCCAGAGTTGAGAGTTCGACGGCTCTATTAATCGGTACTGAAATACGATCCTTAATCAATCCGGTCAATTCTTCAAGATTTTCTGTTGGTATATCAGAGAAACTTATAGTTGCTCGTAGAGTTTTACCATTAAATTTGGTTATATCAGCAACGTGTATAGGACTAGCTGCCGCTGGTACGCTGGCTCCACCGACATTAACAGGATTTCTGATCAGTCCCCCACCTGACTGCACTGTAGGAGCTGTAACAGAAATACCGACCACCATAGGAGAGGTGCTAAGTGTGTCGACAATGCCGGGATCATGACCACCACCATCTACTTCTACCGGAGACAATCTCTCACTAACAGAACCAGACATTTCACCCCTCGCCTCAGACAACTCCATATCATCATCTGATTCGCCGGAAGAAATATCCTGGAATAATTTAGCTGCCTCAGCCAAATATGCATTGGTACTTTCGCATAGACGTGTAGCCTCAACGGCATAACCAGCCATAATTGCATCAAAATCCTCCCCCCCATAACTGCCACCAAATGGAGGATTAGACATGATGAAAATATATACCGTTGTATGTCACATGTAATATACGATTTATTACACAACTATATACTATCTATTGTTTTGTTTTTTAAATACGTACACTAGTTATATAACTAGACTAGTATAAACCACTATGATACTGAGTTGTGGAAAAATAATGAATATTACGTGAATACAATTACTGGAAAATAATAAGAAAACATCAGTAGAAAGCGAAAAGAAAAAGAAATGAAGTAATAATAATGTATGGGTAATTCTGATCACTTTTTCCGCTGTTTGAGACGCAGGGCACGCCCGACTCTGATCATAGTGGCAGCCGACGCATTGGATTGACGTAGTAATTCAATGACCGATGCATACACTAGACTAGAATCCTTCCTCAATATTGTGGCCTGTTGGACTATACGCTCAGATACTGCAGACCCTACATGCTGGACAAGTAAGTCACATTGTCTATACATCAATTCATTGGCATGCTTCTGCAAGGTGCGTACGGCCCCATCTACAGCTGAGCTAACCTCTCGGTGGACAAAATCGAGAGATTTCGCGATGATAGGGGCGGAGGCCTGTACTATTACATCATGCACAAATGTCGAAATGGATGAATCGTTAAGGCTATCATCCTCCGATGCATCAACAGCCTCAACAGAAGCCACTGAATTAACTACACTTACAATACTTTCCCCATGATTTTCTCTGGTGTCGCTATATATTCGCGGACCATTTACAACCACATCATTCACAGTACGGGGGTAGGCGCCCCCTACACACAATTCATCATTACAACGGCCATTTGTATCTAGTGAAACACCGGCGTATGTGATACTGTGTTCAGTAGTAGCTGGACTTACTAGTGATGATTTCGACGGCTCTGACAGGGTTGATTGCTCGGAGCTGATGATAAATTCACGGTCGTCCAACTTCTCATCCAGAGTCTTGGTAATGTCTATAACGTCTTGACGTTTAGCTTGTAGATTGTGTCGTAGTCCATCGATATCTGCATTCAATTTCGTCAGGTCGAAGTGGAGAGGCCATGGTGGAGAATCCGTTGAAGGTGTACACTCACCGACTGTAATGATAATAACAGAACAGACAAACTATTTACATCACTTATTTAATTACATAATAATTATATTAATATTAACGGTATCCGATATATATTCACCAACACCATGAACAAACAAAAAAAAATGAAACACACCTGTTCTACGCTTCTTCGGATGATTGATATTATCACAGGCGGCGTTGATTTCAATCAAAGGAGCAGAGCGATTTTTCTTCAGTGACAGGCTGCCCGGTCTGCGATGATCCGTCAGTACATTTCCTGAACCCGATGACCGTTGTTCGTCGACCAGATGAGTTTCGGAACTAACTGGGAAGGAGACATCATAGATTAGTTTCATACTCTTAGGCTCACAGAGACACGCACGCACGCACGCACGCACGCACACACACACGCACGCACGCACGCACGCACGCACGCACACACACACACACACACACACACACACACACACACACACACACACACACACACACACACACACACACACACACATGTAGATACACACACCCACACACACACACACACACACACACACACACACACACACACATGTAAATATATGCATCAATAATCATATTACAATCTATCACAAGACATATAATGAAGCACATCTTACCCAACGATTCGTTGTATGATCACCATGTTGAGTCCGCCGATCAGGTAGACCTCAAAAATGTATTTATTTAGAGTAATGGCGCCTAGTACTTCAAATAACTAACGACTGA
The DNA here is from genome assembly GCF_964188405.1 of Protomyctophum parallelum. Taxonomy (NCBI): domain Eukaryota; kingdom Metazoa; phylum Chordata; class Actinopteri; order Myctophiformes; family Myctophidae; genus Protomyctophum; species Protomyctophum parallelum. The sequence continues at coordinate 834,732 of NC_139715.1, forward strand.
AATGCAGATGAGTAGAGGCTTCTGACGGATGAGTCTGATGAAACGCTGAAGTGATTCGGTTCTTGTAGAGGTGAGATCATTCCCGAATACCCATCAGCTAGCAGCAGCCTCTGTAGAGTTGGAGCAGGGATGACGATGTGTGGACAACCATCCGGTCTTTTATACACTAACCCTCTATGCTCATAGGCGGAGCCAATATAATGAGCATTCAAACCCCAGCCCACTGTATCCTAAGCACAAGAATAGAGTACCATATGTCGCCGTGGCTGATTACGAAATAGATTAGTGTTAATGAAAAAGCTATTGACGCAGAGATCCACACACACACACACACACACACACACACACACACACACACACACACACACACACACACAGACACACCCCCCCCCCCCCCCCACACACACACACACACACACACACACACACACACACACACACACACAGCCACACACACACCACACACAGCTTAACTCCCAGCAATACACCTGAGGGACATCACTAGTCTCTGAGGTGGAGGTGAGTTGGGGGTCAGGGGGGCCATGCTGCCCCATTATGACACGATGTGATTGAATGGCTAAATTGGAGTGTGAATTGTTTGGTGGATAATGGATCTAACCTGCCTGCATCTGTTTCTGGTATGCGCGTGTGCGTGCGTGCACACACACACACACACACACACACACACACACACACACACACCCTAGCAAAAGCATGTCCCTGTCACGACCCATATACGAACTATTGATCCCAGACCCACACACAGATAGAATCAATAGGACAGTTCGCCTACACAAATCAGTGCATGCACAGTTCAGTTTGAACAGATGGGGATGTGAAACCAATTCGAAAGCAGAACTAGAATCATATTGATCCCCCAACTGCCAAAGATGAAAATGCCATTATCAGGATCAATACGATGAGATCATCACACAAAAGCAGAACTACAATCATGATGACACTAACTGCCAAACTGGCAAAGTGCCAATAGCAAAATCAATATAATGACGTCATCGGAAAAAAGGGTTAGGCCACGCCCACAAAGTGTCCTCAGGCTGAGAATACCGAAATTGGACATCTGGGGTCCCTGGGGAATAAAAATCCCCCCTAAATAAAAAGGGTGGGAGGGATATAGGGTGTCCTTACCTACTACTGACCTGTTTATTTATTTATTTTATTATTATTGTGTCCTGCGCCCACAGCCAGGCGTTTGTGCGTGAATAGGGGCCTTTGTCCCTTTGCTGCCCCAGGGTCTGGCTGTGTGACTAACATATATTAAAAGGGGAATAAGAGAAGAAAAAAAGAAACAGGAAACATTTCGGGAGTGGCAGATTTACAGGGTCGCAGTACAACTCAATTTGATGTGCTGTGGACTTGTATGTCTGCTATTTCTCTGGGTTCCTAATGGTTCGATTGCTTGCTAAATGTAATTACCGTTATAAAAAAAAAAAAAAGGAGGGGAGGAAGGAGAGAGCTTCCTACGGCTGCACTGCAGATTGGGTAATTACCGAGTGATTGTGTGATTTTGCGATGTTGTGGTTTTGGGGTGCATTAAGCATAGGAACACATGCCCAACATTGTGAGATTCTTAAAATTTTACAATGAAATATGAGCCAATCTTGGACGTTTTTAAATAACCTATGAGCCATCACAATGAATGGACGTTTGTGTACTCTGTCATACTTTGCCTAAGAAGGCAGGGATACGTTTTTCCCTTGAAGTGAACACAAAACACTGTGTGACCATTGTAATGCATGGGTTGTCCTGGGTGTAATAAAGACAGACCAACTTTGAATGATTATAGTGTGACATATAAACGATACCAGGCACTAATCTACAATTGTATGCTCTGTGTGTCTGTGAGGCTAGGACCGGCGAGAAGCCTAGAGGACCACACATTCCACCTTTGGAGACCACAACCCCTGGGCATTCAAACACGCTGACATCACCCTGCTGTCTACTGCACTGACATCACGCTGCAGAACGAAAGAACCTGCTCTTCAGACACCCAGGTGGACTGAACATGTGTTGATGTGAAACTGAGAACAATATTTGATTCATATACACATTGTAAATGAGGTTCAGTGGTTGATTTTTCACAATACAGCAGTATTTGCAGGGACGTCAGCAGTATTCTCAGCAAAGGGGTGGTGCTGGGTGGGTTGTTGCCTTATAATATAGGTGGTGGCAGTTGTATTAAATTCAAGTATTTGAAATTGTACCCAGGCATTTTAATGGTGGACACATGTGTACTTAATTGGTCAGTTCAACGATTTACATATGATGCAAATTGAATGAAATAAAGATAATTAATAGCTGTTCATTTTGAATTAACTCTTTCTTAGCTGTTCACGCAAAAAGTTGTAAATCCCATTTTTCTAATTAATTATTGATGCTAAACGGTTAAAATTGGATAAACAGATACTCGGATTGAGTATTATCAAGTTTTGGGTTACCTTTGACATTGCCACAGTGTCAACAGCCCAGCGATATCTAGTCTTGATACATTTAAATATTCCGGTATTATTACACCTTCATAAACTTACCATTTTGATATGATTATACATTTATGACATTGGTCGTTTTGACTGTTTTGATGTGCCTTGTGTGTGTAGTCGTACCTCGACTGTGAGACTGAGGTTGTTTTTTGGGGCCTGGACTGAACGTGGTGCAGGGGAAGTTAGTTTATTATTTTGGTCTCCCGTTGGCGATAAGAGGGGTCTCCTGCGTGAGTAGTTCCTCCGGGACACGCGTCTTTTTGCCACAGGTCAATACCTGTGACACATTGTACACGGCCATCTCGGATGTGTACGGATGCGTACAGCCGTACAGCCGGGAAGTCGAGTGAGTAAAAAACCAGTCGCTGGGAGTGAGTGGGCAGGCTACTTTGACCTAGTTTAGTATCGGGTTAGGCAGATTACATAGACGGACTTTCCAGGCCCTAGGTAGTAGGTCTACAGTCTAATAAATTATACAGCTGCATACACCTCGTACATCATTTCAGGTCAAGCAGACTTCTCCGACATGACAAGTCTTACTCCCGTTGAAACGGTCGCTAAGCGATTTGTTCGATTACCAGGTATAGCCAAAATGTCCAAAAAATGGAACAGGAGGTGGCCAAAAATCGAACGTCCTTGGCCTGTGGAAGGGACCTTCGACTTAGATGTGATTGGAACTTTGAAGATTATGGTTGACACATATAAATCTAGTCAGACAGGTAAAAAGCGAGTGAGAAAACGTGCGGAGGAGGCTACGGTTCTCAAGGCCTTCGAGAAAGCTGCTAGAATGGTTCGGGTGTCAGCAAACAAGGCACCAAGCATTCGTAAAGAAGGGCTGTTCTCGCATACACTGCCGCCTCCATATAAATCAACTGTGTCTAATGGACTCTATCCAGTCATTACCACGGCGGGCAAGTACGAAACGAGAGACGATGATAACCAGGTTGTACAAACAGGACAGGCTACTACCACTGTGGAGACTCACCCAGATTTGTCCACAGCGGGGAAGTCATATCTTACACCCATAGACATGTGTAATAGCATGGTTGGGAACGAGGCCGTAGGTGGATATGACAATAGAATAAAAAGCATTTTGGCACAGGCAGAGGAAAGAGGTAGACTTACGCGCTCGGTGGCGTTGGGCGTGGCAGACGGCTGTGAGGTTGCGGGTAGTGATGGGACTAGCCGGCCTCAGCGTCAATCAGTGAGTGCGACGCCCCCTAATTGTCAACACCTCCCGAGTGATTTGACTAACCTGACGGCCAGCCTGCGGCAGATGGGTATTATCAGACGTCAACTTCAACAGGAGTTACTTGCCGCAGAGGCCGAAGAAAATGGGGAGAAGCAACGGTCACTAACGGCTGAATTGGAGATCGTTGAAGAGAAGACCGAGGAGATACAGGCTGACAGAGATCAGCTAGAGACTGAAATAGGACGCAGAGAGTTTGATTTGCGTACCAGGGCTCCGGGTGTGGCCTCCCCGGCTGCGGTTTCCCCACACCTTATCCTTGAAATGGGGCACAAAGAGTATGATTTGCGTAACCGGGCTCAAATGGCAACCCCTGCCATGCCAGTGATCATACGAGGTGATGTCTTAGAGTATAGACCCGTCTCGCAGGGCGAACTCGACAGCTGGGTGGCTAAGCTGCCCGGTATTACTGAGGGTGCTCATGCTTGGTTATCTAAGCTTGACGAGCTCTTTACAGGAATTAACCCTGCTATGGCGGATTTCAAACGCTTGCTCTTGTCCCAAATCGGACAAGCTTCTCTGGCTCGCGTATATGACCGAGCGGGACTAGCTCGTCATGCCAACTCAGCGGTGCATGACGCAGAATTCTTTTCAGCCTATAAAGGCCGCCTGGGCCAGGCTTTGAAGGACATCTTTCCCACAAATATGCATCCGTCGGTAATCATTATCCCAACATTAGCATTGAATGAGAACCCCAGAATGTATATTTCAAGGGCCTATCAAACATGGCGGGACATTGTCGGCAGAAACCCAGAGGACAATTTGATGGAACACGCAATCTTGCGAGACAAGATTCAACAGGGGCTGCCTAAGCCAGTAAGAGACAAGTTGGCGGGAGTTGTAGGTTTGCAGTCTATGACTCGTGCGGTGTATACCGACCACCTAGCACACTTTATTGAGGAGTTTTCTAAACAACAACAAAACTTGCTTCTGAGTGATGTAGAAAGCATGAGAAGACTTACCCAGCTGCAACTTGCAGATGGAAAAAAGGTCAAAGACAAGACTCAGGCGGTTGTTTGGTCAGATCAACAACCGACTGACGTGCCGGAGGGTCCCTATCACCCGTAAACATGGGGGAGGGGTGCTTCCGGCCGGGGAATTTACAATCGGGGAGGCAAGCCCGGGTTTGCTTTTGGCCCCGCCAGGTATATGGATGGTTCTTGCTACACATGTGGCAGAAGAGGTCACTTCGCGCGCGAATGTTATGCTGGACCTCAGGGGGGCAGAGGTGCCTTTGTTAAGAGGGGAAGTCATGCAGGTCGACCTCAAGCACAGTGTGTCCACAGTGGGCAACCCGCCTATAACCAGGGTCCGGTCAATCCCCACAGGGGGCCGGAACATGGGGGTTTATAACGATGCCCAGAAGGCTTGACGGGGGGGTGTGAGCTGGTGGTGTCGGGATTGGTCAAAGAACCCACTGTACAGGTAACAGTAAACAGTCGTCTTATCCACTTATTAGTGGATACGGGCTCTCATTATACCGTCCTTTCCCCCAATGACGCCATGCACCTCCCAAGGTCTGGACAATATGTGCGGACAGTCGGGTTTGAGGGAATTAAACAGCTCGTACCCGTCACACAACCAGTACGATTATGCTATAAACAACAAAGCGTTCTCATACCGGTACTTGTGTCTGAGCGCACTCCGGTTGGTCTCCTCGGACGGGATGCATTATGTGAATTGAATGGTGTTATACGGTGCACGCCGGATGGCTGCATACTGGACTTGCCAAGTGACTATTGTAACCAGTTGCTTGTGTCATCGGAAACAGAGATTCCGGTGGTTTATTGGCTGGGTGATCTCAGCCATGACCTGCTGGAACCAGCGAGACAGTGGGAAATGTTTATAATTGCAAACTTGTCTGATGCTAAAACACCAGATTATCACGCTCATTGTACATTACAGTATTATAAGAATGCAACTAAGGCGACAGATCTTGATGTATGGTTGACATGCCAACCTCAGCAGGTCCATCTTGAAGCTGAGTGTATTATCCTTGGCCCACAAGGGGCTGCTCTGAAAGTAGTATGCAATGACTACCTCACTGCACAATACACAATCAAAGATGGCTTGCCTCATGTGACTTTATTTGTTGCTGGAGATTTTGAGCAACAACACTTGGGGGCGATGTTACTGGAGGCCGAAGGTCATACCTTCACTCCAGTGGCAGGGAACCCGGCTATATGTGTGAGTGAAGATCGGTGCTTCATGAAGATTTTGGTTTCTTCCCGAGGAGTAGGGAAGCCGCAAGTCATTCGACTGTCAAACGAGCCCATATTTCCGGTCGCTCGGGACCTGATGGAAGAGATGTTTCAACAAGTGCCACAACACTTGTGGGCACAGAGCAGCACAGACATTGAGCTTGTGAAATCGGCCTTTGCCAGTCCTGCAGTTGAACCTGCCTTGCAAGCGTTCGTGTCTGCTAATAGGCAGGTCACGGCACGCGGACAGAAGAACTTGTTTTATGAATGGATGCGATTCTCGGCCGAGCGGGTTACCAAACAGACTTGTATAACATGTTATAATGCTAATAGGACACCCTGGGTCCAACCTTTACCTTTCGAACCTGACCAGTGTGTTGAGAATCTGCATACGGCCGTGAAAGCGAAATGTTACATTCAATGCATTCTGTCATTCATGGCGCAGAAGATTGATGGTAGTGTCCCCTATAAATCCAAGAGATGTAGTGATTTTAATTTGCTTACTCTGGATGGTAATGCATTTGTACCACCAGTAGTAAACGTGCCGGAAGATATAGTCTTCCCACTTTGTATTGTGGCCGGGCCGGATCAAGCTGATTTACAATGTTCAGATTATGTAGAGGGTAGGAACTGTGTGAATAGGACAGATCTTCCCATACGCTGCAAGGAAGTGTTGGGTCAGGGCTCACACGTCCATCCGCGCAGGTCGGAGAATGGGACCGTGCTCAGGTATGGGTTTCCAGTACCCAGTTACCAAGGGGGGACTCGTTCGATAGCAGATATTTTTTGGTATTGTGGGAAGGACATGCAAATTCATGATTCTCTACAACCTAATTGGACCGGCGTGTGCGCACCTGTCATGGTCACCGGTCCGTTGTCAGTTCTGGTTTTGAGTACGAACTCGACTAGGTTTAGGAGGACGGTGGATGATGAAGGTGGTGTACCGGATCTACTATACACTTATGATAAGGCGGTGGAATTGGGCCCATTTGGGCCTATGAACATTCCATCTGAGCATAGAGCTATGGCAGAGGAGGGGTTACAGTTCAATCCCGTCTTCTATCCAGAAACAAATGGCCGCTGGATTAATTATTTGTGGTATAACCAGCAACGATTTATCAATTTCACTATTTCGGCCTTTCATTTTGTTAAGGAGCAGCTGCATGCCACATCCAAAATGACTTTACAGAACAGGTTTCTCCTGGATACGGTCTTTGCAGAGGAACAAGGAGCATGCATGAGGATAGGTCCGGATTGCTGTACAGTAATCCCGATGCATACCGGTCCTGGCGGGAACATATCTCATGCTATTCAAATGTTGAAGTCACTTGGGGCTGAGCATGTGGGCAAAACTAATCGGGCAGCGGCTGCTGATTGGCTGGGGTGGCTGCTGTCTACTTCATGGAAGGCTCTGTTAGCCAGAGTTGGGATGATTCTGGGCGTGGTGTTATTGTTGTTTCTGCTGCTGGCATGTTGTGTCGTCCCTCTACTTCAGGTGATGGTTAAACGGATGATGGGGGCGGTAGTCGGGCAACACTTTGTTTTGGCACCGCCTGTGCCCATTGGGGAAGTTGAGGGTGAGGGGCAGCACATGTTGGGGCAGGACAGTGACAAGGGGGGCTCAGATGAGGAGGATTCTTTTGCCGTATATATGGATTAATTTCATGCTGTGTTGGGGTGTTAGTGCAGTGTTTTCGGATTGTTGAGCACCCTTGTGCTTGCTCCAATAGGACACTGTACTATGCTCCAATCAGTATTGTGGGTGGTTTATGTTTTATCTATGTATGTTTTGATTAACTACTGAGGTCTTGGCTTCACTCACACTTGTACGTCTGGCATGCAACAATGTTGCATGGTAGGTGTATGTTTCGAGCCGTGAGGCTCCCATTGGAAATTAATTGCGAGCTTGCGGTAGTCAACAAGTCTTGTGCGTCAACTAGGTGACTTGGGCCATTTATGCCTGAGATTTACACTACGTTTTCGTGATTTTTCAGATCTATAAGCTTGTGTGAGCTTGTAGGTCTGCTGTTTTCAATTGCTAAAGCATAATAGTCCACCAAAAGGGGCTCCTGCCCAGTATGGGTTAAGTTCTGTTGTGACAGTGTGAGTGGAGCCTTGGGTTCAGGGTGTGATTTGCAATAATGGTGTTATGTGTGTCGTGAGACTAAGATTTTACAATGTGTTTTGTTGTTTTGTGTGTATTTTGTTTGAACCGTGGATGTGATTTTGGATAAGTTAAGTGCCTAGATATCTAAGGGTAATCTAAGAGTTTTGTTTTGTTTTTCATTTTGTTTCATTTTATTATTATTATTATTATTATTATTATTATTATTATTATTATTATTATTATTATTGTTGTTATTGTTATTATTATTGTTGTTATTTTTGCTTGTTTGGTTGCTTTGGTGTTTTCTTGTTTTCACCACCCCGTTAGGTGGTTACAGTAGAGTGTAACCAGGGGGAATATATAGGATATTTTTGAGGCCTCGGGTCTCTAGTATATTGTGTGCATTGCAACTCTGTGGTATTTGAGACGTGTGTCTGGTGATAAGAAACCACGCGCCATGGGACACATGTCTGTGTCATTCTATGTACATTGCATAAGGATGCACATTGTTATAAACTCAACTAACCATAGTGATGCCAGTATGTCGGACTAATTGCACACACACATACACACACATACACATACATACACACACACCCACACACACCCCCACACACACATACACTCACACACACATGCACACACATGCACGCACACACACGCATACACATGCACACACATGCACGCACACACACGCATACACATGCACACACATGCACGCACACACACATGCACACAACTATATAATGACAATGCTTGCAACGATCTGGAGTCGTAATCTGGGTTCATACTGAGAGCCGTGTCTGGAGTAATAATGAGAGCTGTAACTGGGATCATACTTTGGAATTGTCATCTCATGCTGTCCATACTCTGTTACTTTTTATTGAACTCTAAATGCGACTCCTTAGCAACTAATAAAGATTCTTGCTGAGTAATATACAACGCATCCTGGAACTTCGTTCTACTTTACAAACGATTCTACAGTATCTGACCCTACGCCGTGACCACACACACACACTCACAGTCACACACACACGGGTGCGCACTCGAAGTGAGTGCACCGACGCTTTCTCTCCTTGTCTCATGTTGATTCAATGCTGCGCACGTATGCAGTAGTGAAGACTCATACAAGGCGTAAGATTCCTGTCCCCTCTTAAAAGTTTCCTCCCATAAACTTTACTTGAAATTTACGTTTAAGAAACTTTAATAATGATGTCGCCTCAGTGCCAGGCACAGCGCGTCTCTCTGTCTCTAGACTCCTCGACAACTATAACTCCATGCAGAGAGATGGCTACGCCTCTGCAAGCCACAAGCCCACAACTCGGCGCTGATGCAACGCGGTGTAGGCTTGTAGATCAGCTCTGTTCCCTGCACATCTATTAAGGGAAGAAAATAAATAAATTGCGTGTGACTGCGTGTCTGGGAACCGATAGAGAGAACCGAAATTGAATTATTGTAATGGGTACCCGGTACCCAGGCACGTTCGGTTAGGTACATACTTGGTACCGAGATTCGGGACCCACCCCTAGACCCACCCCTACACACACACACACACACACACACACACACACACAGGCTGTGTGTCAGGCTTTAAAATCCATCTCATGTCAAGTGTCTATAATGCATGTTTGTTTGTTGATTTAGCACTGTGGGCAAGAAGGCCCTTGAAGTCAGTGTGTGTGTGTTATTTTCCATATTTTAATTAAATTGTCCTTGACAATGTTTATATACAGTATATAAGCTTATGCCATTTTAGCCTACAGGCCACACACACACACACACACACACACACACACACACACACACACACACTAACTGAATATTCCTAAAATTGCTATTGGTTGGTCTGGGTTCAGTTGCCTACCACCTTGATACAAAATAAAATAAAATAAAAATGTTTTATTGCTTTAAGCATATGCAGTTCATTGATTCACTCCTCCTCCTCCTCATCCAGTATACAAATTAATTAATTACAAAGCCTCTAATTAATTAGATTGTTTTTAGAGTCCAAGTGAGTGTATACATAAATAAATATAAATACCGTGGATACGTCCTGTCTGTGCTGTTTGAGGGCTTTTGTTCATTTGAGGGCTTCTGAATGTGTGAACTATAAGTACCCATAAATAACGCTGCAAATTCTCGTTAAGTATTTTTAATGTTAATGTTAATGTTTGTTTGACCGATTTGGTCGCTTTGATTCTTCTCTTCCTTCCTTGTTTATTGGCACCTCATTGTACCGCCTATCTGGCTAGCTAGTGGCTATAGCTATGACAGAGCAGATCAGAGGCAGGAACGTAGCCACGCTCAAGCCAACCGCACAGCGGGAGGCGGTACAATAAACGGTAAATAAACAAGGAAGGAACAAAGGAATCAAAGCTTCCAAATCGGTCAAACATAGATTAAAAATACTTAACGGCTTCCGCAGCACAGGATAATTCGCAGCTGTATTTATAGGTACTTATAGTTCACACATTCAGAATAACTCAAACGAAAAGAAGCCCTCAAACGGCGCAGACACGACGTATCCGACGATATTTATGTCCGCGTTCTAACATTTACATACGAAAACACAGTTACGCACAGGGACCCCACGGGTAGCCCGGACGGTAATTGTGTTTAGTTTATGCTCAGCCAGGGTCAGGCCTAGCACCGATACATGCCCTGATTGCCCTCAGTCAGGCCTAATCCTACCTACGCTGATTTTGTTTTTTATCCATGTTTCTCCGTAAGCCATGACAAAGCTGAAGAACACCACATGTCAGTGTGGCCATGTCAACAAAGCCAGCAAGAAATTATGTGACCGCTGTTACATCTCAACCGGGAAAAAGAAGGCAAAGGATTTCCAGGCAGAGAAATGCTGCGAAAATAAAAAAAACACAGGAACGCCAGCAGAGTTGTTGCCTCGGCCCATAAAATGGTATGCATAATGGCTTTTTAAATTGTACTTTTAATAATTAACGTTTAACACGGTCTTGTATAATGTATACCTCATTAAATAAACATTCATGGGCAGGGTCCACTACCTGGTCCTTGGTGGTTCCCAATTATTGTTCTCACGCCAAGGACCCCCAAATTGAGACTAATTAGCCCGCGGACCCCCCCATTTGAAAACATGCCAGGGAGTCAGGGACCCCTCAAAGAGAACATGTTTATAGCAGTGATTCTCAACCAGTTAAATTTGAAGGACCTCTAGTTTGACATGTATTAGTCTATGGACCCCCATTTAATGTAATTTCTATCTCTGGGACCCCCAATGTATATTGTAAAGTCAATGTTAATTTAACCGAGTGTACAAATGGACAGTTACAGACCCATAAGGGTCAATTTGGTTCCAAACTATCATTTAGCTGGGGACTCCCTCAATGACCCCCTTTGGGAACCACTGCTCTACCTCATTGGTTCTCAAAGGGTCCTTGAGGGAGTTGCAGGGGGTCCCCAGCTAAATGATAGATAGGAACCAAATGGATACTTATGGGTCTGTAACTGAGAGTGTACAAATGGACCTGTTAGCCATTTGGTTCCATTTGTACACTCTCAGAGCAACATTAACATTGACATATAAATTGGAGTCCCAGAGATAGTAATATTTTACAGGGGTCCTGGCCTAATGAATGTCAAACTGGGGATCCTTGAAACTAAAATGGTTGAAATTCCCTGCGTAGAAATTATGTCTTATTGGGGTCTGTGGGATAATAAGTGTCAATTTGGGGACCCCCGCTACAGATTAAACTTGTTAATAGATGTCATGGATACAGCACTATCATCAGTGTTGTTTAACTAGTGTATATTTTGTTTGTTTACACAATATATTTTATATTCTTTTTTTGATATACAAGATCTTAATATTTTGTAATTGTATTAAGATATTTAACCAATTTCAGTCATTAAATACTTCGCCTTGGTCTACTCTTATTTCTCTCCACACACAACTACTGTGGAGTACTAATTTGTGTTTATATCACACAAAGATATGGCAGCTCCCCTGTAGTAGCTTTGAGGACCCCCTAGGGCTTCCAAACAAACTATGTTCTTGAGAACACTTTGGACATGTGCTTGAAGATACTGTGTGCAAGGTAATTACTCCTAGGTTATCAGTGTCTAATTATAACCTTTTGTGTACTTGTAGGTGAGCAAGCTTCATGCCCTCGGTTACCACCCAATCCTTTTCATTGGGAGGAAAACGGGGGTCAAAAACACCTTCAACGCTGAGACCATAACCAAGATCTGTCCTGGAGGCGATGGTCCAAGCAAACCCTTCTTAGAGAAGATGACCAGGGCATATGTGCACGTCATAAGTAAGGCACAATTCAATTAAATTGATTTTGAGTGTGCTGTGGGTGTGCTGTCAATGTTGGTGACTAGACCGGGGCCAGGCTGTTTTCTTCATTTTCTATGAAGTGTGTTACATAATCTCAATGTGATGTCATGGAATCTATAGGTGAGGGGCTCATTAGGTCCACTGGTAGAGCCTGACCAGAACCTTAGGTGCACATCTCGTGCTTGTTCTGACTCCACTCTGTGTGCACGGTGTTGTGCGTCACGCATCTGATTGCAGTAGGCTCGGGTACCTTTGAGCATGTTGGCATGAACAAAGGTGGTCTGTAACTAGTACCAGTAAGACGCCCTAAAGGGCGAGGTTGTGCATACATACAGAGACTTGGTGCAGTTATAGATTGATAGATATACATGCTGTAGTTAAATCTGTTGTGTATTGTCAAATTCATCCCTTTGTATCTGTGTTGCATTGTGAGCTTGCCAATTGGCTATTTTCGCTGCATGGCATGCTCACTGCTCACGCCACTGTTCTAAATTAACCCCACAATGGAGTGATTCAATCACCCCAAATGTTCAGATGTAAATTATTTACCTGTTATCCTAGTTTCTTTGAGGCTCTACATTGTTCTCTCTGCACTCTTATGTGATCATTTAAGGCACTAAAGGCCGATTCATACTGATTTTGGCTCGTCAGAAATTTTCAGTAGCACCAAAGAGCCGACTTTAGGACGGTACCCGCCCCCCCGAACCTCAAATCACGTCACATTGTACCGACTTTTATTCGGCTCCAAAATAGGAGTATGAATCGGCCCTAAGTAAAAAAAAAATTCATTGTCAGCAGGTCAATAAGAACAAAATTGTGTAATAGCAGAGAAAACAAATGTAGTGCAGATGTTAATTTTGGCATGCTCGGAAGTGATCAACCCCCTTATTTTGTAGCATTTAAGTTTTCACTATATCAGCATGTCATTCAATAAATTCATAGAATATTATAATGCAATATAATTGTAATAAACTGACTTGCATACATAACATTTCAGATTCTCACAAGATTCTCTCTCCTTCCTTATCTCCCTCTAACAGCTCCACAGTCTACACCTTCTCCCTCCTCTCCTCCTCTAACAGCTCCACCGTCTACAGCAGGGGTGTCAAAGATACGGCCCGCGGGATGATTTCATCCGGCCCGGCATACATTTCTGAATATGTCCAAAAAAAGCGAGTCTCTAGCTCATTTCTATCAAAAGTTATGCTTTTTTTAAAGAAATACCCAAAATGCTCCCTCCAGCCGCTAGAGGGCAGCAAATGTCAAAAACATCAGGTCCAGCAGACAGCACTGACATGAGACAGGAAATAAACAACACAACTGTTCAGGTAAAAAAAAAAATAACCGGCAATCTTGCTTCACCAGTCACCACTACTACTACTACTACTACTACTACTAACTACTACCACCAATTCCCAAAATGTCTTTGTCAAAAAAGAAGAGAAAAGTGGACACAGAGCACAGAGCTTTCCAAGAAAAATGGACTGACGATTATTTATTCACAGAGGTGAATACAAAACCAGTGAGCTTGGTATGTAATCAGCCAGTTTCAGTGCTCAAAGTATATAATATTCGGCACCACTATGAGACTCTATGAGAGAAAAATATGGCCATTTGAAAGGACAACTAAGAAAAGACGAGATAAACAAATTGTTAGCTGGTCTGAAGAAACAGCAGTCTACTTTTTATCGCAGCCACGATATCACTGATGGAGCAGTGAGAGACAGCTACCTTATTGCCAACGAGTTGGTGCAGGCATCCAAGCCATTTTCTGATGGTGAATTCGTGAAAACATGCATGCTGAAGGCTGCAAAAGTTGTGTGCCCTGAAAAGTGACAGGCCTTTGCCAACATTAGTCTATCGAAGAACACTGTCGCAGATAGGGTGACAGAACTTTCAGGAGACTTGAGCAGATGAAAGACAAATGAAAAATGAAAAATGAAAGACAAAGCCAAGTCATGTGTCGCATTTTCAGTTGCAATTGACGAGAGAACCGATGTTACAGATATTGCTCAACTGGCCATATTTATTAGGGGTGTTGATGAGACTTTGGCCATCACCGAGGAGTTGGTTGGATTGGTGCCTATGAAGGACACCACAGCAAATGACATCTTCAGCTCTCTCGTTGAAGCGCTGGACAAGGTGGGAGTGGACTGGTCCCATGCTGTCAGCATGGCTACCGACGGCGCACCGCCAATGGTCGGAAGAAAGGCAGGCGTTGTCACAAAATTCCGTGAAAAAGTGCAGACCGCAAATGGAGGACAAGATTTTTGGGCATTCCACTGTATTTTGCACCAGGATGCATTATGTTGCAAAACACTGCAAATGGATCACATTATGAGTGTGGTTGTGAAAACTGTCAATTTTATCAGAGAGCGCGGTCTAAATCACAGTCAGTTTGACACCTTTCTCCGTGATAATGACATTCAGGCTGGCCTGCCGTAGGCTACCACACCGACGTGCGGTTGTTAAGCAGAGGTGCAGTACTCAAGCGTTTCTTTGAGCTACGAGGGAAAGTTGGACAGTTCATGGAGAAAAAAGGCTGCCCAGTGGAGGAACTTAAATCCAAGGAATGGGTGCAGGATCTTGCCTTTATGGTTGATATTACACAGCACTTGAATACACTTAAAGGGCCACTTCACTCTGACACAACCTGAGTTGTGGAGGGTGAGCTATAGTTCCAAACGGGCTTAAACTTTAAGGGCCCTTTCTCAAAATCTTATATCCTACTAATCTACATGCTGTATTATGCGCCATGAAATGTTGACATTACATTAAGTCTGTCTGTCTATCTGTCTGCATGCACTGTAGTGTCACGATTGCATGGCATGGCAATGCCAATTTTTCAGAATGTGTTATTCCATCATAATTTGAGACTGAGTAACCTACAGGCCTACAGCCGACATGGCTGTAATGGATTGCATTTTGGGAAGTCATTCACTATTTAATTCATATGAACTTATTAATGTACAGCACAAACACAAGAGGTGTCAGAAGAACGTGGGGACAGTGTAAGGTGAAACACAAAAATATCTTACAGAATGGTAAATTTCCAGGCCATCAAGATGAAGTACTCGGGGAGCAACCTGATGAATGTCACTCGCCTTTCTGAGCTGCAGTCATCTACGGTGAGGAGCCTAGCTGTGCCCCTGCTTGGCAATCCCTGAAGTTGAATCAGACTAGCCTGGAAACCAGACATCTGCCATACTTTTTTTTTGTTTTGATGGGGTGAGTACTCCAAATTAAAGATGCAGTTCAGATGCCTGCAACTCGACAGAAGTCTCATGTAAATATCTATGAATTATATGTGTTGTAAATAGCAAACTGGTAAGTCTCATGTACATTTTGTAAATATCTATGAATTATATGTGTTGTAAATAGCAAACGGGTAAGTCTCTTGTCAATTTTGTAAATATCTATGAATTATAATTGTGTTGTAAATAGCAAACTGGTAAGTCTCATGTACATTTTGTAAATATCTATGAATTATATGTGTTGTAAATATCCATTCATAAATCAGTTTGATCAGTTTGAACCATGAAAAAAAAACGTGCCTGCAGTCTCAATATAAAATGTACAATTGAAGGATAAATCACTTATTCACTTATATGCTGCTCACTTTTATTATTATTTTTAGCGATAAAAAAGAAGAATTATGTGTGTGGCACAGGTGGTGGCCCTTCCACACAGGAAGCCGAGGACCTGGCCCTAGCCTTAAAGGCAGGCCTGTGGTGGAAGGGATCCAGGGTAGGGTGGCCAGACGTCCGGTTTACGGCCGGACAGTCCGGTTTTAGACCCATCTGCAGCGGCGCAACACGGACCGAACGCTAGGGGGGGACATATCCGTCCCCCCCGTCCCCCCCCACCACCCTAGGAGAGGGGGGGATGGGGGGGTCTAACCACAAACGTGGGGTTATGGTTAGGGTTTGGGGTCGAACTACAGAGAGGTTGTTCCAGCTGACTCAATGTACATACAAAACTGCGTTTTGGCACAGTTATTATTATTATTATGAATTACCTGGCTGTGATTCCTCCTCCTCCTCCACAAAAACGTGGGGTTATGGTTAGGGTTTGGGGTCGAAGTCGAACTACAGAGAGGTTGTTTCAGTGACTCAATGTACATACAAAACTGCGTTTTGGCACAGTTATTATTATTATTATGAATTACCTGGCTGTGATTCCTCCTCCTCCCCATTTGTCTCAAAACGTAAAAGTTTAACCACATTATCAGCAGCGCCTCGAACAGGTCAAAACTCACTGACCATCTGATCTGTAAGTTAGCCTATCCTATAAAATGTACAACACCTGGGAGGTTTTCAGGAGAGGATGTTTTAATGTAGTTAGTGTTAAACCCATGCAACTCGAGAGGAAAGAAAAACCTGCAGCGCCTTACCTGGTCTTGACAGTTAATAGCCCGTCGATCTCCTCCTTTCCCCAAATCCCCCAAAATAATAATATAATTCCCAAAGTGGGGTCCGGGGACCCCCAGAGGTACAACTACATGATAGTTTGTGGCATGTCATGTGGACGCTCTCAGTTTTTTTAATTAACATTGATTGATCAATTGGAGTCCCACCGCTAGAAATGGTTAAAATAGGGTCCGTCCGAGCTGTATAAATCTTCTCTTATGGGTGTCCTTCTCTTCTCTTCAAATGGGGGGGTCCGCAGGCTAATACGTGTCCATTTGGGGGTCCTTGACATGAAAAGGATAAAGTAAATCCATTCATCCGTCTGACGGTGCCAAAGTGGTGCGTGACACCAAAAGTGGTGTCCTACTGAATTCTGTTCCTGTATTATTAGAATCATTACAGAGTGCAAAGCACATTGGGTCACTGATTGCGGTGTAACAACTCCCAACTTCCGAAAGTTGAGAGAACGGGCCAAACCATTTTGGGATTTAAACAGGGGTGGATCAAATATATGCTTCAAAATATATCGCGTTTATGAACGCAGGATTTCAAAAGTATTACTCCTAAGATAACTTTGGAGCCAGGGGGGATACAGGGGGGGACCCCCCCAGCCAGGGGGGACCCCCTAACTCATCTGGGGGGGACCAATGTGACGCTGGCAGGGGACGAAACCCCTCCGTCCCCTACCCTATTGCGCCCCTGCCCATCTGTCCTCCTACCACCTCAACCTCTAGCCGGACACATAATTGTCCGGCTTTTTAGCTGTCACTTACGTCTCGGTATTAAAATCTCCGCAGCTAGGATGCTGCACAGCGAGCGAGTCATAAACACACAGAGGCAGAGCCGCAGAGCATATCCCTAGGGCACGTTCGGAAATAGCACACTGAGCGCACTGTGCAATGCAAACGAGCGCACTGTGCAATGCAAACTAATAGGCAGTCCGCTCGCTCGCAGTGCCGGTGCGCTCCGGTGTGGTATTTCTGAAGGTGCCCACAGTCATTCTCAGCTGGCAGCCAGCCCATTGGCTGAGGCTCCTCCACATGCAGCATGCTTGCAACGTCACGGAACCAGTAGGAAGTGTTGCCATGTCCGCTTATTATAAGCGACTTTGGGCTCGTTTTCTAAAATAGTCTAGTCAGGCTTATTTTAGGCTTGTTTTCATAGACATGGAGCTGATGGAGGTTGCTTGTTTCTCTTCCAAAACGTGGCAACACCGCCAGTGTGATAGTGCCGGCTGGTTTGATGTGGATTGTGTACTCTACTCGCTATTACGCTGTAGTTGTGATTACGCAGAGATAGATTAAAAAAACAAATATGCCGAAAAGAAAGACTTCGTTTAATGAGGAATGGATCAATGAACTAGAGTTCATAAAAAAAAGTCGGATTGACAGGTTCCATGCATTTTGCACTGTGTAGAACGGATTTTGACATCAGCAGCAAAGGTAAAGGCACCATTGAACGGCATGCACTGACCGATAAACACAAGGCAAATGTGAAGAGTGCAGGAGCATCAAGCCTATCAGTATTTTACCACCCTGTTGGAACAGCTATTGAGAACAGAATAACAGCAGCAGAGCTATGTAAAGTGTATCACTCTGTCAAACACCACCAGTCATACAGGGCTGTTGACTGTGGCATTAAAGTAGACAGAGAAATCTACAATGACTCAACCATAGCTAAAGGCATCACATGTGGGAAAACCAAGGCCAAAGCACTGTGCGAAAATATACTGGCACCATTTTCTGTGGAGACACACACTGATTACATAAAGGACAATGAGCTTCCTTTCTCTCTGGCCACTGATGCTTCTAACAAAGGCACAACAAAGTGCTTTCCCATCATGCTAAGATATTTGCATTTTGAGACAGGTGTGCAGAATGTCCTTCTGGACTTCTATAGTGATAGTGATGAAACATCAGGAGCCATCACCGATCAGCTTTTAACCAAGTTGGAAGAATCTGGGCTGGATTTGAATAAAGTGTCAGCTTACACTGCAGACAATGCAAGTGTGAACTATGGAAAGCACAACAGCGTCTATCAAAAATTAAAACTGGCCCAGAAAGATATGGTTGCTGCTAACTGCTTGGCCCATATCCTACACAACACAACAAAGTATGCAGCTGGATGTCTTGATGTTGATGTTGAGAACATGGTACTTAAAGTGTACAGCCACTTCAGTATATCTGCCAGCAGAACAGCACTACTCAAAGAGTTCTGTGAATTTTTGGAGACCAGTGATTGCAACCTTTTGCGGCATGTCGTCACCCGATGGTTATCACTCCTGCCAGCTATTGACCGGATTTTGAAGTACTGGGAACCCCTTAAAAGCTACTTTAGAAGTCTTGGCCAGGAAAATTGCAACCAAGTAGTCTGGAAGTGTTTTGGTGATGATGGAAATTCATCTGATCTGGCAGAGATCTACTTCCTCTTCCTCAGTCACACACTCACCTTGTTCTGTAACGCCATAGAGGCACTGGAGGCAAAGGCATTTAGCATCACCTCTGTGTTCAAGCTGATGAGTGACCTTCATGGCAAACTTGAGAGGAGGCATGATGACCACGTCTTTGGAATGGCTGTAAACACCAAGCTGCGTCAGCTGACTCCAGACCAGACAAGGAAGTGCGATGCAGACTTCACTGCATTCTATGCCAAGGCCATGAAGTACATGGGAGAGAGATATGATTTTGATGAGAGCAGCCTTCACAGCAAAATATCCAAATTGGATCTCTCACATGATGTTCCCTTTGAAGAGTACAGTGCTGCTGTCCAGGCCTGCAATCTAAAGGACATCAATTTTGACGACCTGTATGAGGAGTATGGGTGTGTGAAGGCAGTTTTGAGCAGTGACGAAATTAAGGAAGCCCGCAGTGAGGAGCGATATCTGAAGCTGTTCGGCATAAAAGATGTCAAACTCAACAACATGAAGAAAGTGGCTGCATATATATTCTCCATACCATGCAGTAATGCCCACACTGAAAGGGTGTTTAGTATGATGACAACAGCGTGGAGGGATGAAAGAAATCGTCTCCAAATTGACAGTGTCAAGGCCGAGCTGCAGATCTGCATCAATTTCACTGAAGACTGCACAAAGATGTACAAAGTGTTCCTGTCCAAACGGCAACTCCTGGAGGCAGCCTGCAAAGATGTGAAGTACAAGAAGAAATAGATGGTAATATAAGTACACATTCTATTTTTCAGTTATATATATGAACCTTTATTGACAAAAGGATATCCCCTTGAGATGTATGCCACCTAATCACCCAGAGAATAAGGCACTTAATGCATCATGATACATTATAATCAAATCAAATCAAATCTAAAACTGACTGTTACATATACTGTATGCACATGCAATAAAATGCATTAATGACATGAAATAAGTACACAACTACAAACGTTATTAATAACTCTGTATAGCAATGCCATTTTGACCTAACAATGTTGTATTGTGTGTTGCAGGATGAAGCCAGCAAGAGAGCCATCCACACCAGTACCATGCAGGCCTTCAGAGTCAAGACTCGACTTTCACCTTTTTTTTTTATTATGAAATTACATTTTTAGATTTACATTGGCTTTTACCACTTATTTACTAATACCCTATGACAGATTCAGAGAGTAGGGGCACAAAAGTGGACTCTTGAATTAAAAAAAATAAACTTAAACTAATAAACTAAATAAACTAAAGAGTAAACTAAATAAACTAAAGAGGGATGTAGTATATTGGGCAGTTGTTGTTTATCATGCTACCTGAAAACACACAATAAATGATTGACTCACTGCTAGTCTGGACTCAGATCCTGTCAAGTCATTTATACAACAGACAAACATTACAATATATATGTTCCCTGTGCTTTGTTTTAAACTTGAAATGGACCTTGTGCTGAAGATGGTGGTGAAAAGCAGGTATGTGGTGTAAATACATGCGAGGGGCTGCGTTGGTTACACACACAGCAAGCCCCGCATAAGTGTCCTCCTTTCTGAGGTCTTGCTCCTGGCCACCCTAATCCAGGGGGGAACATCCACAGACTCTGTGCCCCCCGAGGAGTCTGCCTCTTTTGTAGAAGCTGGTTGGTATATACATTTGTTCAGTACCCTACTACTGCACATGCAGAACATAATCAACACCATTCAGTGGTATTATGTGGACTGGCTGATGCAAAGGTCTGACATTATTGTCTTGCAGTGTCAGGAAGGGCCATGATTCTGATTGAGCCTCCAGAAGGAGCCCCAGTGAGTATTATAATTGAATGACACCTGTCAAGACTGGGTCAATACCCTAAATTCCACTGTTCTATTGAATGTGCAGATTGAGGGCTTTTCTGAAGAGGACGAGGGGAGGGCCCCAGATGAGGAGACTGTGTCGGTGGTGGAGGTATCATGTCAAATTGTCTATCATCTATTAAATAAATATATTTTTAGAAGTCAGTGATGTGGTTGTCATATAAAATATAATTTCCTAACAGGAGGAACCATACCTTTATGCTGGACAGAGCCAGCCATATGACAGCCAGCGGGCCAATGCAGTGAGTTGGCCTATATAACTTAAGGACATTCACCTCCAATTCCTGCTGCATGCTGTACTAATTGATATGTGTTTAACAGACTTCAGCGACTGTGAGGAATTTGTATGCAAAACACTTAACAACACAAATCGAATTGGGGGAGGTCAACATCGATTACCGGAGGAGGAAAATGAGGAAGTTAGACCTCGAAATAGAGGCAATGGAGAAAGCAAGTATATATTTTTAAAACATCTGTTTATTATGATTTTTGGCATAAAAGCATTTCAGTAATGATTTACCAGAAAATTACAGATCGGACAAAAAATAGCAAAAAGCATACAAACAAGAGACTTACAGTAAAAAGAGACAAAACATAACTCAAAGAAAAAGACAAAAACAATAAAATAATAACTGACAAGGCTGATGACTACACGGCACTCCGAGGACAGAAACAACATCACAATCAAGTCTAAAAAACATTTCTGATATGGAAAATAAGACATATGCATACATGTGTACCGTCATAGACAATATAAACATACATACAGTATACACATAGGTACATTAATTAGATGACATTACGGGGCAGAACAACATTGAATTCCACCACCTCAGTCCAACGTAACATGCATCTCAATAATGGGCGACCATATTTTTAGATAAAGGTGTTCCCTTTTCGACAAGGTAAATCTAATTTTCTCCAAATGCAGCACTCCTCCCAGCTCCCTTAGCCACATGTCAACTGTCGGAGGTTTATCCGATTTCCAGGCTTGTAGTATTAACTTCCTAGCTAGCAGTGTAGCGAGCGAGATGGCCTGTACCTCGTATTTGGTTTGGACTTGATCTGGTTCCACCACACCGAAGAGTGCAACTAGAGGTGCCGGGGGGAAGTCTCTTTTATAAGCTTTAGCCAAGAAATCAAAAATGTCATTCCAGAAACGTTGCAATTTATGACATTGAAGAAAGTGATGAGACAAAGTCCCTTGTTCCGTTAAACACTTTCCACACATGGGAGAAGAATCTTTAAAGATTTTGTTTAATTTAGTTGGGGAATAGTGCAGCCTATGAACAATCTTAAATTGAATCAGAGAGTGCCTAACATTGATAGAGCTATGGTGAATGTTGGTGATACAATCCTCCCATACTCCATCTGAAATCTCTATGCCCAATTCTCTTTGCCAATTATCCTTGAACAAGCTTGAGGATGGGTTAACCACGGCCAGTAAGGTGTCATAGAATTGAGAGACTGCACCTTTTTCAAAGGGCTCAGTGTTGATGGCCCATAGCACTTACCCCACCCCCTTAGATAGCATTTCTGTAGACTTAGATAGCATTTGATACAGACTTATAGCATATTATGTAGACAGCACTATAATTGCATTGTATGTAGTCATAGCACGTCATAGTACATAGTATGTATAGCATAGTAGTATAGATGTATAGTTTATATGTATAGCTTCATTATATAGATATTCCACTGTTACTTTCTTAGCTTACGCATGTTTCTTGATAAATGTTTTTATGTATGTGATGTATTCCCATGCTTTTTTGTTCTTGCTTAATGTAAGTCGCTCTGGATTAAGAGTGTCTGCTAAATGCCTACATTGTAATTTGTAAATTGTAAATTGTAATTGAAGAAACTGTCCAAGACTGGATGACTGGGTTGTTCATTGCGAACGCAGTGATTGCGAACGCAGTGATTGCGAACGCAGTGAGCACTAACTATGAGACCCTGCAGATCGTGTCTGTGTGTGTGTCTGTGTGTCTGTGTGTGTGTCTGTGTGTCTGTCCCGCTGTGACACCACAAGCCCGCCACCAGAGGGCGCAGCTGTAGCACACACACACACACACGCACACACACACACACACACACACACACACACACCTTAACTTAAAAAACTTAACTTAAAAAAAACTTAACTTAAAAAAACTTAACTTAAAAAAAACTTAACTTAAAAAAACTTAACTTAAAAAAACTTTAAAAAAAAATTAACTTAAAGGGTAAGACCACTTTTTTTGAGGTTTGGGTTGTGTAGTTACTTTGCCATGATGCAACTCCAAATGTGGACAAGAAATAAAAAATAACTGCTCCAGTGATTAGAAATTGATAATTCAAAATTTGCTCCTCATTGACTTACATTGTATCTAAAACAGCTCTCAAAGTCACTCTTTTAGTACGTAAACAAACACAAACAATGTTGATTCAGACAATATAGAGCATCACCAAAACTCATGCTGTTTTATTTTTTCATAAAAATGTTTTCTTCCTGTTGATTTTACTATTTGAAGATCTGGATCCAGATCCACGGATCCAGTCCGGGTTTTCTTCCCAATAAAATGGACAAATCAACAGGAAGAAAACATTTTTATGAAAAAATAAAACAGCATGAGTTTTGGTGATGCTCTATATTGTCTGAATCAACATTGTTTGTGTTTGTTTACGTACTAAAAGAGTGACTTTGAGAGCTGTTTTAGCTACAATGTAAGTCAATGAGGAGCAAATTTTGAATTATCAATTTCTAATCACTGGAGCAGTTATTTTTTATTTCTTGTCCACATTTGGAGTTGCATCATGGCAAAGTAACTACACAACCCAAACCTTAAAAAAAGTTGTCTTACCCTTTAAAAACAAACTTACATAAAAAAAAAAAAAAAACTTAACTTAAAAAAATTACATAAAAAAAAAACTTAACTTAAAAACAACTTAACTTAACAACGACACTGTCTGTAACTAGGCTATGTGTACTAGTGTGTGTGTGTGTATGGGCTAACGTTAGCTAAGCAGTCACAGTCCTGTTTACTGCTGCTTAACAACGACACTGTCTGTAACTTGGTGTACTAGGCCCAACATAAAAATAATACTGTCACAACGACACTGTCTGTAACTAGGCTATGTGTACTAGTGTGTGTGTGTGTGTATGGGCTAACGTTAGCTAAGCAGTCACAGTCCTGTTTACTGCTGCTTAACAATGACACTGTCTGTAACTTGGTGTACTAGGCCCAACATAAAAATAATACTGTCACAACGACACTGTAACTAGGCTATGTGTACTAGTGTGTGTGTGTGTGTGTGTGTGGGCTAACGTTAGCTAAGCAGTCACATTCCTGTTTACTGCTGCTTAACAACGACACTGTCTGTAACTTGGTGTACTAGGCCCAACATAACAATAATAGTGTCACAACGACACTGTCTGTAACTAGGCTATGTGTACTAGTGTGTGTGTGTGTGTATGGGCTAACGTTAGCTAAGCAGTCACAGTCCTGTTTACTGCTGCTTAACAACGACACTGTCTGTAACTTGGTGTACTAGGCCCAACATAAAAATAATACTGTCACAACGACACTGTAACTAGGCTATGTGTACTAGTGTGTGTGTGTGTGTGGGCTAACGTTAGCTAAGCAGTCACATTCCTGTTTACTGCTGCTTAACAACGACACTGTCTGTAACTTGGTGTACTAGGCCCAACATAACAATAATAGTGTCACAACGACACTGTCTGTAACTAGGCTATGTGTACTAGTGTGTGTGTGTGGGCTAACGTTAGCTAAGCAGTCACAGTCTTAACGTAACAGTCTGTTACTTCTGCTTAACGACGACACTGTCTGTATGTGTGTCGATACTTAAAAACAAACTTACATAAAATTAAAAAAAAAAAAAAAAAAAAAAAGAGCTGGCCAACACTGTATGTGTGTCGATACTAGCCCAACATAAAAATAATAGTGTCAACCTTACAACGACACTGTCTGTAACTAGGCTATGTGTACTAGTGTGTGTGTGTGTGTGTGTGGGCTAACGTTAGCTAAGCAGTCACAGTCCTGTTTACTGCTGCTTAACAACGACACTGTCTGTAACTTGATGTACTAGGCCCAACATAAAAATAATACTGTCACAACGACACTGTCTGTAACTAGGCTATGTGTACTAGTGTGTGTGTGGGCTAACGTTAGCTAAGCAGTCACAGTCCTGTTTACTGCTGCTTAACAACGACACTGTCTGTAACTTGATGTACTAGGCCCAACATAAAAATAATACTGTCACAACGACACTGTCTGTAACTAGGCTATGTGTACTAGTGTGTGCGTATGGGCTAACGTTAGCTAAGCAGTCACAGTCCTGTTTACTGCTGCTTAACAACGACACTGTCTGTAACTTGATGTACTAGGCCTAACATAAAAAATAATACTGTCACAACGGCACTGTCTGTAACTAGGCTATGTGTACTAGTGTGTGTATGGACTAACGTTAGCTAAGTAGTCACAGTCCTAACGTAACAGTCTGTTACTGCTGCTTAACGACGACACTGTATGTGTGTCGTTACTTAAAAACAAACTTACATAAAATTAAAAAAACAATAAATAAATAAAAAACTTTAAAAAAGAGCTGGCCAAAACTGTATGTGTGTCGATACTACCCCAACATAAAAATAATAGTGTCAACCTTACACTAAGCAGGGGAGACTTGGTAAAGGGGCGAATCACATAACATAACATAGCATTTCAAGATATCTATTGCCACTTCTACTCTACTGTATTTAACATCGACAGCATGTCACAGCACCAGCCCTCCATCAGCACATCACCATCAAACAGCCAAATGCCCTCATGTGCAGATAGGCCAGAGGAGAGTGAAGAAGACCGTCGCCGACGTCTCGCCAGGGAACGGAAACAGCGTCAACGCAAAAAACACACAGACGAAAGGCTCGTCCAGCTGCGGCAACGAGATGCTGAGATGAAGCAGCAGCACCGCCAACGACTAGATGAGGACAGCCGGGCCCAGCTGCGGCTACAAAATGCTGAGAGTATGCAGCAGCACCGCCAACGACTGGATGAGGACAGCCGAGCCCAGCTGCGGCAAAGAGATGCTGAGATGAAGCAGCAGCACCGCCAACAACTGCATGAGGACAGCCGGGCCCAGCTGCGGCAACAAAATGCTGAGAGTATGCAGCAGCACCGCCAACGACTAGATGAGGACAGCCTGGCCCAGCTGCGGCAACAAAATGCTGAGAGTATGCAGCAGCACCACCAACGACTGGATGAGGACAGCCGAGCCCAGCTGCGGCAAAGAGATGCTGAGATGAAGCAGCAGCACCGCCAACAACTGGGTGAGGACAGCCGGGCCCAGCTGCGGCAACAAAATGCTGAGAGTATGCAGCAGCACCGCCAACAACTGCATGAGGACAGCCGGGCCCAGCTGCGGCAACAAAATGCTGAGAGTATGCAGCAGCACCGCCAACGACTGGATGAGGACAGCCGAGCCCAGCTGCGGCAACGAGATGCTCTGCAGCACCAGCAGTCGAGAGCCGCACCAACTCCTCTCACACCTCAGCAGGAGTTCATAGAAGCTGAACGCAAACTGACACTTCAAGAGTGTGCCTGCTGTCACCGCAAACGCCTGACGCTTTTGCTCAACCGCCAAGGACTTTGTCTCAACTGCCACTCTGACAAGCAGCACCCAAAAAAATGGAGTGCCGACAATGGCATGCAGCCAGACGCACACGTGCCCTCTGAGCTCTCTGACCTTACCTTCTTGGAAGAGATGCTCATCGCACGTTACTTACCCTGCATGTATGTGTGTCGCCTACGTGCCGGTGGACAGTTTGGATACCGAAACCATGTCATCGCCTTTCAACAGGACATTCAGACCTTGGTACACGACCTTCCTCGGACTCCACATGAAGCCAACATACTCATCGTGCGGAGGCAGGGCATCAACAACACGCACAAGGACTTCAGAGTTCGTGGACAACGCATCCTCTCCGCCTTGACATGGTTGAAGACCAACAATCCATTGTATGCCGACATTAACATCCAGGATGACGTCATAGCACAACTACCCGAAGACGGAGTGCCCACCGAGCTACACGAGATTGTGCACGACAATGAAGACGAAATCGTGGAACCACAGCTTGACGAGTCGCGCGAGGTCCAACAGGGAGACACTGTCGTCACCGGCTTGACGGATGAGGTAGATCCGCGGGCTGAGGCGGCTAAAGTACGAGCCACTGTTCATCAATGGCCCACACGCGGCCAGGAACCTGCTTCTGAGTACAACACCCCTGGCCTCTGGAGCATGTCGTACCCAACATTATTCCCCACAGGCCGCGCCGACATTAGCAATGTCGGTAGCAACAACATAGTCCGAGATGTGTCCTTGGCCGATTGGGCCCAATTCTTAATGAGCTGGAAGGACGGTCGTTTCGCCAAGCATCCACGGTGGCGCTACCACGTCTTTAACATGCTGCAGAGACGTCGCGCACGCATGACCGGTAAAGTGTTTGTGAACCATGCAGACGGCCAAGCCGACATGACGCTCAACCAGCTCATCGACCTTCTAGACCAAGGTGACAGAGCAACCTGTCATAGGTTGCACCACTTTGCCTCACACTTGCGCGGCACACCCGCTTGGAAACGTGCACGACGCTCTGAACTACTAGACATGCTAGATGCCAAGGGCCTGCCGCATTTCTTTGTGACTTGGAGTTCAGCAGACGTCCAGTGGGACCTCCTACAGCATGTACTGCTGCAGTCAGAGGGGAAGCCGCCGGACCATCCCATTGACGACAATGGACGAAATCGGCGTGTCAACGAAAACCCTGCATTGGTCAATGAGTGGTTCCTTGAACGGCTGAAAATTTTCATGGCGACCATCGGCAAGAAAGGTTTCAAAATTGACGAACATTGGATAATTTTCGAATGGCAAGGACGTGGTTCAATCCATGCCCATGCGGTCATCTGGCTGGAGCCGGGCCAATGCCCATTCGACAATGTGCAGGCTGTCGTCAGTGATCCTACCCGCCAGGCTGATCAGCAGCTGCTACTGGACTTTTATGACCAGTTCTGCAGTGCATGGAACCCTGTGTCCTGGTCACGGGATCAGCTCCAGATCATGCTCTCCAACCCAAAGCTTTTTCCAGACATGGCCAACCCTCCCCTGCCTCTGCCACCTAACATTGAACACCCCTGCAGGAAACAATTTGACCCGGACCAACCAAGTCACCTTGCTGCCTTGGCCAATTTCACAAATAGACATAAAAATTGTTCTACACAAACCTGTCTAAAAAAGAAACATGGCCAATACCAATGCAAGGCGGGTGCACCATGGCCGATGGCTGCCAAGTCATACTTTTCAGATAAGGGAAGGGCCCTTGGGGATTTTGTATATGTCCCTGCAAGAAACGACCCCCTGATGAACACCTACCCCGTGAAGGATCAGGCCTATGAATGCTGGCGCGCAAACATGGATATAAAACCCGTCCTCAGCCACTACGCAATGGTAACGTACCTCACTAAGTACTGCACCAAAGCCGAGCCGCCGTCTCAGACGCTGAAGGAGGTGGCGGAGGCCTTGCAAAAACAGGAAAACACTACCTCTGCTGACGCCTACAACAGGGTGCTGGTAGGATCTGTTGGCGACAGAGACTACACTGCCCAGGAAGTGGCACACCACCTCCTCGCCTTACCCGCATACCTGTGCTCACGATCCTTCCAAATCGCCAGCCTCACCGGAAGCAAGGAGTGGAGTGTGCAGGACAGCAAGGTCAAGATGTCGCACTGGGAAATATATGTGGAACGACCCCAAAAAGA
Organism: Protomyctophum parallelum; assembly: GCF_964188405.1. NCBI lineage: Eukaryota > Metazoa > Chordata > Actinopteri > Myctophiformes > Myctophidae > Protomyctophum > Protomyctophum parallelum. The sequence goes on from NC_139715.1 coordinate 863,600, forward strand.
AGAACTTGAAAACCTGTCTTTCAGGACATTCACAGAACGATGCAATTTCACCAAGGGCAAGTACGTGACACGTCGCAAGGAAGTCATCCCACGAATTTTCCCCAGAATTTTCTGCGGCAGCAGCCTTGATGAGAAGTTTGAGGAATGGTGTCGTCTACAAATGATGGTGAATATACCCTGCTGCAACGAGGCCAACCTCCTTGGCAACCATGGGTCCTGGCAACAAGCCCTGCAACACGCCGTGGAAAACGGATCTGCCCCAGACCGCGTCGCATCAGATTTCAACCGCTTAACAACAAATGCAGAACCTGAACACGCCCCACAAGACTCTGACAGCTCAAGTGACGAGGACGAATTGCCAGAAGAGTTTCGAGATGATTGGATGCACGCCGCTGCGGTTCGCACAGAATTCGCAGAACAACAAGACAACGGACCGCAGTTCGATCCAAGCCAATGTTGGCAGGAGCTGCGTGACAAAGGGTTCTCTGAACAGACGCTGCAAGATGCCAAGCATTTTGTGCAACAAAACAAAGCCGAGTACCAGCTGGCTCATGTCAATTACGAAGACGCAGACACGACCAGACTCAACGAGCGCCAGCAATTGGCATTTAACAGCCTGTGCCACGCTGTCCATGATGCCATGCTCGATGGGCCACATCGCCGCACAACACGCATGTTCATCTGTGGCACCGCTGGCACAGGCAAATCCTACATTATCAAATGCTTGGTAAACCATTGTCGCACAGTGTATGGAGAAGAAGACACCACAGCTGCAATCAGATTGGCTGCTCCCACTGGCACAGCTGCTTTTAACATCGCAGGGGTCACATTGCACTCACTCTTGAACCTGCCGGTGCCTCTGTGCAACACTCTGCCACAGATGCCTCCCGAAGCCCTTGGCAACCTGCAGGCAAAGCTGCAGGACCTGAAGGTGCTAGTCATTGACGAAATGAGCATGGTGGGCCGCCGATGCCTTGGTGCCATTGATGCGCGCCTGCGACAGATCTTCCCAGAACGCAATCAGGAATGGTTCGGAGGAGTTTCTGTCGTGCTCATGGGAGATTTTGGACAGTTACCACCTGTCATGGATCTACCTATGTACGCCAAGGCCGCAGCGCAGGGATTGAGCGGTGCAGGAAAGAAAGTCTTTGCTGCCTTTACGCAGGCCATCATTCTCCAGAAGGTGGAGCGCATCGCTGCCGACACACCAAACATGAAACAGTTCACAGACGTTCTTGACCGACTTCGAAAAGGCCAAGTCACACGAGCCGATTGGCAGTTCCTCATCAGCCGATCCTTCCACACGCTGAATATTGAGGAAAAACACAGCTTCAAGGACGCGCAAATCCTCGTCAGCACACACCAAGCTGAGGAAGTAATCAACGACGATAGACTTCGCAGCTTACCTGACGCAAAAGTCAGCATACATGCGGTCAATGCAGGTCCAAATGCCAAGAATACCAAGACTGAGGATGCAGGGGGCCTGCAGAATGTGTTACGGCTGGCAAAGGGGGCCCGTGTCATGCTGCGGCAAAATCTCTGGGTGGAGGCCGGCTTGACTAACGGAGCCTTGGGGACAATCCGAGGGGTCCTCTACGATCCCAACGGGGCACAGCCACCCGCCCTGCCTGTGGCTGTCCTCGTCACATTTGACATCTACAAAGGGCCAACCTTCCTACCAGACATTCTGCCAAACCGCACCGTACCAATTCCACCTCTGACACGCAAATGGATTAAAGGAGAGAAGGTGTGCACACGTACGCAGCTTCCCCTTTGTTTGTCCTTTGCCGTTACCATCCACAAAAGCCAAGGATGGACTAGAGAGAAGGTCATGCTAGACATTGGAACCTCAGAACATTCTTTGGGCATTACTTTTGTAGGCTGCTCCCGAGTCACGTCTCCCCAAGGCCTGTGCCTGCGACCGGCAGACATTCAGGCCATCACATGGACCCGGTTTGAAAAAATCAACAAAGCCAAGGGCCATGATGAACGCAGGAACGTGGACAAGGCCCTGCTTCGAATGCACAACAAGCTGGAACATGCCAACGAACAAGTATAACTACGTTTTCCATAGACCCTCTCACTACCACCTACCACACAAGCTGGATCACAAAAAAACAAAAAAACAAAAAACAAAAACATAAAAAAAAAAAAAAAAAACATTTAAAAAAAACTTAAAAAACTTAAAAAAAAAAAAATATATATATATATATATATATATATATTATGGGGTTAGCGGTGCTGAGCCTTCTCGTGGCGGCCCTGTTTTCACTAATTTCACAGTACCACACACTTCTCACTAATTCGTAATTTATTCTAATTGTTATTGCAATTTACGATCTGCGTTCGCTTCCCGCGTTCTCGCGTCTTACTTGTATTGTTGGATATGCGTTCTAAGAAAATGTCTCAATTGCAAGTAACGGAAGAAATGTGATGATGGTAGCTGGATTGGAGAAAGCAAGTATGGTCATCATTTCAATGCACACTGAAACCATGACTGTAACACAATGTAGGCTATTAATCATATTCCCCCTCTCTCCTATAGGATACAACAACAACAACAACAACAACAACAACAACTGAATAAAATAAAATGAATAAATGCATGTCATCTCTCTCAGTATTTATTGGTGCAAATAAGGATAACAGAAAGTATGCTTTAGGCCTATACTGAAAGGTTTGTGACATTATAAATAAAATAACAAAAAGGAAAAAGAAAACAGGCATGAAGAAGAGGGGGGGGGGGGGGATCATAGAAAATGTCCATGTGCAATTCGTTCCCTGACAACTGTCCCCTCAGGGTTGTCAGGGTAATGGTGTGGGATGTCATCCCAGTCCCTGTCCTCCACCACTGTGGGAACCCTCTCTTTTCTTATTCTGGCAATATTGTGGAGGACAGAGCATGCTATAATTATGTCAAGCCCAACACACACCGGCTCCGTCCGCGCGGCGCTGCCTGGAAAATAGAACTGGTTCTATCGGCGCGTCAGGCGAGGCGCCAGCGCGCGTCGGACGCCGCCGGTGTGCGATAGGTTCATTGAAAATAATTGAGGCGGCTGTTTTGACGCGCGGCGGTCGCAGACGACGGTGTGTGATGGGCTTGACATGCCCTGTCCGGGGTGACTGAGGTGGGTGATTGAATGAAACCGGGCCTTCAGCACCCCAAAGGTCATCTCAATTCGTGCCCTTGTTTTGGCGTGAGCATAATTATATCTCCGTTCTGTATAGGTCTGAGGATCTGGGAATGGGTTCAGGAGGTAGGGTTCACAAGGATAGCCCTTATCTCCTAGGAGGTAGCCTGGGAATTCACCTGAGAACAAAAATGCAATAATTATAATTAACTACATATATAGTAGGATAAAACATTGGAAACGAATTGTGTGAGGTACTATAGCCTATACCGAGTTCAAGTCTCTGTCCCAGAGTGCAGGATCTAAATATCCTGGTGTCATGTGCCGACCCTGGCCACAGTGCCACAACATTGCTGATTATAAGGTCTGCATCACATAGCCTATGTAATTCATGTATATTTAACATGAACAATGAGTCATTCTTACTTGAACATTGATGCTGTGGTACCACTTGCGATTTACAAAATCCCCCTCATGGTCACCTGCAGGCTTTTTATTTTAATGTGGGTGCAGTCTATAGCCCCAATGACATTTGGAAAGTCTGCGAAATTATATCAAATAAATAGTTAATTTTGAAAGTTACACAGACACATCATTATACAAGAGTATCTGGAATTAAATTCATGTTACCGCCAATTTGGTATAAGTCCTCCTTAATGATGTTGAGGTTTCTATGGCCAGGGAAGGTGATGTGAAGTTATGTGCCAATTCCTTAAAGGACAACTTTAGTTTTTTTCAACCAAGGTTCATGTTTTAGGTTGTTATTAGAGAAACTAAAAGGTGAGTGTTAATTTTCTTTAATTTGCTGCTTTCTTTTGATTTTGGGATTTTAGCAGTTTTCGACAGGGGCGGGGGCATTCGAGCATGGGGCTAAATATGTATTTTTTTTACAAATTATTATGGCGATTTATTTTTTTATTATTTACTATAGTCCTAATAAACCCCAATAAATTACATCTGGCCACAAAAGATCACAGGATCTATTGAATGTGACAAACTGACATATTGAGCCTATACACACAGTATAAGCCTTCCCCCAGTAGGCTACCTTCACATTCAGTAGATCCTGTGATCTTCTGTGGCCAGATCCTGTGGTTTATTAGGACTATAGTAAATAATACAAAGATAAATCACCATAAGATTTTGTAAAAAAATACATATTTAGCCCCATGCTCGAATGCCCCCGCCCCCCTGTCAAAAAGAGCTAAAATCCCTAAAACGAAAGAAAGCCGCAAATGAGAAGAAATGAACACTCATCTTTTACTTTCTCTAATAACAACCTAAAACATGAACCTTGGTTGAAAAAAACTAAAGTTGTCCTTTAAGGGCAAGGTAGATTGTCCTGCACACAGTGGCTTTGCTAAGCTTTTCTGCATCACCAACTGTGTACAGGAACGAACCACTTGCAAAGAACCTCATAGCAATACACACCATCTGTGGCACTGTCAAGGCTTGGCTCCTTGCAGTTCGGTGAGAAATTTGGGGGGCGAGCAGTTTACAAATGTAACGTAGCCCAAAAATCAGTATCGCTCATATAACCTGTCATCATTGAAAGCAAAGGGGTCAGACCTGTCAAAAAACACCCTTTCCCTTCTCAGTGCCCTACGTAAGATCAGCGCCTCTTCGTCTTGAACATCCAGCAAAAAGGACATGCCATCCTGAAGCTCTAGAAGAATCAAGCCTACACAGGCTCGGAGTCCTCGCTAACTTAATTGAAAACACCCTTGGCAACCTTGTCAGCCATTTTTTATAATATCAATAATTGATATAGCCTATTATCAAACATCTAACAATCTGTGTTATAACAGAGTAACAATGACATATCACATGAGTCATTCTGAAACAACAATTATTACTATTTCAGTAATATAATTACATTTATTATATCTCATTGTATTGATTTCATTTTATTTGAATGCAGTGTAATCAAAATGAGTCCATATAAGAACATAGGTGTTGAATTAACTGTGGAAAAAGGCATTGGATTTAGAGCTGTTTCACAAAACATGGCTTAATTAAATTATTGAATAGCTGATCTCAAAATCAATGATATCAGATTAAGGGCCCACCTCACACTCACCCCCCACCCGTTACCCAGCCACCAAAAGAACCTGGAAATCAATAGTTTTATGTAGCCATTTATTTAAAAATGTATATATATTGTATGTGTAGCATGGTGGTATAAATTAGAATAGCCAACAATGACTCTGAAGGGATTAGGCCCTAGGTAGGAAATAGTTTTTGGGGAAATCTAGTGAACTAACGTAAACCACCTGATCATAATGATAACTCCCCACTGGGTTGGTTAACGTAAACCACCTGATCATAATGATAACTCCCCACTGGGTTGGTCGTACAGATAAGAAGCAAGGCAGAGACGTGGTTTTTAAGCAAAGTACAAACAGGATTTATTCAATTAACAGATTGTTTTATGCATTTGGTCTCATCAACATCATCATCAGTAAAACAGGAATGCATCCAATTGGTTAAGAGTAACAACATCACTGAGTTAATCAAATATAATGGGAGTATATATGGACCCAAGGACGGGCAGCTAGGGGGTGCTATCACCAGGGACATGCAGCTAGGGGGTGCTATCACCAGGGACATGCAGCTAGGGGGTGCTGTCACCAGGGACATGCAGCTAGGGGGCGCTATCACCAGGGACATGCAGCTAGGGGGTGCTGTCACCAGGGACATGCAGCTAGGGGGCGCTATCACCAGGGACATGCAGCTAGGGGGTGCTATCACCAGGGACATGCAGCTAGGGGGTGCTATCACCAGGGACATGCAGCTAGGGGGTGCTGTCACCAGGGACATGCAGCTAGGGGGTGCTATCACCAGGGACATGCAGCTAGGGGGTGCTGTCACCAGGGACATGCAGCTAGGGGGCGCTATCACCAGGGACGTGCAGAGTTAGAGAGGCAGGGGCTGAAATCCCCTAGGAGGGTACTTTTGGACAAAAAAATAGCGAAAATAGCTGATCTACAAGCTCACAACGCGTCGCGCTGCGATGCGTTGAGAGCTTGTAGATCAGCTATTTTCAGGGCAGTTGATTTACAGACGGTAAAAGGGCAGGGGCTGAAGCCCCCTTTGATGTCTATGTGTGCACGTCCCTGTATGGGCCAGTGCTGAGGAAGGGGAGAGATGGGGGGGGGGGGGGGGTGGGGAGAGATGGGGGGGTGGGGGTGGGGGGGAGATGGGGGGACGGGAGGGGAGGGGAGAGATGTAATGGGGAACAGTAATGAATGACTTGCAGGGAAAGATATATTACAAGGACATACTTCCAGTACTAATCCTATGATATAAAGATATATTAGAAGGACATACTTCCAGTACTAATCCTATGATATAAAGATATATTACAAGGACATACTTCCAGTACTAGTCCTATGTGTGCCAAGCCATCTCACACAATAAACAAATAATACAATTATAAAAATGACTAAAATAATGAAATTAATAACCAAATCCAAATAGCACATTTTCCCAAATCACAGACGATATCCAGTCCAATATCATGATATGGATAGCATTTTATACAGACTTATAGCATTTTATGTAGACATGATAGTACTTTTGAAAGTAAACATGTACAGTTTCATTATTCCACGTTACGTTCTTAGCTCACGCATGTTTCATTGATAACTACTTTTTAAGTACATGTGATGTATTGCCATGCTTTTTTGTTCTTGCTTATTGTAAATCGCTCTGGATTAAAGGACCACTTCACCACTTTTCAACCTATGTTCATATAATAGGTCCGCACTAATAATCATGATAAAATGGCACGATTTTGTTCTACTCAGTCTGTGTCTCATAGGAGGGCTGTGGGCAGTTTAAATCATCATTAGGCAGATATTTTTTAACTTTTTTTTTTAACTTTTTTTATTTTATTTTCAGTATCGTGAGAACGATGGCTTCCATTTTCGCATTGCAACTTTTCAGAACTAGAAAGCCTGTAGTTTCTATTAGCTTGTATTCCCCATCGACGCAGACAGAGTAGAAAAAAATGATTATTAGTGAGTACTTATTATATGAAGATAGGTTGAAAAGTGGTGAAGTGGTCCTTTAAGAGCGTCTGATAAATGATTACATTGTAAATTGCATACAGTAGCAGTGGTGTTATTGTCTAACTCTAACTCCTGTACTGTACACAGCCACGTTGTTGCGATTCACAGCAGCATAATGGCCTTCTCCCTTTGATTAACAAACAGAACAACAATGAAACAAACAAACAAAAGAAGAAGAACATCATGATCAGAGCAACAACACCCCAGTGTGGACTTTGTGGCCGGGGGAAAACTTTGGAAGATATTAAGGTAAAATAATACTAGATAAGAATGAATACAACTTACCACTGTGTTTGTAGGAGACACTGGGGAGTGTCTCCTACAAGGACCACGGGATTGTCCTATAAAAACCAAATACACATAAAGATGATTAGATTATCAGGCTGTATTCATCAAAGTTTTATCCAGGACACATTCAGGAGGACTGCTGTTTCTTTAGGCCATGATTTTGTAACCAATTGTTTTTCACCCATAGTGTCAATTATCTAATGTAATCCTGGGCGCTACACTTCCTCTACAACCTGGGGAGAGCAGTGGACTGACCTCATGCTTCCTTCTATGCATGATGAGTCCAAGCTGCTTCTTTTCAACCTGACAGGGGGGAGTTTCCCTGGTTGGACGTAGCACGTGGAAGTAACACGTTATTCCAACCAGTTCCTTTCCCCTCCATCAGACGCCCCGGCTGACCGGGGGGGAAGGGGCAGTTTAAATATAAAAATAAAGGTGTTTGACAATCATCAAGCCGTCCTTGTCAGCAGCAATGAAGAGACAACGATGCAGTAGCAATGTAGCATGCATGACATACTACTGCAAAAATGCATAATCGACAAATAACTATTGATTAGCGATTCACATCGTCTTGATGCACGCTTGCTAGTGAGCCAGGAAATATATCAGACTGCTGTTTGACGTTAGTTATAATGGGCTCATAAATATGACAAAACAAAACTAGAGATTGCAAATCAGGGATGTTGTAGTCAGTAAAGTAAAAGGTCATAACAGATCACGCACCCTGCAGTGATTAGAAAGTATCCATACCTCTGTGATCTTTTCTACATGACCAGTAGAGTATCCATACCTCTGTGATCTTTATGACCAGTAGAGTATTTATACCTCTGTGATCTTTATGACCATGTGTATCCATACCTCTGTGATCTTTTCTCCATGACCAGTAGAGCATCCATCCAAGGAGCAGACTCAGCAGAGTGGACATCCCCAGTGAAACCACCAACACAATGACGGTTGTTGGATTGAAGAGATGTGCACGTTCACGTTCTGAAATGAGTCATTATTGGTGCACGTTCACCAGCAGTGGTGGAAAAAGTACTCAATTGTTTTACTTAAGTAAAAGTACCAATACTGAAATTTAGAACTACTCTGTTACAAGTAAAAGTACGGAATTGAAAATGCACTTGCGCAAAAGTACAAAAGTATCGGCATCAAAATGTACTTAAAGTACTAAAAGTAAAAGTAGTCATGTTGCAGAATGTCCCATTTCACAAGTTCAACCAGTACTTAAGTAAAAGTACTTAGTTACTTTAGACCACTGCTGAAATGAGTCATTGATGCACGTTCACCAGTTCAGATAAAAACAACAACCATCATTTCCACTGACACTCCAACTGCAAACATTACACATCATACTTCTGTAAACAACCTACAGAAACTATTACCTAAACATAATTCACCGTATGTACATTTATTTACCTTGGCCATTCAGTGTTGGTCCATTTCCAGAGGTCTCTCCCACAGAGGTCTCTCCCAGCTCCTCTGCTTTGAAAGGTAATGATCATTACTAACTGTTTCTATTCTGATAGAATTACATTAATAACCTAAATTACACTACAGAGAAAAACATACCTTTTATCTCTAGGAAGGTTCCTGGTCCAATCTCAAGGGAACCTGATGTGCCCATTACTCCACAGAAGTACGTTCCAGTGTCCTCTGTTTTCGTATGCTTTATTTTAAGAGGAGCTGATTTAACTTTGTAGTCTGTCTCTGCAACAACACGACCCTCTTTGTCACAGTGTATTATTGCGGTGTATTTGTATATTACACATTGTATAGTTAAAGTATTCGCTGCTGTCAATTTGAACCATACATAATATGTACTATATATACTACTATACAAGGCTTCAATGTGACATTGAAGGGTAACTTCCTGGCCCAGCTTCGCTGCTTGACGTGGAAGTGGCTGAGAGATATTCGCTTGTTGAGCCACACCTGAAACACAAGCATCAATGCAAAGACATACGTTAAAAACATTTACAGTATGGGGTTTGCGATAATGTTATTTTGGACAATTTATTGTTCTGCAAACTTGAGTTTGCCGATAAATATTCAGTATACATTCAAAATGATCCTCTACATTTTTATACATGTAGTGTAAATGGAATCATACAGATGCAACTCTATTGCTGTGAATACTTACAGGAGCAAATTAGAAGAAACGGTACAAAGTATTCCATCCTTGTCCTTCTTTGGTTCACTGCTGTCTGCTGTGTGCTTCACTGTGACTGGCTGCTGGTGACTATTGCTATTTTCATTGTGTGAGTTCCTGTCAGCTCGTCTGTCGTTCATCCTGCACTTAATTTGATTGGCTGCTCAGAACCAGGATGTTGTAAGAAACACACATAGTGGAATCTCTGTATGGATGTTTTCAGAAGCTTTAAATGACATTAACACGTCACGTGATAATAAGGTATGACAGTATCTACAAATCAGATGCATGTTTGAAATGACAGATATGGCTTTAAAAGTAAAAGGACAGAATTGGCATTTATTTCACTTTGCGTGCTCAGCCTCAGAGTCATTTCCCTCTCTGTTAACCACACTGGCTCCGCGGCGGTGACCGCTCGCTGAAGGCACAGAACAGTGGTATCCGCCCCACTCACTCACTCATCGCAAAGTGCAATAAATGCGATGCCATAGTTTCCTGCAAAGGTCGTTGCAACTTGCACCAGTTGCACCACGTCCACATTGAGGAAACATCTCAAAATCAATCAACTATAGAGCCATGAATTAAATAAAAATCAATTTGTCTGCACTTATTTTTACAACTTATAAGCAACAGACACAGCGGAGCTAAATGACGACCGATGAGAACCGTTTTGGGGAACCGTTAATAAAAAAAACGATGGCACCGGATCCGCAATGTCGGAACCGGGTCTGAAATGGATCCGGTTCCGAATCCCAACCCTACCAATGACTAGTCTAAACTAAGTATGCACCCCCTCTAGACGGGCTCTAGCCGGAGTTCTCAACAGGCCCGAAAATTAAGGTCCGGCCCAACCTGGGCCCTCATCAGACCCTGTACACTGCCAGCCTTAGATCTCCATATATGGAGCTGACCTGTTCTGACATTCCATATGTTGATCTGACCTCATCAACCTCATTTGTAATCAGCAAAATAATTCAGTGTTTTTAATGGCACCCGTCTTTTAAATCATCCCGTCTTTTAAATCATGCTGAAAGTGGAATAAACATAAACGTAAAGTACATAATTCACTCCATATGTTGATCTGATCCCCCCCCCCAACCCCATGCCAAAGCACCAGCCCTTGCCCAGCAGTCTGACATCACCCAAGCGGATATGTTGATCTGCCCCCCCCCCCCCATTCCAAAGCACCAGCGCTCGCCATGCAGCCCTTTAGTGCGAGGTCGCTTCTCGCCCTCAGGCGTCTTACTGGATTTATATGAGAGATATATATATATATATATATATATATATATATATATATATATATATATTAATGCTGTCAAAGTTAACGCGTTATTAATGCGTTAACGCAACACCTTATTAACGGCACTAATTTATTTATCGCATTAACGCAAAAAAAAAAAAACACAGCGATTGGCAGTCGGGATGTTGAGGAATAATATAACAGAAAGTTTTATCCAGACAAGTATCCACAGTCCCATCTCCCAGTCACGGAGCTGGGACTGACACACAGAGAGACGAGTCGACGAGCAGCACAGGTGTTGCCAGTATAACTCTACGGCAGAAACAAGCAACCTAGGTCTATACAAAATAAGCCAAAAAGAAGCAACACTGGTCGTTTCTGGCCAGTGTTGCCACATCTGCTGTTTATAAGCGATTTTGGGATTATCTTTGTAGATTGAAAAAATATTGGGGGTCCTTTGCTCTTGGCATGGAAATGTTTGAGAACCACTGCTCTAAAACAATATTAGACAAAGTTTGAGCCACAAACACATTGCTCTCTCTCTTCTCCTTTTGTATAAATTAAATAAGCCTATTCATGATTCTGCTTATAGAGAAGATGCCCATGTTAGTTTGTTTTATGGAAACAGTTGTTTGTGTTGAATGTGCCAATTGCACAGAATTATTCAAAAGAGAGAAAATGGGCAAGCCATAAAATAATGCACATTGCACTTGTCTTTTCATACGTCATTTTGCCATTTTCATAATGTGGCCCACATGTTCAGCTATTTGAGTATCCCTGGTTTACTGTGTCAGAAAAGGACACCAAACTCACAGTTTGCATCGGTACCGGCAGTTACTGCTTCCAGTGATCGGTGATCGGCCCCAAAAAACCGTTTTCTTTCAGTTCATCATTGAATTTAAAGCAAAAAAGGTTTTGCGATTAATTGCGATTAATCGCGCGATTAACTACACAAATCATGCGATTAATCGCGATTAAAAAATGTAATCGCCTGACAGCACTAATATATATATATATGCAAATTACACTAATAAGGAGGTTGCATATCCTAGTTATGGAAAGAGAATATTTTCTAGACATGCAAACAGACTTACACTGTCTGTAAGATCATGAGTATTAATTAACTTAAAGCAAAGAAATATAGCTATTTCTGGTTTTGGTGTGATTATTACATAATTATTACATATAGACAAAAGGTTGCATGGTTTATTTATAAGATGATAATAATTCCTGGAGTTGTAAACATACACTTGGAGTCTGTGGGAAGCTTTCAAAGTTGACTAAAAGTTAAACATGCAGAAATTAGCTGATGTTCACCTCGTTTTTGCATAATTTATGGCAATTATGCTAATTAGGAAAGGTTGTATGACTTCACAATGGCAACAGATGAATTTCTGGACATCACAAACATGGACTTAAACTCTTAGATCACCTTTATAAGTTACCTAGAAGCAAAGTTATTGCCATTTCCTTTTTTGACAATAATTTTATTAGCTAATTATGCTAATTTCACATGCTAAACTCAACAGAAAAAATTGGAGACATGTTTTTTTGGCATTCTGGTAACCCCAAGAATCAAGATATACCTGTCTCCAATAATTAACATTCCAAAATCACGGGCATCAGAATCTGATTGATAGCACTCCCCTACTTAAAACATTGAAACATTATTCTAAAAGAACCTGAATGCATGTGGTTTAAATAGGGTCAGACAGGGGTGGCTCGTATCTATGGGCAAGGGGGGCTGAGCCCCCCCTATCTTATGGAGTAAAGATGAGAAATTATTATTAAAATGTTTTAGAATAGATACTTTTATATTCTGGTATAATCTAAAGCAGCAACAGCATCAAATAGTTACAAGAAAAACACAAAATAGCCCAAAATGGGCTGATTTCTTACAGCCCAAAATGCTTCCATTGGCTTTCATTGCGTTGAATGATTGACAGCTGCCAAGACACGCCTGCTTGGTTTACTTGCCATTGGGGCTACAATCTCTCAGCCCCAGAGCCAATAGAGGGCTGTGCTCAGCCCTAAGGCCCGCCTCAGACCGTGAGGTCATTGGCTATTGACCAATCACAGCACCTGCTCGTGTGTGGTTGTTTATGATGTGAAAGAATGACGGGTGGAAGTATTTTAAATGAAATAAGTTCATTATTTACTTTATAATCTGTTTTGTCCTGTGTCCGTGGAGGGGAAAATTAAGTTAAGAGACTGGGAGCATATCGTCCATTTTGGATATAACAAAAGGAAAGGATACGAAGAATACGTTTTGTGAGTTTGAAATTCTTGCTTGGGGCAGACAGCTGAGTGAGCTGACCGCACACCGGACCCACAGAAAGGTAGAGTGGTCTGCTTCATTCATCTCACAAAGTTAAGAAACATAATCGCTGGTTTAATCACATTGAAAGTGGCTCGAGCTCTGAGTTGAGAAGAGAGAGAGGCTGTGTTTGTGTGCGTGTGTTAGTGTTGTTTCGGTGCCGTGTGCGTGCGCACGTGCGTGCATGTGTGTGTGCCTTGCAAGTTGCTTGTTTCGAAACGGCACCGACACGCGCGCGCAACGCAACTGGCGCAAACGGCCCGTTTGCGCCAGTTGCGCGCGCGCGCGCGTGTGTGCGTGCGTGCATGCGTGCGTGCATGCGTACTGTTATTATTAATGACAGTATAAGAGCAGCTATCTGTACATACAAATACAAACAATGTTCAGTGGAGTGTTTTTTTGTGGGCATGCACTTCTGTTGTTGTGGAGCATTTGCTCTAACAAAGTATAGGCCTGTAGTAGTGTCATTGCTGTACTTTGATATCTGGAATATGATGCTATAGCTGCAGGTTGAACTAGTTGGGTAGCATAGTGTAATAGATTTTCTGAGTAGCACTGCATGGGTACTGGGTTGTTGTGGAATGTGATGTTGATGCTGTTGTTGCTGTAGACCAGTATTCTGTGAACATGCTGTAGTATAGGGTGAACAATGGATAGCATGTTTTTGTATTGAGTTGTACTTGAAATGTACTGTAATTCTGCAAACTGTTAATAAATCAATCAGCATATACTATCGTATATTGGCCCGTAGCATAAGATTTCTTCAGCCCCTCCAACCAACATCAGCTAGAGCCGCCACTGGGGTCAGATATATGGAAGAAGCCATGTATTAAAATGTGAAACTAATTCACAGTGCTTTGAGTTGAAACCTTGCAATTAGAGTTCTCATCGGTCCCAGAATTTGAAGCCCGGCCCGGCCCGGCCCTAACTGGGTCAGCACCGAAGCTCGGCCCGACCCTAAAGATTACCATAATGTTAGGCCCGAAGCCCGATAAAGCCCGACAAAGAAAAAAAAGAACGCCACTTTAATGCATGGCCGTCAGTGGTTCACTGACTGCGCTGGCCATGCATTAAAGTGGCGTTCTTTTTTTTCTTTCAGTGTGTGTCTGTGTGAGAGTGAGAACGGAGTTCAATGGACTTATCGCCGAAATAAAGGGTTTATGTAGCTCACATTAGACTGTTGATGTACCATTTCCATATAATTCTATAATGTCTATAATGTCTTTGGTCTCGATTTTTTTTCTCTCTCTCTCTTGGATTATTTGTGTGAGGGGTGAAAGTTCAGAAGGCGGGTCCTATGCTGAAAAGATGTAAGACACCTCTCCATTGGCCACCGTCTTAAACCCTTGCTTAGGGTGCAAATCTCAACTGTTTTGGACGGGGGTGGAGGAGGGGGAGGGGGGGGAGGGGGTGGTTGTGTTTGTAGTTCCGTCTCAGTGGCTTCATACCAAATTCAGACACGCGCCTCCCTAATGGGCGCCTCCTCCCTCCTCCTCCCTCCCCTAATCCATCCCATCCTGAGTCACACATGCACATTGCGCTCGCACACTCACACGCGCGCACACACGCGCGCGCGCACACACACACACACACACACACACACACATTTCAATTAAATTCAATTAAATTCAAAGGGCTTTATTGGCATGAGAAAACATACGTTTACATTGCCAAAGCAGAAAGAACAATACAACAATACAGCAATACAATCAAAACGAAAATGATGTACATTTGAAGGTCAGAATCTTCAATAGATCAAATTCTATATGTATACCAAGGTCACTCGATGCAGGTATAGTGCAGGAATATACACAATGATTAGTCTTTAGGGTGGTTGTGTTCCATTTGATATCCTTCTCCTATCACAGCAACTCACACATCTTGCTGCTGTGTTTACACATTGTTGTACTTCGCCCAGCAGATATGGGAGTTTTTTGTCATTGGTCATGTTTTCACAATCCCCCCCCCCCCCCCCCCACCCACACACACACACACACACACACACACATGGAATTCTCCTTTAAATCCTGAAATAAAATGATGTACTGTGCACATGGAAAAGCAAGTGATTAGAAAACAAACTGTCTTTTTGTCCCCCCTCCAAATCGGAATGCTTCTATAGAAACCTTTTGCAGATTAGTGGAAAGTGACATTGAACAAGCAATGCACAATAAGCATAACTTTAAAGCACCTTCTAATCTCGATAAAGCAGAATCTGAGGCTTTTTCTGATCTCCAATCTGATTCTTCAGTCATTATTCGCTCAGCCGATAAAGGCGGCGCTTTGGTTATCCTCAACAAGGCTGATTATATTTCTGAGTGTAAAAGACAGTTACTGGACAGTGACACCAACTTCTATAGCAGTCCATACCAGGTGATCCTCCTACCCTTCATTTCAATACAATTATCTCTGAGGTTTTATCACGGTTCTCTCTTTCAGGAGAAATAACCATTTAACCAATAACCAATACACCATTCCCAAGGTCCACAAGGACCCTACACACCCCCCTGGGCCCTACACACCCCCCAAGGTCCACAAGAACCCTACACACCCCCCTGGGCCCTACACACCCCCCAAGGTCCACAAGAACCCTACACACCCCCCTGGGCCCTACACACCCCCCAAGGTCCACAAGAACCCTACACACCCCCCTGGGCCCTACACACCCCCCAAGGTCCACAAGGACCCTACACACCCCCCTGGGCCCTACACACCCCCCAAGGTCCACAAGAACCCTACACACCCCCCTGGGCCCTACACACCCCCCAAGGTCCACAAGAACCCTACACACCCCCCTGGGCCCTACACACCCCCCAAGGTCCACAAGAACCCTACACACCCCCCTGGGCCCTACACACCCCCCAAGGTCCACAAGAACCCTACACACCCCCCTGGGCCCTACACACCCCCCAAGGTCCACAAGGACCCTACACACCCCCCTGGGCCCTACACACCCCCCAAGGTCCACAAGAACCCTACACACCCCCCTGGGCCCTACACACCCCCCAAGGTCCACAAGAACCCTACACACCCCCCTGGGCCCTACACACCCCCCAAGGTCCACAAGAACCCTACACACACCCCTGGGCACGCCATAGTATCAGGCATCGGTTCCCTCACCTCTAACATGTCTACTTTTGTAGATTATTTTATTAGGCCTGTAGCCGAAGAGCTCCCTTCTTTTGTGAAAGACACTGAAGAGCTCCCTTCTTTTGTGAAAGACATTGTAATGTTGGAGTCCCTTGCCCCACTACCCTCAGACAGTCAGACTGCATATTAGTTTTCTCCACCAGGCCGAAGGCATGGGGGGAGAGTATGTTTTGCACTCCGTCCGTCTGTCCGTGTGTCCGTCCGTCCGTGTGTGTGTCCGTGAGCAGCTAAGCTCCGGCACCGTTAACCCGGTCGAGATTTCCAGAACGGCCTGTTATAGCGCCACCAGGAGGCCGCTTTGTGCAAAACAAGTTTTTGCACAGTACACCTACAGATTTTGTCCAAACATCGCGCAAATTGGTACACAGTCTCTCTAGAGCCATTCAACGAAACGGGTCTTTCAGATTTCTCAGACTCCATCCTGATTGGTTAAGATTGGCTTCCAAAGTTCACAGGAGTGCTCAGTTTCAAACAAAATGCTGCAAATCATGAACACATAGCGTGATTTCCGTGAAATTGTGCACGCACATTCCCACTAGGCAGAGGAAGAAATGCCACATCAACAATTTCAACTCAGCCTCAGGGTGGCGCTATAACTGGCCGAAAAGTGTTTTTACCTCTAACTGCACGGATCTGTGGATAACTTTGTATGCCAACTCCCTAGAGGCCAAGGAAGAACCTTTGCCTGGAATTGGCATGGGGGGAGAGTATGTTTTGCACTCCGTCCGTCCGTCCGTCCGTCCGTCCGTCTGTGTGTCCGTCCGTCCGTGTGTGTGTGTGTGTGTGTCCGTGTGTGTGTGTGTGTGTGTGTGTGTGTGTGTGTGTGTGTGTGAGCAGCTAATCTCGGCCACCGTTAACCCGGTCGATGCCAATTTTTTTACTTTTGTTGCCCTTTTATCCAACCACCAGATGAAGGCAAGCTGCAATGTCCTACATTCCTATCCTGCCCAGAAGGGCACTTTTTCTAGTTACTTTTGATGTGGAAGCGTTGTATACAAATGTGCCACATGATGGCGGCATTCATGCCCTTGAGCATTTTCTACAGTCACGCAGTGCTATTTCCATACCATCAAATCACAGTATCACTACCCTTGCTGAGTTGGTACTGACCCATAACTATTTTATGTTCCAGGATGAATTTTTTCTACAGAGGAAAGGTGTGGCTATGGGCTCAAATATGTCTTGCAACTTTGCTAGTCTTTATGTGGGTTACTTGGAAAAAACAAAAAAATGTGGTCAACCCTTTCTTTCCAAACCTACTGATGTACAAGAGGTATGTTGAGGATATATTCTGCCTCTTCAAAGGCTCTGTTGACCTTCTACATGCATTTTGTAACTTCCTTAACTCTTCATCAGAGCACCTAAAGTTTACTGTAAATTATGATTTGCATAGAGTTCGTTTTTTGGACACCTGGATAATCCGTAAAGATGATGCCTTACACACATATTTATAAACCAAACCTACTGACCGGAATAGCCTTCTCAGAGCAGACAGTTGCCATCCACTCCCTTTGAAAAACAGCCTCCCGTACAGTCAGCTTTGCAGGCTTAAACGCATCTGCAAAGACCCAAAAGATTTTACCCCCTCCCCTCCCCTCCCCTCCCCTTGGAACGAGCAACCCTTTCACAAAGGTTCTCCCATAAGTGCCAACTCCATTAACCGCGGATGATATATGTCTTCATTAACACTCCCCTGGACCTGCCCGGGCCTGGACTGGGCCCTTCTGGACCTGCCCGGGCCTGGACTGGGCCCTTCTGGACCTGCCCGGGCCCTTCTCTGAACCAGGAGACTGGACCTGGACATTTATTGGCACTCTATTTTTGTGCCATATAACGTATAGGAATTCTGTGGGAACTTCTCTCTTAACTTTCAAACACTCGTTGCCTTGTCGTGTAGTTCTTGTTCTCTGGATCCAAAGAGGGAATGGGATGTTTGCCTCTTGTGAAACCGCCAAGCGAAAAGGGGGCGATTTAACCCATTCTGGGCGGGGACGCCTTTCGATGTTTTTTAATTAAGCAATTATGTTCTACTTTAGCTATTGAAAAATAGCAGTTCTACAAGCTGGTGCGTTATGAGCTTGTAGTTCTGCTATTTTAGAAAAATCGGCACAAATCTTTGAATATAAATACTTTTTTATTTATTTCGACGTCAGGTCTAAAGGGATTTAAAGGACCACTTCACCACTTTTCAACCTATCTTCATATAATAGGTCCTCACTAATAATCATGATAAAATGGCACAATTCTTTTCTACTCCTATGAGACTGTGGGCTGTATTTTGCGTGTCTTAAGTACCAGGTCTTATTCCCTAACTTGAGTAAACTAAAGACCTGGAGGCGTGATCAATGCTCTTTGGCCACTCAGAATAGCCAAATGGCATTGATCACGCCTCCAGGTCTTTAGTTTACTCAAGTTAGGGAATAAGACCTGGTACTTAAGACACGCAAAATACAGCCCTGTGTCTCATAGGACGGCTGTGGGCAGTTTAGAAACCGTCTTCCAGTGACATCATTATTATGCAGATCATTTTTTAAACAAGATTTTTTTACACACATTTTTTGATTTTCATTATCTTGAGAACGAAGGTTTCCATTTTTGCATTGCAACTTTTCAGGACTAGAAAGCCTGCAGTTTCTATTAGCTTGTATTCCCCACCGATGATGTCACTGGAAGACGGTTTCTGAACTGCCCACAGCCGTCCTATGAGACACAGTCTCATAGGAGTAGAAAATAATTGTGCCATTTTATCATGATTATTAGTGAGGACCTATTATATGAAGATAGGTTGAAAAGTGGTGAAGTGGTCCTTTAAGAGATGTACCCAATGAGAATGGGGACCAGATTCAGGACTGGTTCGAGGCTGTTAGGAAAGAAGAAAAATAAGAACTCTTCTTATCACATGTGCTTATAGCATAATACTGTACCTGTCACTCATGAACTCTTCCTTGATGGTCACTGAGTTTTTTTTTAAAGATATTTATTTTGGATGTACTGTATTTGTTTTTTTGTTTTCTATAAGGCCAAACCCTCCAGCCTGATTCTCTGGGTTCCAGCCTGATTCTCTGGGTTCCAGGACATCCTAGCGCATCCTCAATGATACGGGGCGAGATAAGAATATTCGAGATAAGAAATGACGTCACACTGTAGACTCTACAGAGCCGAACCGACTTTTATACGGCTCTAAAATAGGAGTATGAATCGGCCCTGAGGCTGGAACCCATGCAGGCTGATTTAGAACGCTACCCTCCCGCCCCACGGGCCACTGCGCCCCAGTCTGGGGTCTGTGGCGCCATCTTGTGAGGTTTTCAGCTATTGCTTTCAATGGCGTGACGTTGCATTCTATCTCTCTCTCTATAGCTGTAGAATCGCTGCCACGTCTAAGCCTAAACCCATATTTTTATGATCGAGACTCGCCAAACTGAAAACGGTTCAATTTAAAAAAAACTAAAATAAAAACTTGAAATGTATCATAAATAAATATTCTATTAACCTATTCTGACCTGAGATCAGATTCATACGAGGTTTCCACTGGACACACACTGGTCTGATTAACCCATTAACCCATTCTGACTCAGATTCTAAAAAATGTCAGTCGTTCTTCGATTTTTCAAAAATGGCAGACCTACACTGTACAAGCTCGTAGCGCACCACTCGGTGGCGCGCTATGAGCTTGTAGATCTGCTATTTTTCAATAGCTAAAGCACGACATGATGCTAATACCAAAATGGGTTCCCGTTCAGAATGGGTTAAAGCTTCGCGTATTTGAAATATAAGATATCGGGCTGTTGCAATTATGTTCTCCTGACATCCCTTTCAGGCTTATAACCAGCCAAATAAAATAATAAATCTATAGCTTCACGTTTATGAAGTCATTCTAGTATATTTTTCTTGTTTTAAAACCACAGCTATATTGTTTGATATGCGTGACGGTGCGCACATGTGTTGTTATAATGTGTGTGGATTCAGAAGTACTTAATAAGAAATCTAATGAAATGTTTAATGTGTCAATAAAGTTTTCTAAATGTACACTACGTCATGTCTGCTCTGTGGTTAAAGAGCTTTAACCCATTTTGGGCGGGAACCCCTTTTGGTGTTAAAATAGCAGATCTACAAGCTCATAGCGCGCCACAGAGTGCCGCGCTATGAACTTGCAGGTCTGCTATGTTTTTGTAATCGTGAAAATGTGACGCAAATCTTTGAATTAAGAAATATCACACGAGAGCGTGTTGTTTAACGTGATTATTGCCACAACAGTGATGCGGTCAGGAACGAGACGAGTTCCGCAAGCATCACTGAAGCTATGGTTAACAGAGAAACTTTGTGAAAATGTGCCTCAAATCTTTGAATATATATTATTACAGAGTGAACATTTTAACTCAAGTCTTTGCTTCTGTGGGAGGTCTCCTGGAACAACATATTTTCAGATGGGGGGTCGGGCGGAAGATTACATATAATCTTTGGGGTCCTTGACATGGAATATTGAGCACCACTGATACAGAAACATGGGGTTTTTCAGAAAACTGTCAGGATTTAGAAGACTCTTTTTTATTTCGACGTCAAGCCTAAATGGGTTAAACATTTCTGTAAATAAATCTTGTTTAAAAATAAATCTAGCCTAACGATGATGTCACTGGTGGACGGGTTTCGGAACTGCCCACACAGCCCTCTTATGAGAGCGACTGAGTAGAAAAGAATTGTGCCATTTTATCATGATTATTAGCGAGGACTTATTATATGAAGATAGGTTGAAAAATGGAGAATTCATACTGTCGCTACATTTCTTTTTGTTTTTAAAGGTGAACCTATTTCTGAGAAAAGGTACAGTGCTGTAATGGTATTTGTATCATTGTGCACACCTACTTTATTTGATCTTTTATCTATCTTTTTATTTCTTAACCCATTTTGACCCATTTTAGAATCTGAGATCAGATTCTAAAAATGTCTTTTACATCCTGACAGTTTTCTGAAAAAGCAATGTTTCTATGGCAGTGGTTATTCGATTTTTTTCAAAAATAGCAGACCTACAAGATTATGAGCTTGTAGATCTGCAAATAAATGCTTAAACATGTAGCTATAGGTGTAATGTTAGATCTGACAAATAAATGCTTAAACATGTAGCTATAGGTGTAATGTTAGATCTGACAAATAAATGCTTAAACATGTAGCTAGATGTAATGTTAGAGTCCACAGAAGTGAACCTTTCAAGCCTGTTTTCTATAACTATAAGCCAAAACTGGTGGGTCAAACTGAACAACCAATGTCAATTTGAAAAAGAAAAGAAAACTGCTATTTTCTTCCCAAAGTGCCTCTCTAACACTGATCTTTGAAATGCAGGACAGTGTTCTGTTAATGCAGTGTCCTGCCATGTGGCTTTAGCTGAAGGCCAACTAGTCACCATGTACCTTTAGCTGAAGGCCAAGTAGTCACCCTGTACCTTTAGCTGAAGGCCAAGTAGTCACCCTGTACCTTTAGCTGAAGGCCAAGTGGTCACCCTGTACCTTTAGCTGAAGGCCAAGTGGTCACCCTGTAGCTTTAGCTGAAGGCCAAGTAGTCACCCTGTACCTTTAGCTGAAGGCCAAGTGGTCACCCTGTACCTTTAGCTGAAGGCCAAGTGGTCACCCTAGTGACCAAGGCCAAGTTTCTCACTTTTAGGAGAGGACTGTTAACCAGAGAGGACTGTTAACCAGAGAGGACTGTTAGCCAGAGAGAGGACTGTTAACCAGAGAGGACTGTTAACCAGAGAGAGGACTGTTAACCAGAGAGGACTGTTAACCAGAGAGGACTGTTAACCAGAGAGGACTGTTAACCAAAGCCAGAATATGAATGTGTGTGAATTATTTTTTGGCCAAGGGAATTTGCAATGGGTTTGGGAAGAATGTACACTATTTGTACTACTCTCAGGCTCTCAGAGTAATATTAACATTGATTTAAAAACAAAAAAAGCAATTAGTATAGCTCTCTGGGGCATGCCAGCAGTCAACAAAGTTCATAGGGTTTAATATATTCTGAACGGGAACCCATTTTGGTGTTAGCATCATGTTATGCTTTAGCTATTGAAAAATAGCAGATCTACAAGCTCATAGCGCGCCACCGAGTGGCGCGCTACGAGCTTGTAGGTCTGCTATTTTAGAAAAATCGAAGAACGACTGACATTTTTAGAATCTGATCTCAGGTCAGAATGGGTTAATATATTTCACACCGACTGCTCACAGGAGAGACTTCTGAAATATAGATAAGAGTTGCTGCAGTCTAACCCATTGTGGGGGCGCTGTTTCACCAGACCAAAAACACACAGAGTTCAAGTTCAGAGTGCTAAAACAAACGGCACTTTTATTTGGTTTTGGATCACAAAGTAACTCAAAGGTCCGGGGTTCTGACTCAGGGGCTCTTGGGTTCTCAGAGCATGGTCACAAGTTAACTTAGGTTTCTTCTGTATTTAAGGTTGGGGAGCTTGTCCCACAATATCCATCAAGGGGGGGGGGGGGGGGGGGGGGGGCTAGGGGCACTCCAGTGTCCCAGCCAGTAAGAGCCTAAATCCCAGAGCCCAGCGGTCACGGACATGTACTGGGTCGGTGAGCCTGAGAGATGAGATTCACACAATTAGTATATTGTCATCACATCCAGGTCAATTCAAATAAACGGTATATTAAGAGTAGGGAAGGGAATATGCATGGTTCAGTCTTACCGGTTGCCGCACGCCAGCCTGTCTCTCGGGAGAGTCTCTGAGAGTGTGAGCAGGACAGAGGCTTTTAACCTGCCTGGGTGTGGACACGCAGCAGGTGCCTCATTAAGGCAGACGAGGAGACGGGTTGGGACGTACCTCCCATCCAGGACCCACCCTCGTTGCCGTTGGCAACGCTTTGCTCTGCCTGCCTCTCTCCCTCTCTCCCCGAGGTGGCTATGCCGTGGCGAGCGGTCCCGGACCGAGACGCCACACATTCCCCCCCTATGTTTCACGCCGGGCGGGAGACATCATGATCGCCTTCCTCCTCATGCAGTCTTGACAGTGCGTCTGCGTGGGGAATTGACTTCCCGGGTCGATGTTCCACCACAAACTTGTAATTTTGTAGTTCAATAAACCACCTAGTCACCCGACTGTTTCTGTCCTTGTTCGTGGCCATCCATTTTAGTGGCGCATGATCAGTTATCAGCGTGAACGGACGGCCCCATAGATAGTATCTCAGGTAGTGTATCGGCCACTTAATGGCGAGGCACTCCTTTTCTACCGTTGCATAATTTCGTTCATGTTTGAGTAGCTTTCTGCTAATGAAGGAGACGGGGTGCTCCTCGCCGTTTATCACCTGGGATAGCACCGCGCCGATGCCAGTCCCTGAGGCGTCTGTGTGGAGAAGAAACGGCAGGTTAAAGTTTGGCGAGATTAACACAGGTTTCTGGCACAGTGCCTCTTTCAGCCTTGTGAAAGCCGTTTCTGCCTCAGAGGTCCACTTTATGTGGTGTGGCTCCCTCTGGCGGGTCAGCTCGTACAGTGGAGCGGCCACCGTGGAATAATTCTCAATGAATTTCTGATAGTAGGCTAGCAGTCCCAGGAAGGATTTTACCTGTCGCTTGGTGACGGGGCGGGGCCATTCCTTGATGTGCTGTACCTTCTTTTCCTGTGGCTTTACGCATCCTCGTCCAACTGTGAATCCTAGGTAGTCAGTCTCTGTCATACCTATTCTGCACTTCTTCGCGTTGGCCGTGAGATCAGCGGAGCGCAGCTCATCTAGGACCGCCTCCAGATGTCTCAGATGCTCCTGCCAACTCCTGCTATGGATGATAACGTCATTGATGTACGCGGCTGCGTAGTCCTGGTGGGGGCGTAACACTCTGTCCATCAGGCGCTGGAATGTAGCTGGGGCCCCGTGTACTCCAAACGGCAGGACTTTATATTGGAATAGCCCATCTGGTGTAGAGAAGGCTGTCTTTGGTTTGGCTCGCTCGGTTAATGGGATTTGCCAATACCCTTTGGTCAAGTCGAGCGTGCTGATGAACCGAGCGGGCCCGAGCCGCTCGATCAGTTCATCAATCCGGGCCATCGGGTAACAGTCAAAGTTCGATACCTCATTTAGTTTTCGGAAGTCATTACAGAATCGTAATGTGCCGTCAGGCTTTGGCACAATTACGATCGGGCTGCTCCACGGGCTGTATGACTCCTCGATCACGTCTAATTCTAACATTTTTTTAACTTCCTCTCGTATCGATATCCGACGGGCTTCGGGGATTCTGTATGGGCGCTGTCTGATCACCACGCCAGGTTTCGTGTCTATGTCATGTTTGGCTAGGTGGGTTCGGCCTGGGAGCTCGGAGAACCGGTCGCTACAGCGGCTCAGCAGCTCGTTCACCTCCTGGACCTGCCGGGGGGAAAGCTCTTCCCCGACCGGGACAGGAGGGGGCGCCTGGGGGGAGACAACAGTCAGTAATGCAGTCATGGGTAGCCCGCTAGGTGGATGCCACTTTTTTTAAATATTGACATGGTAAACCTGATGCGTTTTTCGTTTCCCCGGCTGGCTCACTCTGTACGTGACGGGTCCCATCTTCTCCATTATCTCGTACGGCCCCTGCCACTTAGCTAGGAACTTACATTCACTCGTAGGCACCAGGACAAGCACCTTTTCGCCAACATTGAATTCTCGTACAGCCGCCTGTCGGTTATATATTCTGGCCTGGTCTCTCTGTGCCTTCTCCATATGCTCTTTCACTAGGGGCCATATCGCTTTGGCCTGGGCTTGGAGCTGCTGGATATGATCCACAACACTGCGGTGTGGAGAGGGTTGGCTCTCCCAGGCTTCCTTGGCCAAGTCCAGCAGGCCCCGGGGTCTCCTCCCGTATACTAGCTCAAAAGGGGAAAAGCCAGTGGAGGCCTGGGGAACCTCTCTAATCGCGAACAACACATATGGAATTAACCGGTCCCAATCCTTTCCGTCCATTTCCGCCACCTTTTTCAACATCCCTTTCAGTGTCTTATTAAACCGTTCTACCGTTCACACTACGTTCACACTAGAGAGTGTGAGCAGGACAGAGGCTTTTAACCTGCCTGGGTGTGGACACGCAGCAGGTGCCTCATTAAGGCAGACGAGGAGACGGGCTGGGACGTACCTCCCATCCAGGACCCGCCCTCGTTGCCGTTGGCAACGCTTTGCTCTGCCTGCCTCTCTCCCTCTCTCCCCGAGGTGGCTATGCCGTGGCGCGTGGTCCCGGACCGAGACGCCACACCATTTAGACCTGAGGCCGATTAAAAGAGTCTTCTAAATCAGTTGTCTGAAAAAACCCATGTTTCTACAGTATGTCAGTGAGCGGTGCTCAACCTTTTTCATGTCAAGGACCCCCAGAATAAACCCATGTTTCTACAGTATGTCAGTGAGCGGTGCTCAACCTTTTTCATGTCAAGGAGCCCCAGAATAAACCCATGTTTCTACAGTATGTCAGTGAGCGGTGCTCAACCTTTTTCATGTCAAGGACCCCCAGAATAAACCCATGTTTCTACAGTATGTCAGTGAGCGGTGCTCAACCTTTTTCATGTCAAGGACCCCCAGAATAAACCCATGTTTCTACAGTATGTCAGTGAGTGGTGCTCAACCTTTTTCATGTCAAGGACCCCCAGAATTATCTGTATTTGGTAGGGGTGTCAAAAAAAATCGATTCGAATTAGAATTGCGATTCCCGTTATGAACGATTCAAAATCGATTCATAATTTCCAAAAATCGATTTTTTTTTATTATTTATTATTTTTTTTATTTTTTTTAGATTTTATTTCTGGTTAGTTATATGAGTTTTCACTACATGGTGTTTATAATATGAAATGTAAGCTCACCCTAACCCTCACCCTTACAGTAAACATCATGTCTTCAGTCATTTTCAAGTTAATCACTTCAGTTGGCTGGAGTAGATTGTGATGAAATCCTATGTATTGAATCAAGAATCATTTTCAATAGAGAATAGTTTCGAATCTAAAAAAATCTTTTGAATAAAAAAAAAAATCGTTTTTGGAGAATCGAGAATCGTAGAATCGAAAAAAATCGATTTTGAATCGAATCGTGACCCCAAGAATCGGAATCGAATCGAATCGTGGGACTCCTAAAGATTCGCAGCCCTAGTATTTGGCCACCGACCCCCATCTGAAAATATACACACACACACACACACCCCACAGATGCAAAGACTTGAGTTAAAAACGTTCACTTTTGAATATATATTCAAAGATTTGCGCCACATTTTCACGATTTTCCAAAAATAGCAGATATACAAGCTCGTAGCCCGCACTATGAGCTTGTAGATCTGCTATTTTAAAGTATTAACATTACGCTTTAAAACACCCAAAGGGGTTTTAGATATTTTAGATTGTAGCAGTGAGCCCGGTGTCTCTGATGTCATGGACACTGGGATCACTTACTTCCTGGACTACATGTTGTCTCAGTAAGACAGCCCTCCCACTATCCACAAGGAGGAGCAGTGCACCAAAGCAATATGGGAATTGTAGTCCAGGAAGGAACCCCCCCCCAGAGTTAAAAACGTTCGCTCTGAAAGAATATATATTCAAAGATTTGCGCCACATTTTCACGATTTTTCAAAAATAGCAGACTTGCAAGCTCATAGCGCGGCACCGAGTGCCACGCTATGAGCTTGTAGGTCTGCTATTTTTGAACAGCTAAAGCATAACATAATGCTTGAAACACCAAAAGGGCGGCCGTGGCTCAGGAGGTAGAGCAGGTCGTCCAATGATCCCTGGGTCGGCGGTTCGAATCCCGGCTCCTCCTCCTGTCCACATGTGGAAGTGTCCTTGGGCAAAGACACTGAACCCTGCATTGCCTCCAATGAGTCGGTCGGTGTGAGCTCGCCACCGTCGGTGTGTGAATGTGGGAAGTGAGGACGCTGGCGTCGACTACAATTTACAATTTAGGCATTTAGCAGACGCTCTTAATCCAGAGTGACTTACATTTAAGCAAGAACAAAAGCATGGGAATACATCACATAACGACTGTTCACCGCTTCACCTCCCAACGTATGAATGAATGAACCTTCACCTCCCAATGTATGAATGAATGAACCTTCACCTCCCAATGTATGAATGAATGAACCTTCACCTCCCAATGTATGAATGAATGAACCGTCACCTCCCAATGTATGAATGAATGAACCATTGTAAAGCGCTTTGAGCACTTGGAAAAGCGCTATAAAAATACAATTCATTATTATTATTGTTATTAAAAGGGGTTCCCGCCCAAAATGGGTTAATGAGCCGATCCTCTTCTGTTCTAGTTAAAGGGACACTTCACCCTTTTTTTTTAAAGGGACACTTCACCCTTTTTGACGATGACAATGATGTCATGGACACTGGGCTCACTTACTTCCTGGACTACATGTTGTCTCAGTAAGACAGCCCTGCCCCCTATCTACAAGGAGGAGCAGTGCACCAAAGCATTAAGGGAATTGTTGTCAATGTTAGGCTTTAGTTCAATGTTTGTTTTGTAAACGCATTGACAAGGAAGGGAACATTTACGCCATAATGTGTCATTTACGTCATATTTTCTCTTAACCCTTGGCCTACAATTCACGGAAAAAACGGAATTAATCGAAAAATCTAAACCTCCCGTTAACGGAAAAAACGGAATGACAATCAATATCAGTTATCGCGGGGTCAAAAGAGCAAAAATTAATATTTTTTCGCTAATATCACTAATGTTGGATGTAATTTACCAAAAAACGGCCGAAATCCGCGTGATCGTGCGCTATCGTGCACGCGCGCCGTCTCTATGTGCGTCGCTGTAAAAAATGTGATATTTTGCGATCTTTTGGGGTTGATTTGAGGTTAATTTGACTTAGTTATGAAAAATATAGCATTAGCTTAGCAATCCGGACCAGCCAAGCTATTGACTAGGGTCAAAATACTACAGGTTGTTGTTGATCGTTGAACCGGAAGTGACTTAGGAAGATCCGTCTATTTTAGCCAAAATCAG
>NC_139715.1:896907-956907 GCF_964188405.1 Protomyctophum parallelum
TAATTGCTCTACAGTCGAAGGTCACCGTATGTCCTCTGTTGTAAGCTGGTTACTCCTTGGCATCTGCTGGGAGATTTACCACTTTATCAGAAGAGACACACCTCCTCACTTGTTCTGTGTTCTGTCCAAATCTATATATGTGACTGTTCTTGCTTTTCTTCCTCATGTTATGCGCAACTGTTTCCCTAAGATGCACTTGCGATCTCATCAGTCGACTTAAATCTTCTGTTTTAATAAATACCATTTATGAGGACAAGCCACTGCTCAGATCTGACTTTATTTCATCTTGTCGCTTAAAAAGTTCCTTGACAATTATTATTAATTTTTTACAGCTCTAGGAGAGATTCACAACCCGTTTAATGTCAAGGACCCCCAGTTTGACATGTATTAGTCTACAGACCCCCATTTAATGGCTTTTCTATCTCTGGGACCCCCAATTTATATTGTAAATTGTAATTTAACGGGTCCATTTGGTTCCATTTATACACTCTCAGGGTTACATACCAGTGTTGTTTTTGGTAGCATTTTTTATTTTAGTTTTAGTCTCTTGAATAGTTTAATTTAGTTTTAGTCACATTTTAGTGACCTGGAATGTTTTAGTGTTAGTCTAGTTTTAGTCGACTAAAATGTATTTTGGCAGGCCTTGCCAAATAATGACTTATACTGGATCTCTTGTCCGCTATACTAGTCCCTTCCTAACATTTTAGTCTAGTTTTTATTGTCTCCACCAGGCCGAAGGCATGGGGAGAGAGTATGTTTTGCACTCCGTCCGTCCGTGTGTCCGTGTGTGTGTCTGTCCGTCCGTCCGTCCGTCTTTCCGTCTGTGAACAGCTAATTCACATCTACTCTTTATAGCGCCACCAGGAGGCCGACATGTAAAACACATTTTCTAATATTACTCCTTCAGATTTTATCCAAATTTCACGCAAATCGGTACACATGCTCTCCATAGTCATGTGATCAAGACGGGTTTGCTTCTAAACTTTTCAGGAGTAGCCCGCTTTGTACCCGTTTTGTAAATTGCCATTTGTAAATTGCCACAACTACTCAACGCAGCGTCCGATTGTGGTGAAACTGTGCATGCATATTCCCACTAGGCTTTGGAAGAAATGCCACTTGACAGTTTTCAATTCAGCCTCATGGTGGCGCTACATTAACATTACATTAACCTTGACGACCTCACAAAGGCTCAACTCATGTAACTTAAATAGCATTTTATGTAGACATAGCACTCTATAGTGTATACGCATAGTTTCATTATATATTCTACTGTTAGACAGACGTTAGGTTTGTAGTTTACATATGATTCATGACTATTTTTATGTCTTTGATGTAATACCATGTGTTGTTCTTGCTTACTGTAAATCACTCTGGCGTAAGAGTGTCTGATAAATGCCTAAATTGTAAATTGTATGTTTGTAATAATAATCAAAACATACAAAGTAACTACAGTTCAGAAATAATTGTAGTGGAGTAAAAGTAAAAATGTTGCCTCTGAGATGTGGTGGAGTGGAAGTACACACACACACACACACACACACACACACACACACACACACACACATACACACACACACACACACACACACACACACACACACACACACACACACACACACACACACACACACACACACACACACACACACACACACACACGCACACACACACACACACACACACACACACACACACACACACTAACCTGTTCTGCTGGACTGTTGATGACCACCAGATCAGCTCCTTGACTCTGACAGTAATCTCTAGCTTCCTTCCATGATCTCCTTTCTAATTCAGTAGTTCTGTAGTAACATCCGCCTCCAAACGTCGTCCATCCATCTGGACACGACTTGACTAAAAACATCAAACAGGAGATTTACTGATGGATTTTCACTGTACTGATAATCAATTCTAACACATAGGCCTAGTTGTAATAATAATAGTATTCAGAGATGTAGTGGAGGGTAAAACTAATCAATGGTGTTTTCTACAACACATGTTTACTCAAAGTACAATAATGTATATTTGCTACTTCTGTCTCTTAATACAAAACTTGTATTAAACAATTAAGCCCTATTTTAAAATTATGTTATTTGAATAGCTCAGATCTAAATTTATTTTGAAACTTTTGACATGCTTTGAGTACTTTTACTTTGGTATTTTGGTGCAAGTAACATTTTGAATACAGGTGTTTTAATTTAATTGTAACAGAGAACCTTTTATATTGTGGTATTGTTACTCTTACTTGTGGTTACCTGGCTATCAAAATGAAAATGCAGAGAAAAGGTCCCCTGACCCAGATCAACTAGGGGCGGCACGATCTGCTGTGTGTAGCTCAGATTCAAGCCTGTCACATGTGGACCTTCATGGCCTTGGAGCAATACCTAAAACACCATTACAGAACCTTATGCAGGCCCACAACAAGCCAACAGAAGGCCTATGATGAAAGGATATGCTATGACAGCAGCAGCAGCTGCAGCAGAAGCTACAGCAGCAGCAACAAAACCCAGAAGAGACGGGTCCCAAAGGCAGCACAGGTCCACTCCTAGGAGTGAAATGCATGCGAGGCCTGATAAACGTGACCTCACAGCTATTCTGCAAAGACAGACAGACCAATGGCTGATTTGTTTATGGCACAGCAGAGGCTGGCCTCACTGCCAGGAAGAGAGGTCCCGGTGTTTGATGGTGATCACCTTGCCTACCGACCATTTATGCAAGCCTTTAAGCATAATATTGAGAACAAAACGAAAGTAATGACGATCGACTGGGACAGCCAAAGGAATTGGTACGAAGCTGTTTGCATTTGAGGCTATCCAGGCTATCCAGAGGCCAAAAACCTACTTAAACATCACTTTGGCGATGATTTCAAAATAACCACTGGATACATTGAAAAGGCCTTAACCTGGAATACAATAAAGTCAGATGATGGAAAGGCCCTAAACAGCTATGCGCTTTACCTAAGGAGCTGTGGTAATGCAGTCAGAGATCTTACATACATGACATAGCTGGACTTGCCATCTAACATGACCTGATTGAGTTTATTGAAAAACAGGCCAAGATCATTCTGGATCCTGTCTTCGGAGAAATTAAAGATGATGTTGGAAGTACAAGGGCAAGAAACCCCAAAATAGACTTGCCGTATACGAAGTCCAGCAGTTTCGTGACTGCGGTTACGCCTGTTGTGGAAAAGACCGAAATGGACATGATCTCCAATGAAAAGGGAAACAGAATAACGGACACCACAATGGTGAACAGGGCTTTTGCAAGAAACGTCTCACTTGTCACCTTTGTGAGAAGAAACACCCTACTGTCTTGCACAACGAGAAATTCTCTCCAGCAGACATGACATCCAAGAAGGATGCCAACTACTATGGTGTCTACGGAGAATACGGGGGCCGGAACTACAGAATACAAGTTGGCAGTTGTACCTGTGAAGGTAAAGGCTAATAAGCTGTGTTTTTTAAACATATGCGTTTCTGGATCCCGGAAGCAACGCAACATTTTGTACGGAGAAACTAATGGAACAGAGCTCCTTCTTAAAACAATGGGTCAAGAGAAACCAGTGAAAACCTATACTATGACTGGACTGGAAGTATGCAGCCTAGATGGAAGCAGCTTCATTGAACTCCCAGAGGTCTTTTTCAGACTGCCATACTTGTTAGTCAGGAAAACATCCCCATACAAGCGGACTTGGAGGCGTGGCCTTACCTGAAGGACGTCCAACTGAACTCCATCAGAGCAGAAGTAGCTCTATTGATTGGAGCACATGTCCCGAAGGCAATAGAGCCGCTGAGAGTCATTAACAGTCAAAGTGACGGGCCCTATGTGGTTCTGACACGCCTGGGCTGGACTGTAAATGGACCTCTTGGCAGCACCACTCCAGCAGATGAGCATGGTCGACCACGGATAACTTCAAACTGAATTTCTGTAGCCAAACTTGAAGAGCTTCTTGTTAAACAATATAAACAGGACTTTTCAGAGCTGGCTTACAATGAGAAGCAAGAGCACTTATTTGAAGTTCCTAAAAGTGGTCAATGACTCCATCACGATGAAAGAAGGTCACTATGTCATACGACTCCCCTTCCGTCATGACAACATCTGCGTGCTGAACAACAGGAAGGTGGCAGAGCAAAGAACCACAAGTCACAGGCAGACATTTAAGAACGATGAGACCTTTCGCAGCGATTATGTCACCTTCATGAACGACGTCCTGATGAAAGAGACATGCAGAAAAAGTCCCAGAAGAAGAGCTCCTCCGGAATGATGGAAGATTGTGGTATATTCCCCACCATGGGGTCTATCACAAAAGGAAAAAGACAATCCGGGTGGTATTTGACTGTACTTCGTCCTTTCAGGGGACTTATTTGAATGCCAAACTGCTGCAAGGTCTTGACCTTAGGTAACACCTTGTTGGGTGTACTCCTTCAATTCCGACAGGAACCAGCGGCAGTAATGGCGGACATCGAAGGAATGTTCCATCAAGTAAAAATACCCGAGAATGATGTGGACTTCCTAAGATTCCTGTGGTGGCCTGGAGGTAACACCAATGAGCCACTGGCAGAGTACCGAATGACCACCCATCTCTTCGGAGCGGTATCGTCACCTAGCTGTGCCAATTTCGCACTGAAACAGACGGCTGATGATAATGAAGGAAAGTATGGCGCCGAAGTTCTTAACACCATTCGGCAGAACTTTTATGTGGATGACTGTCTCAAATTGGTCCCAAATGAGAAACGAGCGATCTGTCTGGTAAAGGAGTTGAAAGTAGGATGTGCTACTGGTGGATTCAGACTCACCAAATGGACCAGTAACAGTCGTTCTGTCCTCACTTCAGTACCAGCAGAAGAAAGGGCTAAGGAAGTGGAAAACCTAGACCTCGACACGGACAAACTGCCTGTAGCGAGAGCACTAGGCATGCGATGGGACATAGAGTCGGACACATTCTTCTTTATAATCACTCCGAAACAACAGTCACTCACCCACAGAAGTATCCTGTCAGTGCTGAACTCTGTTTACGACCCTCTTGGGTTACTAGCACCAGTCAGGCTGAGAGGGAAAGCGATACTACAAGAGCTCTGCAAACTTAACTGTGGCTGGGATGAGGAGATTCCATGTGATTTCGCAGAGAAATGGAAAGACTGGCTTAAAGAGCTCAACCTGATTTTGGACCTTAGAGTCCAGAGATGCCTTAAGCCACCAAACTTCGAAACCTCGAGTGCACAACTGCACCACTTCTGTGATGCGAGTGAGCGGGGCTACGGCACGTTCAGTTACCTGGCTTAAACTGACCAGCAACAGCGGACTAACTCACATTGCTTTTGTCATAGGGAAAGCAAGAGTTGCACCTCTGAAAGTGGTGACTATACCGAGACTCGAACTTGCAGCTGCTGTCCTTGCTGCACAGATGGACAGGATGCTAAGGAGAGAGCTCGATTCGATAACCGATTCTGTCTTCTGGAAAGACAGCACCTCGGTCCTGAAATACATCTTAAACGACACCCAGAGATGTCAGACCTATGTGGCTAACTGAGTATCAACTATTCCAGACCAATCACACAAATCCCAGTGGCGCCACATAAAGACGGCAATCAATCCGGCAGACACTGCATCAAGAGGTGTGCGAGCAAACGCTTTCCTTAGGGATGGATGCTGGCTGAAAGGACCAGACTTCCTGATGCAACCTGAATCAGAATGGCCGACACTTCCTGAAGTACCACTAGTACTCTCCGACAGTGACCCAGATATCAAGAAAACGGCTGTGACTTTCGCTACATCTGCTCTACAGAATCAATGTCCTTTGAGTCGCTTTATTGAGCACTTCTCATCATGGGACAGATTAATCCGATCAGCAGCCTGGCTCTTGAAATTCAAAACAACTCTGAGACGCCGTCAGAAGAAAGCAGCAGGTCACACTCTGCACACATCAATAAAATCAGACTTTCCTGAACTGTCGGTGAAAGATCTTGCTGAGGCTAAAGAGTCACTAATATCCTACATCCAACTACGATCATTCCGAGATGAGATGACTTCCTTGGAAAAGGGCCAAACTGTGAAAAGGAGCAGTAGGATCGACAAACTTGACCCTGTCCTCCAAAATGGAATCCTGAGATGGAGGCAGGTTAAGTAAGTTGGCGATGCCAGAGGCTACGAAACGTCCGGCTATCCTACCCAATGACCATCACTTCTCAAGACTACTGTTGAACCACATTCACATCTTGGTGGGTCATTGTGGTAGAAATCAGATGCTCTCCAAACTCCGAACCAAGTACTGGATCATCAAAGCCAATTCTGCTGCAAGAAAGATAACGCGTGAGTGTGTGCTCAGCAGGCGATGGCATGGCACTGCTCTACAACAAAAGATGGCGGACCTGCCTCTAAATCGAATAACACTTGACCTGCCCCCCTTTACCCACACTGGCTTGGACTACTTCGGTCCTATCGAAGTCAAGAGGGCCCGAGTAAAGTGAAAATCACCACTGTCTGTTGTGCTGGCTGGCGTTGTTTGAAATACATAAGGATTCTGACGAGAGTATCCGTAAATGTTAGCACCATCTTTGTATATTGTATAAGACAAGAGCTTTCCTTCTCCCATGTCACATGTGAACGTAACAGTCTCTCCAGTAAATGCTGGGTTGGGTTGCAGGGTCAGAACAGCTGGAGGTCTCTCTACACAAACACATGCATGGATCAATAATGTATTATGAATCTACAGCAACACATTGTGGAATAAAGTGGGATGTAGACATGTTGTAGAAAAGAGTCATCCTGGTGAGCAGCAACAACCCTCCCCTGGCCTATTCATGGGTTGGACCCACCCACCTCACGTGCTGTCACTCCCTCTCAATCACTAATCACACCTGCTCTCACTCACTCCTCAATCAGTGGCCAGCTACATATACTGCCTGAGTGCCTTTCTATGCAGTCAGTGTTTGGAAGCAGCAGCAGTAGCAACCAGCTGAGAGCCCTCTGCTCTGGAGTCTCAGCAGGCCACGGTTATGCGTCACTGAAGTGAGTCCAGTTAAATTCATGAATGCATATGTTGTACTTTATTGGGTTGTGATGACTAGATAATGACTATTATAGCTACTTGCTTGCCTTGAAGCTTATAGTGTGTATATATGTTTGTAGCTACTTGTTTGCCTTGAAGCTCATAGTATAGGTGTGTTTGTAGCTACTTGCTTGCCTTGAAGCTCATAGTATAGATAATGTTTGTGTAATGCACATGTGCTTGGCCTAATGTGAAGGGAAATGCAATGATTACAGACTTATAGAGAATATTCACTTGGTGTATTGTTTAAACATGGTTGAATTGTATAATAATTATGTGTTTCTATCTTTCATAGTTCAAAACCATAACCGTGATGCCTCACCACCTCCTTGCTCAATATAACTGCGTTTCTGTGCAATGGAAATAAAGGCTCAAACGGAATCTCCTTGTCTACCCATTCTTGCCGATGCACCATGTTGATGTGAATAGTCCATGAGCCAGGCTCGACCTATCCCTACCTAACACATGTAGTTGTGAAATAGTGTGTTTATAACTCACCAGAGACAGTGATAGAAACTGAGCTGCTGTAATGTGTGTAGTATGTTGGGTCTCCTCTCCCTCCTCGACACCGGTATTGTCCACTCTCTGAGACACTGGAGGGAGTGAATGTGTAGGTTGATCCACCTGTCTTCACTGGTGTAGACTCTCTGTACCAGTAGATGCTCCATGAAGCTGTACTGTCTTCCACAGTACAGGTGAGAGTCACACTGTCAGATACCAGTACACTGGTTCTGTCTGATACCAGTGTAGACGTTGGTTTATCTGTGTGGTTTATGACAGAGAAAATAATCACACTAGTGTGAAGTGAGGGGCGCTCTTATCATCATACATCATCATGCATCATCACATTCTGTGCTCGGCCAATCAAATCATCATATTATGTGGCACAAAGACACAAAGCTGTGCATAGGAGCGCCCCTCAAGAAAAAACTTAGGATAAGTGGGTTTTTTAAACACACGCACACATCTACGCCGCACGCACACAATACCACCCTCTCTGCCCTGAAGCACTGCTGATTATCAAGTCCCATTTCCCACATCCTTACAGTACATTCATCTCTTTATGGCTACAGTACTACAGAACCATAGCTAAACCATCATATTAATGTCAGTGATGAGTAATTGCCTGATACCATCAAGGTGATTTTATCACTTTGTTTCACAACCTGGTTATTTCCTGTAAGACGACCGGTACACTGGTATTCACATATGGAGCTCTGTTTACGTGTCTTGCAAGTAGAGCCATACATCTGGAGATGGCCTACACCTTGGATACAGACTCCTGTATTTCTGCACTCCGAAGGTTTATCTGCAGAAGAGGCCAAGTGAGAGAAATTGTTTTGGACAACGGAACTAATTTTGTTGGAGCCGAACGAGCACTTTCGACCACCTAAACCTTCAAAAGATCCAGCATTCGGTTCAAGCTGAAGGTATGAAGTGGACATTCAACCCACCCTACGGTCCTCATCATGGAGGCATATGGGAGCGCCTCATCCACGTCATCAAAAAGATCCTCTACTCAATCACAAAGGAAAAAACCCTGGACGATGAGTGCCTCCAAACAGCTTTATGCGAGGTGGAGGCCATCATGAACGATCGCCCTATCACGATTCACGACTGTATCCGAGGATGCAAAAGACCCCGAGCCATTAACACCTAACCACCTGCTTCAAATTAAAGGAATGCCCATTCTTCCACCTGGACTGTTCGGGGAGCATGACGGCTATTCCAGACGAAGATGGAAACGGGTCCAATATATATCAGACCTCTTCTGGAAACGTTGGACACGTGAATACCTTCCTTTGATGCAGGAGAGACAAAAGTGGAACGAGGTGAAGGGAAATCTAAAGCCTGGAGACTTAGTGCTCATTATCGATGAAAACTCACCTCGCAACTCCTGGCCCATATGGGCCGCATCATGGAAACCTTTCCCGACAAATGGGGACATGTACGCCGTGTCAAAGTGAAGACACAGAATGGATCATTGGAGAGGCCCATTACCAAGCTGTGTCTCCGAAAGACATGATCTGACAAGCATGAAATATAGAGGGTCCCCCCCCCCCCCCCCCCCCAAATATTATATCAAATATTATTTTCGGGGATTTTGGGTTGTCTCCAGTTAAAATACCATTATTTTGGGGTGTCTCCAGTTAAAATACCATTATTTGGGGGGGGGGGGGGGGGGTCCCCAGTTCAAATACCATTATTTGGGGGGGGGGGTCCCCAGTTAAAATACCATTATTTTGGGGTGTCTCCAGTTCAAATACCATTATTTGGGGGGGGGGGGGGTCCCCAGTTAAAATACCATTATTTTGGGGTGTCTCCAGTTCAAATACCATTATTTGGTGGGGTCCCCAGTTCAAATATCATTATAATAATATTAATAATTATCATTATTATTATTTATTTTAAATTATTGTTCTATGATAGTTGTCATAGTCCAGTAGTGATTTTAGTCAGATTTTCTACCTCTAAATCCCTGATAAAAGTAATAGAAATAGTGATAATACACAATATTGAATATTTATTCTAAATGTTTTGCAACATCTCTCACCTGGTGGTGGTGTCGGGCATGTCAGCGTCCTCTCCATCAGCAGGATGTCAATATGAGCCGTCAGTCGGGTGTTCTCCTGGGTCAGGTTGCTCTTCTCATGTTTTAGTTCAGTAATCTCTGCATTCATGTTGCTCTTCTCATGTTTTAGTTCAGTAATCTCTGCATTCATGTTGCTCTTCTCATGTTTTAGTTCAGTAATCTCTGCATTCATGTTGCTCTTCTCATGTTTTAGTTCAGTAATCTCTGCATTCATGTTGCTCTTCTCATGTTTTAGTTCAGTAATCTCTGCATTCATGTTGCTCTTCTCATGTTTTAGTTCAGTAATCTCTGCATTCATGTTGCTCTTCTCATGTTTTAGTTCAGTAATCTCTGCATTCATGTTGCTCTTCTCATGTTTTAGTTCAGTAATCTCTGCATTAATGTTGCTCTTCTCATGTTTTAGTTCAGTTATCTCTGCATTCATGTTGCTCTTCTCATGTTTTAGTTCCGTAATCTCATTCAACAGCTGGGCCAGGGTCAGGGCGTCGCAGTTGGGCTTCTGGACATCTGTAACAATAGGATTGTTAGGTTTTGTTACCTTGTTTCTACACGGACCGATTTCAGTGTGAGTCATCACCAGTGCAGTGGAGCTGACAGATTGTAACATGCTACGTTCTACATGAAACTTGAATAAATGTGTAAGCAGCTACAGGTGCTTTAATCATCCGTTCTTGGAGTATGAGAGGCAGGAATGAAACATCATCCAGGGTCAGGTTGTTTGTGACTGAATTATCTGCAAACAGAGACCAGAAGGTGATACTAAACACAGCTGTGACTGATATAAGAGTGAGTTAGAAAACATCTCTACTTAGCGACACCGCAGCCTGGGGTTATGCAGCAACATAATGTTTGTTGAAAATGGATGCCATCTTGAAAACTAGAAGCCATATTGAATTTATTTTGGCACCATTGAATTTGTCATAAAATCATTATACTCTGTTCAGACGTTCAAGCTCTGCACTGAAAAACCTTTCATTTGATGTGATGTAAAGTTGGACCTAGGCATTATTAATGCCAAATGCCAATTCTTCTGAAATATTAACTTAATCTGCTGGACTAATTAGCGTGGTTTGGAAAATCAGAAAAGACTTAAAGGACAACTTTAGTTTTTTTCAACCAAGGTTCGTGTTTTAGGTTGTTATTAGAGAAAGTAAAAGATGATTCATTTGCTGCTTTCTTTCATTTTAGCGATTTTAGCTATTTTTCACAGGGGGCGGGGGCATTCGAACATGGTAGCCCCATGTTCGAATATGTATTTTCTTTTACAAAATGTTATAGCGATTGTTTTTTTGTTTTTTTTACTATAGTCATACTAGACCCCAGGAAATTACATCTGGCCACAATCCAAGGTTTTTCTTGTTGAATTACATAAAAGAATGGAACCCTCAAATCATCATAAAGTGTTTGCTACAATAACACATGAAATGGATTTAATTTCAGGTCACCTGTGTGACATGAAGGTACAACGATAAGGGTGCATGTGTTTGTCTGACACCCCACCCAAAACCCTACCCCTGACTGTCTTAACCCATTCTGACCTGAGATCAGATTCATAACGAGGTTTCCACTGAACACACACTGGTCTGATTAACCCATTCTGACCTGAGATCAGATTCTAAAAATGTCAGTCGTTCTTCGATTTTAAAAAAATAGCAGACCTACAAGCTCGTATCGCGCCACTCGGTGGCGCGCTACGAGCTTGTAGATCTGCTATTTTTCAATAGCTAAAGCACAACATGATGCCGACACCAAAATGGGTGCCCGTTCAGAATGGGTTAACAGGCCAGGTATATCTTGGGAGCCATGGCAGGGTGATTATTGTGATTGATTGATTGATTTAAATATTTATTAACAGTTTGCTTTAACGGCCACGCATGTTGTCGGACAGTCTGACCAACGTATATACGCCCCAAAAGATACACCCCACTACCTTCATAGCTTTTAGCATCAGCTACAATCTATGTTGGTCTGGATTCAACTGCAGCTGCAAAGCTACAATCCATGTTGATCTGGATTCAACTGCAGCTGCAAAGCTACAATCCATGTTGGTCTGGATTCACCTGCTGCTGCAAAGCTACAATCCATGTTGGTCTGGATTCACCTGCTGC
Organism: Protomyctophum parallelum; assembly: GCF_964188405.1. Classification (NCBI taxonomy): domain Eukaryota; kingdom Metazoa; phylum Chordata; class Actinopteri; order Myctophiformes; family Myctophidae; genus Protomyctophum; species Protomyctophum parallelum. The sequence goes on from NC_139715.1 coordinate 908,657, forward strand.
TGCAAAGCTACAATCTATGTTGATCTGGATTCACCTGCTGCTGCAAAGCTACAATCTATGTTGATCTGGATTCAACTGCAGCTGCAAAGCTACAATCCAAGTTGATCTGGATTCAACTGCAGCTGCAAAGCTACAATCCAAGTTGATCTGGCTTCAACTGCAGCTGCAAAGCTACAATCCAAGTTGATCTGGCTTCAACTGCAGTGAAGTATTATTATATATCACGTGTTGTTTAACCATTTCCACTCACATCCGTAGATGTGTTGAAGTCCCTGGCGGTCATCTGCTGGCAGCTGGAAGTTCTCAGTGTCCATCCATTGGTAGTTGGGATGCATGATGGACGATGTGTCGTCGGAGTGATCCAGACCCAGGCTGTGGCCCAGCTCATGGACCGCTACCAGAAACACATTGTAGGAACCTGGATGGATGGAAGAAGAGCATTTTGAGTTGCAATGTGGGAACCTTCAGTAAAAGAAAAGAAAAACAGGGTTTTGTTATCCCTTTGTTTTTTGCGTCTGGGGGCACCACCTCTTTTGTGTGTAGAAATAGCAACTTGGTCTGGCCCCTCCCCCTTCTTAGATCACTTCCTCCCGAGTGCTTATTTGTTTATCAACAACAACAACAACACTATGTGGGCAGACCGCAGAACAGAAGATAAATTAGGTCAATGTTCTGCACCAAAACCACCTTACTATAAACCAGGGAGAATAGAGCACCGAAGTCCTGACGTAACTCGCTCATCCCGACCATTCCCCTGGTTCGCGGAAGTAATGTCTCTATGGAGAATAACATGGGGTGATCTTAATATCGTCTACTATAAGCGTTGTGGTCCAAAAATAAACAAGCTGTCTCGGCGTTATTGTCAGGGAGGTGTCTCTGTATCGTTTGCAAAAGTCAGTCACTCATATATGATACAGTCTGCTTCTAGCGAAAATCTAACTAATTCAGTAGCAGTAACATTAGCGTTTTCTCTCAGTCAGTTGATTCTTCATATCCATATGAGTGAAACGGCCGGGATGACATGTTTATTTTTCAAACACAGTTGTTATAATGAGGCGATCTCAAATCGCCTCAATGGGGATTTCAATGCAACTAAACAAATACATGAACCTGGGGACTGACGCCCTCTACTGAAAGTGACGTCAGACTTCGGTGCTCTATACTGCAATGTACAAAATCTCCTCTCGGTGGGAGGAGCCAGACCGAGAACATTCAGCACACCTGCACTCGGTTGAGTAGAGTGAGTTCAGCACACCTGCACTCTCAGAGTGAGTTCAACACACCTGCACTCTCAGAGTGAGTTCAACACACCTGCACTCAGAGTGAGTTCAACACACCTGCACTCTCAGAGTGAGTTCAACACACCTGCACTCAGAGTGAGTTCAACACACCTGCACTCAGAGTGAGTTCAACACACCTGCACTCAGAGTGAATTCAACACACCTGCACTCAGAGTGAGTTCAACACACCTGCACTCAGAGTGAGTTCAACACACCTGCACTCAGAGTGAGTTCAGCACACCTGCACTCAGAGTGAGTTCAGCACACCTGCACTCAGAGTGAGTTCAACACACCTGCACTGTGTTGAGTAGAGTGAGTTCAGCACACCTGCACTCAGAGTGAGTTCAACACACCTGCACTCAGAGTGAGTTCAACACACCTGCACTCAGAGTTAGTTCAACACACCTGCACTCAGAGTGAGTTCAACACACCTGCACTCTCAGAGTGAGTTCAACACACCTGCACTCAGAGTGAGTTCAACACACCTGCACTCAGAGTGAGTTCAACACACCTGCACTCAGAGTGAGTTCAACACACCTGCACTCAGAGTGAGTTCAACACACCTGCACTCTCAGAGTGAGTTCAACACACCTGCACTCAGAGTGAGTTCAACACACCTGCACTCAGAGTGAGTTCAACACACCTGCACTCAGAGTGAGTTCAACACACCTGCACTCAGAGTGAGTTCAGCACACCTGCACTCAGAGTGAGTTCAACACACCTGCACTCAGAGTGAGTTCAACACACCTGCACTCAGAGTGAGTTCAACACACCTGCACTCAGAGTGAGTTCAGCACACCTGCACTCAGAGTGAGTTCAACACACCTGCACTCAGAGTGAGTTCAACACACCTGCACTGTGTTGAGTAGAGTGAGTTCAGCACACCTGCACAGATTGCAGAAAGCATTCACGTTTGTGCGACATGCTGGCATTTGTTTGGTTCCTTATAGTTACTAGTCCTTACCCGTTGTGAGATATTTGCCCCCTTGTGGCCGTGAAGGGTACTGCGCCCCGGGTGCGTTTGTAATTGACTAATACATTAATTAATAATCATTAATGTGTCAAATCGAAAAAAGTTAGGTTTGTTAAGTTAAGTTCGTTACACCCTCCATATGCATATGGTCAATGCCTGTGTGAAAAGTGGGAGCGATTGGTGCAGGCAGTAAGGAGTTACGGCACTTACAAGTAGTAAGTACTGATATATCATTTGTTATGTATGTATGATTTGTTAAGGTGCCTTCAGTCTGTTATATCATATGCACTTAGTTTGAATCTGTTTTCCTTTGTTTCTGTTGCCTATCCATCTGAGCCTGGTCCTAATAATCTTACCGGTATCCCAATGTCTGATAGTGCTGATACACGAACCGCAAACACAAGATATTTTCTTCACGGCTGAGTAGTCATCTTAAATTGCAGATCAATGTTGATCTGATTTTCATTCTTAGTTTACAAAGTAATTAGCATATGTGTTTTTTATTTGTTTTCATCCATAATGAATGAGATGTAAGTTGTGCACCATGCACTGTTCTGTAGCATTACAGCTGAAAACATCCTTTAAAACAACTAAGCACTCACTGATATCATGTTAAATCTCACTTCTCTCACTCCACCCTCATCCAATCACCACCAGGCCTGTCCCTGCAGCCTCATTTTTGTCTCCCCTTTTGAATCCCCAGAGCAAACGTTGTTTACTACTAATGTAAACAACAAATGTACAGAGGGTATGCGCATGCATAAAGTGAATGGAAAATCGAGTGGCAAAGTGAGCTTAACGCAGTTTAATGTTGTTTAATGCAATCAGATAGGACTTTTCTGTTTGGATATATGGGCTGTCAAGGCTAGAAAGTAGTTTTTTGCCACTCAGTAGGCGTTCACACATTACTTCCGGGTATGATGATGGTCAGGTATAAGACAGAGGCCTCTATAAACATACCTATAAACATACCTTCTATGCTCTGCCTTGGGACAGGTAAGGCAGAGGCCTCTATAAACATACTTATAAACATACCTTCTATGCTCTGCCTTGGGACAGGTAAGACAGAGGCCTCTATAAACATACTTATAAACATACCTTCTATATGCTCTGCCTTGGGACAGGTAAGGCAGAGGCCTCTATAAACATACCTATAAACATACCTTCTATATGCTCTGCCTTGGGACAGGTAAGACAGAGGCCTCTATAAACATACTTATAAACATACCTTCTATGCTCTGCCTTGGGACAATCTATAAACATACTTATATATGCTCTGCCTTGGGACAGGTAAGACAGAGGCCTCTAACTACTGTGTGATCTGATTATTGAATATTGAGAAATGGTATGGTTTTGGTAATTTGATTATTTTACTTTGATGTCATTGCAAGTCATTGTGATTCCATGAGTTTGTTCATACCATGAAACACATGCTGCTGTGAACATTGTGCGTGTGTGATACTGAGCATATATTGATCTATTTTGCAGAAAAAGTAACAACAAATAAACAAATGTGTAACACCAGTTGGAACCAGCATCGTATCCTTCTTGGTCCCGTTACACAGGCACCAGGTCGTAGGTAGAACCTTAGGTAAGGGCTGTTTGCCGCCACATGTATTTTTGAACGAAGCTTTTTTTTAAGAGTAGTTAGGTAGGCAGGCTTTTGTTTTACTAATTACGAGTTAGTCTGTCCTTTGTTGTCCTAGCTCAGTGGCTTTATGGATTCATGTGTGCCTGAGCACACCTACTGTTAGTAAATACATGTTAATACCCATCTAAAGAAAAGAGTAAAAAGCACATCGCACCTTTTTGACTCTGAAACTGTGTTGTCTCATTTCTTTGCTCAACAAACTGGTAAACTATGTATGTTAAAAACCCATCCCTAGACCCAAAAGGGTTTTCGTATTATGGGCATAAAAAGGGACACATGGGTGGAACGGGGTACACACAGAAATCACCGTCGCTCCCGATATGCGTTGGTTCGACATGTGTTGTCCTGTGCTTGCGGTTAGGGTTATGTTAGGGGTTAGGGTTAGGTTGTCGGTCTAATGACTGAACAATAGCATGTCGGAACAAAAGCCTGTACCCGGGTGGAACAGGTACCCTGACACGGGTACAACGGGCATTGCATAGCCTGGTGAGGCATGAATCTCCACATTTCATCGTTACTGTGCCTGTCTAGATGTAACAAATTAACAAAAGCACCTTCAACTAATTCCGCTTGTCTCTATGGTGCAAAACTCACTTCCTGTCCAGGTGACACCATCTCTTACCTTGCACATGCTGGTTGGCGACGCTCCATTGCAGGGCTGAGTTGAAGTGCACGTAAACTCTCATCCGAGGCTTTGGGGTGTCGGCATGTGCCAGCTCCAAAGTTTTAAATTCTAGATGGCCTTTGTGAGGACCCGATTCGAAGGAGATCATGATGTCGGCCTCATCGCGGCGGCTGTCATAGATCTCCTTATATTGAATTTCCTCAAAGACAAACGGACTGACATTCTCCCAGACTTTTAAGGCCCTATGGATGGCCTTTAATGTGTCCTGCCATGCGATTTTAGGTGCATAGCTCTCGATACTAGAGGGAGAGGAAGAGGCAAAGAGAGACAAACTAAGCAAAGCTGTCCAATTGGAGAATTACATTCCCTAACTAACCCCACAGTAATCCCACAGGAAGACAACACAAGGATTGGTTTGGCCGGTTTGGCCTGACATTCATCAAGTCTCGGTCAATATTAGGAAAGTCTCCAATTTGTCCAGTTTTGTGGTAATAAGGTGTCATGATGTCGTTGTATTATTTCACCTATGAAAGCCATTTATATGTTCGAAAGGTAGGCACAATAAGCTTAGGCTTCAGCCTACACCTTTTTGGTCAAAGCAGGCACTGTATTAATCTATTTTTAATGACCAAAATAAATAAACTGAACTGAACTGATGATGTATAGATTCTTGACACATCAATATTATCAATACAAATACCTGAAGACCAATCAAAATGCAGAACTTTAACTGATTGTTCTGTCCGTACCTGTAAGTGAGGTTATACTTGTCCCACTTGGCTCCAAGTCCAACCGCTTTGTAGCTGTGCAACCCCTCGTCAGGAACGCCACAACGGGGTCTCTCCATGGCTCTGAAAATACCAGAATATAATGTTCACTAGCCTACAATTTAGCTCTCCATGTCAGCCTTCTTTAAAAAAAAAAAGTATGGTATTAGGTATTATGTTTTTTTCTTTTTAAAGATAGAGTGCTGTGATTTTTTTCCACTCTAAAACATGATATCAGGTCTTATTGTTGAGGAAGATTAAAAAAAAAAAAAGTTTACAGTATTTGTTAAAATGTCGTTTTTATGTGGGCACGCCCACCAGTTCATTGAATCATTAAGTATGCCTGGTTTGCCTGTTGGTGGTGATGGATGGTGATCCTTCTGAACTGAAGCCGCACCCACAGCTGTAGTAGTATGATAAAGGGAGAGGGGTTAGGGGAGGGGCTGATAGTGTGACGTCACTATATCAGTGTTTTTTTCATTGGCACGTTTGACTGTCAAGGTTTCAGCCTCCAGGAAGTAACCCTAAATACAGAAGACATCATTGCACATAACAACCACACCAAGGGCTCTAATGAAGTACTGTCACCTCTTAAACACATGACATAACAACCACACCAAGGGCTCTAATGAAGTACTGTCACCTCTTAAACACATGACATAACAACCACACCAAGGGGTCTAATGAAGTACTATCACCTCTTAAACACATGACATAACAACTACACCAAGGGGTCTAATGAAGTACTGTCACCTCTTAAACACATGACATAACAACCACACCAAGGGCTCTAATGAAGTACTGTCACCTCTTAAACACATGACATAACAACCACACCAAGGGCTCCAATGAAGTACTATCACCTCTTAAACACATGACATGACAACCACACCAAGGGCTCTAATGAAGTACTGTCACCTCTTAAACACATGACATAACAACCACACCAAGGGGTCTAATGAAGTACTGTCACCTCTTAAACACATGACATAACAACCACACCAAGGGGTCTAATGAAGTACTGTCACCTCTTAAACACATGACATAACAACCACACCAAGGGGTCTAATGAAGTACTGTCACCTCTTAAACACATGACATAACAACCACACCAAGGGGTCTAATGAAGTACTGTCACCTCTTAAACACATGACATAACAACCACACCAAGGGGTCTAATGAAGTACTATCACCTCTTAAACACATGACATAACAACCACACCAAGGGCTCTAATGAAGTACTGTCACCTCTTAAACACATGACATGACAACCACACCAAGGGGTCTAATGAAGTACTGTCACCTCTTAAACACATGACATAACAACCACACCAAGGGCTCTAATGAAGTACTGTCACCTCTTAAACACATGACATCACAACCACACCAAGGGGTCTAATGAAGTACTGTCACCTCTTAAACACATGACATCACAACCACACCAAGGGGTCTAATGAAGTACTATCACCTCTTAAACACATGACATGACAACCACACCAAGGGGTCTAATGAAGTACTGTCACCTCTTAAACACATGACATAACAACCACACCAAGGGATCTAATGAAGTACTGTCACCTCTTAAACACATGACATAACAACCACACCAAGGGGTCTAATGAAGTACTGTCACCTCTTAAACACATGACATCACAACCACACCAAGGGGTCTAATGAAGTACTATCACCTCTTAAACACATGACATGACAACCACACCAAGGGGTCTAATGAAGTACTGTCACCTCTTAAACACATGACATAACAACCACACCAAGGGCTCTAATGAAGTACTGTCACCTCTTAAACACATGACATAACAACCACACCAAGGGCTCTAATGAAGTACTGTCACCTCTTAAACACATGACATAACAACCACACCAAGGGCTCTAATGAAGTACTGTCACCTCTTAAACACATGACATAACAACCACACCAAGGGCTCTAATGAAGTACTATCACCTCTTAAACACATGACATAACAACCACACCAAGGGCTCTAATGAAGTACTGTCACCTCTTAAACACATGACATAACAACCACACCAAGGGCTCTAATGAAGTACTATCACCTCTTAAACACATGACATAACAACCACACCAAGGGCTCTAATGAAGTACTGTCACCTCTTAAACACATGACATAACAACCACACCAAGGGCTCTAATGAAGTACTATCACAACATGACAAATTGGAAAAAACATGACATGAGTCATGTCAAGCAGGCTGTCACAGGAGGGGTATCTGGGGCTGACACTGTCTGATGATCTATATGAGCAATTTAACTTATCTATGTATTACTCTACAACGAATACCAATGGAACACAAACCTGTTGTATTACTCTACAACGAATACCAATGGAACACAAACCTGTTGCCCTGATCATAACTGATATAAAACCACCACCCAACCAGTCTGCCCTGCAGTGCAGCTCAAATTACTGGTTATAACAGTAAAATGAACAGCTGCTTGTGTTGCTGTTATTTGTTATAAATATTAAGTATCACATTTGCTTGATTGCCTGCAGAAAGTTTGTGATCGATCAAAATTCAAAATTCAAATTGTGAAATCATGACGTACACGACTGACTGGACTGACAGAAAGAGAGAGTGAGAGAGAGAGAGAGAGTGAGAGAGAGAGAGAGAGAGGTCGTCGGTCCATGCGTGACAAATTATTTGAAATCCACACACAGTCCTACATGACATGACAGCATACCTTTTCACTTCACTCGAGTGACGAGTGGTTTTGTCTGTGAGCGGAGCCGTTGTGCACTCAACTAGCCTACATGTGTTCAACTTTGTTTCGTTTCCATTGTGTGTATAATTTGACTGCATGCGTTGCGCGGCCGATCTACAAGCTCACAGCGCGTCGCGCTTCAACGCATTGTGAGCTTGTAGATATGCTCTAATTCTGCAGTGCAAGCCAGCAGGGGGACAACAGGGGGGCCCACGGCCGGACAGCCGGGCGTCGCTTAACGGTAGGATGAAGAAGTGACGGCGGTTGGAAGGAGGAGGCGACGCACGGCTGTCGGAGGCCCCCCTGGGGGGGCCCCAAACCGACCGCAGCTTAAATAGGTGAAAAATCAACTGCGACGGAACGGGCTGCGAACCTGCGAGCATGCCTCGCATGTTAGCCAGGGATGTGCAGTGCAGTCAGGGTGTTTTGTGATGCCCCAAACTTAGATTTGCCAAAACTTAAGGGAGCCTTTTCAATTAAATAATTATATCAAAATATGTATACGAGTTAGACAAAAATAAATAAAAGGCCCTAGGCAACTGCCTACTCTGCCTGATGGCTAGGCCGGTACTGTAAGAGTCTCAGAGTGGCTTATTGTTCTATAATAATATACTGTATATGAGTCTCAGAGGAAGAGGCTCTGAGTGGCTTATTTCTCTAGCGAAGGTTTCAATGAATGGTTGACCAAACCAAGGAGCTACATGAGTAGATGTAGGAGACATACGTGACAGTTTGCTGGTCCAACAGTCCAGTGACGGACAGGTTGTAGAACCTCTGCATCTCCCTGATGGGTTCAGACAGATCCTGTTTAGATGAGTCCTTGCTGTCCAGGGGAGCCACGTAGCCATATTGTCTCAGCCATGACTGGTGGAGACACAAAGACAAACATGGAGACACCATTAAAAGATTTGTTCCACAATAAGAAATAACCGCAAACACTTTGAAGGAACACCAACATACCTTGTTGTATGTATAGTGAATTAATAAAATGTGTTATATAGAAAATGGAGTTGGAACAACTGATGTTCAGGAGGAGGAGAAACGCACATTGGCCCTGCCCTTCATGCCACTCTCCGCCCCCCCCACGTCAATCTACCTGTCCCCATTTATACCTGCCCAGTACCACCCAGAATCCTCCATGCTTCGCCTGCCTCGCTGCGTCGCACACTAGCCGCCTTCCTACAGGCTTCTCGCAAATTCGATTAAATACCATTTCCTTACTCACCGTTCGTCCACGGAACCAGCATTCTACCTCCTTCGTGTACTCCCAACGCCACCCAGGCTCATCAACACGTTTGCTGCGGGATACACAGACAGACGCCTCCCGCCCCAACTTCAAAACCGGCACACCGTCACGACACGGGACCCTCGCCGATCAGATGACGTCACCCACAGTTCAAGAGCCACGCCGTTGGAGCCGAGCAGAACGATCCATCCGCCCCCCCAACCCTACAACTCACAAAGCTAAGTTTCATTCAACCGTCCTTTCATTAAGCCACAGCGTCGCTCAGGGCTTCCATTCATGCCCGAAGCTTCACACGACGCGCAGCCCGTCACGTCATCACTCCGTGACAGCCGCAAACCAGAAGCAGTTCCTGCTGAAACCACACGGGGTCGCTGAAAACGGACTGCACTCACTATAGTGCTTCTTCCTGCGGCCTCAGGCTTCCACGCAGCCTTCTTTAATGTTAACGGTTCGCACCTTCACAGTGCTTCCCTGCAGCCAAGCTTCCTTATGTCGTGTACATTATTCCGTATGGACATAACAGTTGCTTGCCATTCACTCAGCCATTCAGCCAGTCGGTCAGCCAGCCATGCTCCCAGCCTCCCATCCAGGCCCCAGCCATTCATTCAGCCATTCATTCAGCCAGTCACGCTCTCAGCCTCTCACTCAGGCCCCAGCCATTCTTTCAGTCACGCTCTCAGCCTCTCTCTCAGGCCCCAGCCATTCTTTCAGCCAGCCAGTCAGTCAGCCACGCTCCCGGCCTTTTCATGCAGGCCCCCGTCCCCCCTCCTTCTCACCTTCCACAGCTAGTCCGGCGGCTGCCCCGCCCAACTCTCGCCTCCCCGCCCCCCCTCCCTCTCTCCTATCCTATGAAACTTATCAATACCTGCATGGGGCATAAATGTAACTGGGGAGCGACTGGGAAGAGCAAGTCAGAGAACTGTATGATGACTACTCTGTCAGACTGGACTTGATCGACTCCTCCCCCCTCCCTATCCGAATTGCAGGCATTCAGAGAATTGGCACTCGCCCAAAATTCAACATCTATTCTCGAATATCCATTTGCCACAGAACACCCTTACAGAACTGAATAACAAGGCAGTGCGCTTGGTGAGGGGCTGGTTCTGTCTCAATACTCACTCCACCCGTGCCATACTGTTTCAGCCCATCAGAGATGGTGGTCTGGGTGTACCGAATATTGAATGGGTTTACACCGCCACCAGAACCAGTCACCTTATAAATATGCTCAACAGCGACGACCCCACGGTCAGGGAAATGGCTCGCGAGTCACTCATTCAACACATGCAGCGACGTAAAGTACCACCCGCGCTGGAGAATGAGACGCAGTTCCTTGGATTCAAGACTAAGGCGAATGGTAAATTGGACATTAAAGCCGCTGGATTCGGTGTGCGGTCCGACTGGATGGATCTTAATGATCTATGCCAGCGATAAGGATTACAGTTAAAGTGGGTGGCGCCTGATACAACAACTGCTGCGCTCAACAACAGCATCATCATAGATCCGCGTGTCCGTGCATGTGCGACCTACGAGCAGGACGGTGCGCACCATAAACTGTCAATCAAATCCGCGACCGCAAGAGCCACCATTCTAGGAATGAAGCGATCAGAAAGTGCACAACACTGGACCAGTCTGAGGCTGCAGGGAAAACTGTCTTCTTCCCTTTGCAAACCACTCATAATCACACTCTATACTGTCAAATAACACCATAGGTGAGGACATTCTGATTTTCACTATTAAAGCCCGTTTACAGGTGTTGCCGACCAAGTTCAACTTGGCAACCTGGTACCCATCAGCACACGACCCACACTGCATCCTACATCCATGAGTACCACATGACAAAGAAACAGTCGCACACATCTTAAATGGTTGCAGCCACTATAAAGGACTGTAGGCTACATTGCCAGACATGACCGTCTGGTGGACCTGGTCTCAGACAAGATCAGAGGAGTACAGGACAGGACAACAAGAATGTATAAACACAGCACTGTAAAAAATTGACTGGTTTGATCACAATGACACGCATGTCAATTCATTACAAGATATTCCATGTCCGTAAACTTGTCGTCAGGGGTCTGCAATTGGGTGGATTGCAAAAGACAAATGCTAAAAAGCTGGGTAAATACTGTTGTCTCAGCTACTATGGGCTGTCTGTCTGTCTGGAGAAGGCAATGTTTCATTTATCCCTAGGTGGCTTAAAAAACCGAAAACAAACATCCTGTCTAGTAGTGTCAAGTAATAGTATGTCATCAATGTGCTATATATATTTTTTCTTGTGTGTTAAGCATGTTCAGCAGCTATATCTGGTTGGACCATATAATGTAACCTAATTCTGATCAGTGTTCTACGGTCTTCGCTTCCTAACCTCTTTTAATTAACCTTGGGTGCAACTTCCCATAGACAGCCCATTCATCCAAACAGAACAGTCCTATCTAATTGTATTAAACAACGTCAAACTCACCATCATTGCAGCTGTAAGCGGAAAGCTTGAATTATCCTGTTTCGATCTGCAATGTGTTTGTTTCATAAAAATGCACTGTACTGTTAACAGTGAGTGGACGACCCAATAAAGCATTAGGCCTACACTTGTTTACAAGAGGGTCCACCTTGTTCAATTCATCAAAACATTTAGAGACGTACAAATAGACACTTCTATATAGTCAATTAAAGAACAGAACAGGAATTCATCATAAAGGAGGTAAAAGGGAAAAGAAACATATAGGGGGAAAGGGGTGGGGGGGTTCCAAGAGAGGAAGGGAGATGGAGAGAGAGAGAGAGAGAGAGAGAGAGAGAGAGAGAGAGAGAGAGAGAGAGAGAGAGAGAGCTCTATTTGGAAATAGCCGGTCTACAAGCTCAGAAAGCACACTGTGTGAGCTTGTAGATCAGCTTTTTGAGGGGCGTTAGTGCCTCCTATGCCCAGCTTTCCAGGTTGTGTAAACACAAACATTGGCTTGTGATTGGCTGATCACCCCATAGCGATGATTTGATTGGCTGAGCAAAGTACATATTGAAGATAAAAGTGAGGGCAGAAAAGTGAAGACGGAGCATTTGCATTTAACCCAGCGCTTTGTGAAACACACATGCGCGCACACACGCGCGCACACACACACACACACACACACACACACACACACACACACACACACACACACACACACACATGCACGCACCTTTTGCAGAGCAATGCCCTCTTACATCTTATCTCCATTTTTTTTACTTTATTTAATAATTAATGCCCTACTTTGTCATTCTGTCAAACAAAAGTAGCAAAAACAGCAGATCTACAAGCTCAACGTGTGGCACAGATTTAGAGATGATTCTATGTGTGTGTATTTTCTAAAATATAAGTATATAGAGCCCTATACTAAATGAAAGAGTCTCCAATATTCACTACACCACTAAGATACCCATGTACCTGTCTAAATACTTCACTAAGATACCCATGTACCTGTCTAAATACTTCACTAAGATACCCATGTATCTGTCTAAATACTTCACTAAGATACCCATGTACCTGTCTAAATACTTCACTAAGATACCCATGTACCTGTCTAAATACTTCACTAAGATACCCATGTACCTGTCTAAATACTTCACTAAGATACCCATGTACCTGTCTAAATACTTCACTAAGATACCCATGTACCTGTCTAAATACTTCACTAAGATACCCATGTACCTGTCTAAATACTTCACTAAGATACCCATGTACCTGTCTAAATACTTCACTAAGATACCCATGTATCTGTCTAAATACTTCACTAAGGTACCCATGTACCTGTCTAAATACTTCACTAAGATACCCATGTACCTGTCTAAATACTTCACTAAGATACCCATGTACCTGTCTAAATACTTCACTAAGATACCCATGTACCTGTCTAAATACTTCACTAAGATACCCATGTACCTGTCTAAATACTTCACTAAGGTACCCATGTACCTGTCTAAATACTTCACTAAGATACCCATGTACCTGTCTAAATACTTCACTAAGATACCCATGTACCTGTCTAAATACTTCACTAAGATACCCATGTACCTGTCTAAATACTTCACTAAGGTACCCATGTACCTGTCTAAATACTTCACTAAGATACCCATGTACCTGTCTAAATACTTCACTAAGATACCCATGTACCTGTCTAAATACTTCACTAAGATACCCATGTACCTGTCTAAATACTTCACTAAGATACCCATGTACCTGTCTAAATACTTCACTAAGATACCCATGTACCTGTCTAAATACTTCACTAAGGTACCCATGTACCTGTCTAAATACTTCACTAAGATACCCATGTACCTGTCTAAATACTTCACTAAGATACCCATGTACCTGTCTAAATACTTCACTAAGATACCCATGTACCTGTCTTAATACTTCCTTAATGTCAACGAAGTTCACACTCTCAACACCAGAGGGAGCTCAACAAACCACATGCAACCCAGATTTGACAATGGATTACATACATTTTGCTCCTATGCTACTAAAATGTGGAACGCCCTACCAACAGCTATAAAGAAATGTGAATCCCTTGACTCCTTCAAAACCGCTCTCAAAGAGCACCTACGGACGGCTGCAATTCAAAACTGGCCCCTGTAAAAAAGTCAAAGCCCCCCCCCCAATTGTAGCCTACATGTTTTTCCCTTTTTTACTTTCTTTAACTGTATATAATTATGATGATGTCCTGAGTTTCATAGAAGTGTATATTAATTTGTACGTCTTTAAATGTTTTGAAAATGGAGGACCCTGATGTAAACAAGTCTTAGTGTTTTTCCTGGATATAACCTCGCAGTAGCAGTGTTTGTATTGGCCTGATTAACATCAACACTGTCAAGATCCTGTTAAACACAGAAGTAAATAAAATATGTATCACAGAAGTAGCATGAGAGTAAGATTTCACGCAAATTGCACCCTGCGTTCATGATTTGAGGCATTTTGTTCCAAAAATGAGCTACCAATGAAACAAACACAAGTCACAGAACGTAAAATACAGAGTCACAGATTTAACTGAACTACTAAACTAGCATTTAGAACCTAAAATAATGTACTCACTTTGTTTCATGAATGCACAAAGGGAATCACATAACATATAAACAAACACATGTCTCGTTGTGTCCTATACTGGCTGTGTGTGTGTGTGTGTGTGTGTGTGTGTGTGTGTGTGTGTGTGTGTGTGTGTGTGTGTGTGTGTGTGTGTGTGTGTGTGTGTGTGTGTGTGTGTGTGTGTGTGTGTGTGTGTGTGTGTGTGCGTGCGTGCGTGAACACAAAATGACCGGAACTACTTCATATTTCACCAAAACCAGAGCAGAACTCCCACCACGGGACTCGGGCAATCAATTAATACAGTTGCAACCACTATATTAATGGCAAGTATTTCATACAGCTTAAGTTAGAAAAAACTATTCCTTCAACATTGAAACAATAATAGAGCGTTCTCTTTCTGTACTTCTGTGAATATTTATATATGTTAACATTAAAACAATAATAGACTATATGGAGCGTTCTCTGTCTGTACCTGTCTGTGAATATTTCCAAGCTGTTTCCCTGTAGGCTACACGCTGCGTATGGCCAATTGGCCATCAGTCAAGACATTAGAATTCACGAGTTCATTTTGAATGAGAGGACGTTCCACCGCTGCAATTACTTGTTAAAGCCACAAGGTGGCACCCACACACACCACTCTAATCTATTACAGTAACGTTGCAGACACTTCACACTTCACAGTTGATAGACAGCGCGTGTACGTGTGTGTGTGTGTGTGTGTGTGTGTGTGTGTGTGTGTGTGTGTGTGTGTGTGTGTGTGTGTGTGTGTGTGTGTCAGTGTTGTTTTTGGCAGGCATTTTTTAGATTTAGTCAGTCTTATTTGGAAAAATTCTTAATTAGTCTTAGTCAGTCTTCCACTTGTACTATCTCAGTTGAAGTTATATACCGTTATATTTGTGACCAGAACTAGATTTGACCGAGGGACTGCCATTGTATTTTTATTTTTTTCATGTCATATGAAAGCAGGGAATCATATAGCTTCAAATGACAATGACAACCTGTCAACCTTGATTCCAATGCCAATGTATTAATACCTGTAGCTATAGACATTTTATTTAAAGACATTTTTACATTTTTGACTAAAACTGGACTAAAACCTTTTACTAAAATGAAAGGCGCTTTCACACCGGACATGTTTGGTTCGTTTAAAACGAACCATGGTCCGCTTACCCCTTTGGTTCGGTTGGTGTGAACGTGCATCCGAACTCTGGTGCGGATCAAAGAAACGAACCATGGTCCGCTAAAAAAGGCCGGACTCGGTTCGCTTCCAAACGAACCACGGTGCGGTTCGTTACTGGTGTGAACGCATTCGGACTTTATAGAGGACCAAATACAGTACGATAGCCAAAATAGCCGTCGGGCGTCGGCAGTTGTGAGGCTGCATTAATAATTAGTTATAAAAGCATGTCTTTTTTACGGGGATCACTATTGAGCTGACAGTCTGATTTTAATAGTAGACGCATATATGTCGAGGCGCACTGCGCAGCGCAAATGTAATGGCAGCGTGGTTCACATGCGCAAAAATAACAGATGTACAAGTTGTACAGATGTACACGGAATGGTATGTACGGTATGGTAAATTTGGAGCGCATCTCTCTCTCTCTCTCAGCGCCAGCGACGGCTCCAGACATTTGTGCATGGGGGAGCTATGGGGGGGCTGGGTTTTTTTTAGCAGGGGCTACTGGATTTTGGCAAAAAATATGAATATATATATACTACGACAAATGGCATTCCAATGATTCAGTGGTCCTAGTTTATAGGCCACATAACTTAAATACACATAATATAAATAAGTGTGACACAACAATGCAAATCATCATTGTCTGCATAGTGTAAATGGACACACACACACACAGACACACACACACACTATTGTTGTCACGACTCACGATACTGGATTTTCAACTTCGATATGATATTTGGAAAAGTATTGATATTTCTATACCATTTTCGATACCACGCAACCACGGCGATTTCTGAGGGTTTAACATTGTAAGTACAAATAAAAGCTGTGCAGTATTGTGCACTTTCATTGTTTTTAAAATGTTTATTCTTTTTATTATTATTATGCCTATAATTATTATAATTATTATAATTTTAGGTTTATAATCCATACTATGCATAATATTATTATGCCTATAATTATTATAATAATAATAATTGTTATTATAGGTTTATAATCCATAGACTAGTTACTATGTATAATATTATTATTATTATTATTATTATACATAGTAACTATGGATGATGTCAACCACATCATCATATTGGTTTCTATTCCTATCCTTATTCATAACTCTAGTTGATGTTCTATTCAGATATTATTCAATGCATCATGGCCAGCATACTCAAACTACTATTATTATTTTAATATCCGGAATCCCCCCGCGCATGCACGCACGCACACACACACACACACACACACACACACACACGCACACACACGCACACAACGATCCTGTTCATTGCAACGTTAGCTTGCTAGCCTAGCAAGTTTGTGTTTACTGTTGATGATAGCTTTAGCAGCTATCGCTAACATGAGGAACAGCAACAACAAGTCCTCTTTGGCTCTCCGTGTTCATCGGATTCTTTATCTTACATAAAGAAATACGAGCGACCTGTTAAAGAAGTTAAGAACACAGCGTGGGGACAGAAGTCACAGTGACAGAACGAGACAGACTTGTACTGAGCATATGTGACTGTGAGGCTGCGGGCTGAGAGGAGGACTCCCTCCGCTGCTCCGCTCAGGAGGGAGGGGGCTGAGGGAGGGGGCTGTTTGACTGTGCGCTGGGCACTGAGCAATGAGCATGTCTTAACGGGAGAACGGAGCGGCACTAAAAGTCAGGTTATGGATTATTTCAGCATTCCAAAAATAAAAAGTATGATTTTATAGTAGGCTAATGGTTTATATAAAAGTAAGTCAATTCTGTCTTTCATATATTTTATTTATACCATGAATATTTTTCATCACAGTTAGCCCCCCCCCAGCCCCCCCCCTGGCGCCGTCACTGCTCAGCGCATGCAAGCAATTATATCTACAGGCCTTTAATATAGCCTATATCAGACTATGCGCTCGCGCTCTCTCTCTCTCTCTCTCTCTCTCGCTCTCTCTCTCTCTCTCTCTCTCTCTCGCTCCCTCTCTCCCCTCTCTCTCTCTCTCTCTCTCTCTCTCTCTCTCTCTCTCTCTCTCTCTCTCTCTCTCTCCCTCTCTCTCTCTCCCTCTCTCTCTCTCTCTCTCTCTCTCTCTCTCTCTCTCCCCTCTCTCTCTCTCTCTCTCTCTCTCTCTCTCTCTCTCTCTCTCGCTCTCTCTCGCTCTCTCTCTCTCTCTCTCTCTCTCTCTCTCTCTCGTAATGACAGCACAGGAAGACGCATGCAGCCCCTGTGCGCACCTGTGCGTAATGTGACTATATCGTTAGATTGGAAGACAATACAGTCTTGGCTGACAACACCAATTGAAAGTAGAGTTCCCAAGGATTATGGTGATATTTAAATTTTAAAAATCGCATAAGAAATGAGCGAGATATGCCTAAATAAAATGTTAGTGGTCTTGGCAATTTATTTTATTTGTGTGCGATCCGGGGCGACGGCACGGCACAATAGATTTTCATTCATTTTTCAGATCATCATCATTGTCATGTCATTGCAGTGCAAACCATTAAATATAGCCTATATTAACTTTATAGGCTATTGTACAATATGTGACATATTTCTTTCACCCGGTATTATTGATGTGAGTTGATCAAAATAGTATTGCCTAGGCTATAATGCTTGACTTGTATAGCCTAGGCTATACAGTAGGCTATATAATGCCAGCACAGTCATTATTCTCTTTCTTTAAGACTAAAGGCAACCCTTGGCTTGATGGGCTTTCTCAAATAGACTACTAATAATAATGCGACGATACCAGAAGTCCATTAACGTAATCAAAGCGATGCAATGACAAAGACAGTGAGAACAACAAAAGAACAAGCTGACGGTGTGAATCAAACTATATATATTTTTTTGTCTTCTCTGTTCTGTTGCCTCGGGAGGTGTTTTCTACTAACAGGCTTCGTTGTTTTTGGCTTTTGGCGAGGCTGCAGCTGGCTGCTATTGGTCCACTCCGACAGGCTGTTTTATTTTAAGCATGTGCCGCCGCCACGCAAGTTATGACAAAGCATGTGAGTCTTCATGTGTGTGTGTGTGTACATGAGGGGGAGAGACAGATAAATATTTAATGTTAAATAGGCTATACACAGGTGGTCCCAAATGATTCATTGATTACATCACGATCACTATAGCAAAAGACGTAAAACTAGGTCAACTCAATTACTCAATTAGCTGCAGCAGAGCTGTTCTGACTTGAAGCTCAATACTAACTGACCACCTTCAAGTTTAAACCATAAGATGACATGGAAATGCCCGCCGATTTGATGCGCAGAAATATATATCTAATCGGGTTAAGGTACATGGAAGAAAAGTCCTTTTTATCGGGGATACCTTGTTGTAGGCTATACATCTCCGTGAATTGTATACATCCGCAGCAAGCACATTATTGTTCAAACACCTACTCCTCTGTCCATCTGTTGCTCTTATTTGGCTAATAAAATAATTATTATGAATGAATGCAATAGCAAGTTGTTGCTGCCTGTCATGTTGCTGTTCTCTTCTCTCTGTGTGACTGAAGGTTGCCCCAAAATTTGTAGACAGTGATTTCCCCTCATGTTCTTTTCCCCCTCACTATTTGGTTCGCTTAACATGTCCACGTGTCATTTGTTTACATATTTGGTACGCTTTACAAAGTCCAGTGTGAACGCCAAACGGACCAAAATCAAAATGCTAATATTTGGTCCTTGGTCCTTGATCCGGACCTTCTAAGCAAACTTTGGGTGTGAAAGCGCCCTAGTCATTTCTATCCTTGATAGTTTTAGTCGACGGAAACTCCTAAGGGTTTTAGTCAGTTTTAGTAATTTTAGTAAAAGGTTTTAGTCCAGTTTTAGTCAAAAATGTAAAAATGTCTTTAAATAAAATGTCTATAGCTACAGGTATTAATACATTGGCATTGAAATCAAGGTTGACAGGTTGTCATTGTCATTTGAAGCTATATGATTCCCTGCTTTCATATGACATGAAAAAAATTAAAATACAATGGCAGTCCCTCAGTCAAATCTAGTTCTGGTCACAAATATACCGGTATATAACTTCAACTGAGATAGTACAAGTGGAAGCCTTTATTTTGTGAAACAAACGCACACAGCCATCTGGAGGAGCAAAGTGCAGACCACACACACACACACACACACACACACACACACACACACACACACACACACACACACACACACACACACACACACACACACACACACACACACACACACACACGGTGCACCACCCCTCCCCCCAGGCAGACAGAAAGACATTGTTGAAACTAAGTAAATAAAATACTGAAAATACTCTCTCTCTCTCTCTCTCTCTCTCTCTCTCTCTCTCTCTCTCTCTCTCTCTCTCTCTCTCTCTCCCTCTCTCTCTGCTGTGATGACATTACAGCATCTAAAGCGATTCTGACCTGCAACCAAAATGGTCCATTTTGGTCAAATGACTCTGACCATGGAACCAAAAGGACCTACAGTGGTCCAGTTAGTCAAATGACTCTCCCTGAGGTGTCTGTTGATTCTTTTTTTTTTTTTTTTTTTTTTTTTTTTTTTAAAGATATTTTTTTGCGGCTTACGCCTTTTATTGATTTTTGAAGGGACAGACAGTAGGCTGACAGGAAACGGGAGAGAGATGGGGGGATGACATGCAGTAAAGGCCGTGTCGGGTCCGGGAGTCGAACCCGCGGCACACTGCGACTGGATTACCAGTCCGGTGCCCAGACCGTTACGCTACGGCCTGGGCCTGTCTGTTGATTCTTTACCTCCTCGTTGAAGGTGGCGTCATCTGCGTCAGCGAGGGCAGAACAGAACCACAGCAGCAGCAGATTGAGGAGAAGGTCCATGTTCTGTCCTGGTCTGGATCAGAGTGAGGTCCTGGTCTGGATCAGAGTGAGGTCCTGGTGGATCAGAGTGAGGTCCTGGTCTGGATCAGAGTGAGGTCCTGGCCACAGACTGACTGACCACTGTCTGCTCCTCTGGAATGCCTCCTACTTGTACATAATGGAGGGGAGGTGTGGGGGGATGGTGAAGGAGACATGACCTTTAGCCCTTTGCTTTGTGACCCGAACCAAGGAATGATTCAACCAGGGTCGTCACACACCAACCTCAGCCTACACACACACACACACACACACACACACACACACACACACACACACACACACACACACACACACACACACACACACACACACACAGGCCGGTCTGTCAGAACCAGACGAGGGTCCAGTACTTGGTATAGATTCATAACAACCCATTCCTCAAGGATCGCTGCAGTTCCATGTTATTGACAGAACATGTCGACACACGCACGCGCGCACGCACGCACGCACGCACGCACGCACACGCACGCACGCACGCACGCACACACACACACACACACACACACACACACACACCCCCTCCCCCACAAACACACACAAACACACACACACACACGTGGAATTCTCCTTTAAATCCTCAAATAAAATGACGTACTGTGCACATGGAAAAGCAAGTGATTAGAAAACAAACTGTAATATGTCTTCTTTTATATGCCTGAACTGATTATATGATGTGAGGTTACTCCATGGTGGGAAAATAATACAAGAGAATGACAGCAATTGGCACGCTCGACAGAATGCCAGAATGCAGCCTTAATGTAACTAACTTTTTTGTATAAGATACAAACCGTTTGCTTTGATGGAATAATTGATTGAACATGTCATGTACTGTACACCGTAATATGATTTGATTTGGGTGTGTTCCAAATAAAGTGTTTGTGTTGATTGTGTAATTTATTTGTATGTGTAAGTAAACATGAAACATTGTACTGTAAAAAGGTATCTTGTTCTATTAGAGTTCTCAAATTCGGGCCGGGCCTTAATTTTCAGGCCCGAAGAGAACTCTACGTTCTATGTACTATAAAGCGGTGTAGCGCATCCCCGGCGATAGGTGTTAAATGTGAACGGTTTGGGGGACCATTTAAAACATCCCCGGCGATAGGTGTTAAATGTGAACGGTTTGGGGGACCATTTAAAACATCCCCGGCGATAGGTGTTAAATGTGAACGGTTTGGGGGACCATTTAAAACATCCCCGGCGATAGGTGTTAAATGTGAACGGTTTGGGGGACCATTTAAAACATCCCCGGCGATAGGTGTTAAATGTGAACGGTTTGGGGCACCATTTAAAACATCCCCGGCGATAGGTGTTAAATGTGAACGGTTTGGGGCACCATTTAAAACATCCCCGGCGATAGGTGTTAAATGTGAACGGTTTGGGGGACCATTTAAAACAAAGACCCGGCGATAGGTGTTAAATGTGAACGGTTTGGGGGACCATTTAAAACAAAGACCCGGCGATAGGTGTTAAATGTGAACGGTTTGGGGGACCATTTAAAACAAAGGACGGCTTGCATGCTGTGGTTTGCTATACTATAAACAGAAATTTGCATGCACAAGAGCCGCCAAAGAAGGCTATCTTTTGTTGTTTTTGTTGTTTTTTTTCTCCGCCTCTCTTCGAAGTTAGACTGGGCTAGCTCTAAACTGACTGGGACCCGCGGCCCGCGTGGCCCAATGGACCACGCCGTAGATAGAGGCAGCGGTGGCCGAACGGTTTGCGGAGCGTTCTTGATATCGGAAGGTCGCTAGTTCGTATCCCTGGACCGGCACGTTAAAATTACCACAGCTGAAGTGCCCTTGGACAAGGCATTGAACCTCTACCATGAAATGTTCTATGAGCAGGGCCTGGCTGTAAACAAGTTCTTGAGCTTAGTCCAGTTACCCTGGGTAAACATAGTACCTTTCCTTTCCTTAGTGCAGTTACCCTGGGTAAACATAGTACCTTTCCTTTCCTTAGTCCAGTTACCCTGGGTAAACATAGTACCTTTCCTTTCCTTAGTCCAGTTACCCTGGGTAAACATAGTACCTTTCCTTTCCTTAGTCCAGTTACCCTGGGTAAACATAGTACCTTTCCTTTCCTTAGTCCAGTTACCCTGGGTAAACATACAGTAGTACCTTTCCTTTCCTTAGTGCAGTTACCCTGGGTAAACATGGTACCTTTCCTTTCCTTAGTCCAGTTACCCTGGGTAAACATAGTACCTTTCCTTTCCTTAGTCCAGTTACCCTGGGTAAACATAGTACCTTTCCTTTCCTTAGTGCAGTTACCCTGGGTAAACATAGTACCTTTCCTTTCCTTAGTGCAGTTACCCTGGGTAAACATAGTACCTTTCCTTTCCTTAGTCCAGTTACCCTGGGTAAACATAGTACCTTTCCTTTCCTTAGTCCAGTTACCCTGGGTAAACATAGTACCTTTCCTTTCCTTAGTCCAGTTACCCTGGGTAAACATAGTACCTTTCCTTTCCTTAGTCCAGTTACCCTGGGTAAACATAGTACCTTTCCTTTCCTTAGTCCAGTTACCCTGGGTAAACATAGTACCTTTCCTTTCCTTAGTGCAGTTACCCTGGGTAAACATAGTACCTTTCCTTTCCTTAGTGCAGTTACCCTGGGTAAACATAGTACCTTTCCTTTCCTTAGTCCAGTTACCCTGGGTAAACATAGTACCTTTCCTTTCCTTAGTCCAGTTACCCTGGGTAAACATAGTACCTTTCCTTTCCTTAGTCCAGTTACCCTGGGTAAACATAGTACCTTTCCTTTCCTTAGTCCAGTTACCCTGGGTAAACATAGTACCTTTCCTTTCCTTAGTCCAGTTACCCTGGGTAAACATAGTACCTTTCCTTTCCTTTAGTCCAGTTACCCTGGGTAAACATAGTACCTTTCCTTTCCTTAGTCCAGTTACCCTGGGTAAACATAGTACCTTTCCTTTCCTTAGTCCAGTTACCCTGGGTAAACATAGTACCTTTCCTTTCCTTTAGTCCAGTTACCCTGGGTAAACATAGTACCTTTCCTTTCCTTAGTCCAGTTACCCTGGGTAAACATAGTACCTTTCCTTTCCTTAGTCCAGTTACCCTGGGTAAACATAGTACCTTTCCTTTCCTTAGTCCAGTTACCCTGGGTAAACATAGTACCTTTCCTTTCCTTAGTCCAGTTACCCTGGGTAAACATAGTACCTTTCCTTTCCTTAGTCCAGTTACCCTGGGTAAACATACAGTAGTACCTTTCCTTTCCTTGGTGCAGTTACCCTGGGTAAACATGGTACCTTTCCTTTCCTTAGTCCAGTTACCCTGGGTAAACATAGTACCTTTCCTTTCCTTAGTCCAGTTACCCTGGGTAAACATAGTACCTTTCCTTTCCTTAGTGCAGTTACCCTGGGTAAACATAGTACCTTTCCTTTCCTTAGTGCAGTTACCCTGGGTAAACATAGTACCTTTCCTTTCCTTAGTCCAGTTACCCTGGGTAAACATAGTACCTTTCCTTTCCTTAGTCCAGTTACCCTGGGTAAACATAGTACCTTTCCTTTCCTTAGTCCAGTTACCCTGGGTAAACATAGTACCTTTCCTTTCCTTAGTCCAGTTACCCTGGGTAAACATAGTACCTTTCCTTTCCTTAGTCCAGTTACCCTGGGTAAACATAGTACCTTTCCTTTCCTTAGTGCAGTTACCCTGGGTAAACATAGTACCTTTCCTTTCCTTAGTGCAGTTACCCTGGGTAAACATAGTACCTTTCCTTTCCTTAGTCCAGTTACCCTGGGTAAACATAGTACCTTTCCTTTCCTTAGTCCAGTTACCCTGGGTAAACATAGTACCTTTCCTTTCCTTAGTCCAGTTACCCTGGGTAAACATAGTACCTTTCCTTTCCTTAGTCCAGTTACCCTGGGTAAACATAGTACCTTTCCTTTCCTTAGTCCAGTTACCCTGGGTAAACATAGTACCTTTCCTTTCCTTTAGTCCAGTTACCCTGGGTAAACATAGTACCTTTCCTTTCCTTAGTCCAGTTACCATGGGTAAACATAGTACCTTTCCTTTCCTTAGTCTAGTTACCCTGGGTAAACATAGTACCTTTCCTTTCCTTTAGTCCAGTTACCCTGGGTAAACATAGTACCTTTCCTTTCCTTAGTCCAGTTACCCTGGGTAAACATGGTACCTTTCCTTTCCTTAGTCCAGTTACCCTGGGTAAACATAGTACCTTTCCTTTCCTTAGTCCAGTTACCCTGGGTAAACATAGTACCTTTCCTTTCCTTAGTCCAGTTACCCTGGGTAAACATAGTACCTTTCCTTTCCTTAGTCCAGTTACCCTGCAGGGTAAACATGGTACCTTTCCTTTCCTTAGTCCAGTTACCCTGGGTAAACATAGTACCTTTCCTTTCCTTAGTCCAGTTACCCTGGGTAAACATAGTACCTTTCCTTTCCTTAGTGCAGTTACCCTGGGTAAACATGGTACCTTTCCTTTCCTTTGCCGGTGGTCCGGTGGTCCCTATTCCCTAACCTCGGGACCAAGCCGGTACCGAACCGAACATGCATGCATGGATACCGGGTATCCATTACAATAATTCAATTTCGGTTCTAACTATCGGTTCCTATGGCTATACAGACGTGCTCAGTCACACGCTAGTAATTATTCATTTATTTAACAGCAAAGTCCGGTGAAACACTGTTGTAAGGAGTAGAGTACTAGCTGCTACTGCGTGTGTGTCTCTCTCTCTCAATTCAATTCAATTCAATTCAATTCAACATGCAGGCTTTATTGGCATGACGTTTTACAAGTGTTGCCAAAGCACAATCACACATATGACAAACAACAACATAACAAAATAATATCAATGACATGAAAAAATAAATAACAATAATATAAAATAAAGCAGGTGGTGCAGAAAATAAAACATGGCATACTGTATGTGTGTCCTACTGGTTGTCCCTTTTCTTGTGACAGGAATTGACATATTTTGCAGCCAAAAATGCACATTCTTTCTGTTCCCCCAGAAGGACTGGTAATCTTTCCCTTTCTGTCATACTTCAGGATTCTGGGCAATTTGTTTCAAATTTTGGGAAGAACTCCTCTCTAATATTTGTGTAGTTTTTACATTGTGTTAAGATGTGTAACTCTGTCTCTATAGCTCCGTCGTCACAGTGTGTAGTTTTTACATTGTGTTAAGACATGTAACTCTGTCTCTAGAGCTCCGTCATCACAGTGTGTAGTTTTTACATTGTGTTAAGAAGTGTAACTCTGTCTCTATAGCTCCGTCATCACAGTGTGTAGTTTTTACATTGTGTTAAGAAGTGTAACTCTGTCTCTATAGCTCCGTCATCACAGTGTGTAGTTTTTACATTGTGTTAAGAAGTGTAACTCTGTCTCTATAGCTCCGTCATCACAGTGTGTAGTTTACTAGTTTTTACATTGTGTTAAGAAGTGTAACTCTGTCTCTATAGCTCCGTCATCACAGTGTGTAGTTTTTACATTGTGTTAAGAAGTGTAACTCTGTCTCTATAGCTCCGTCATCACAGTGACAGCACAGCCTCTCCTCTCTGGGCAGCCAGGTCTGTCTGTGTCTGCCCTTCTCTATTGCCAGACTATGATCACTCAGTCTGTACATTGTCAAAGTCTTTCTCAGGTTTGTATCAGTTAGTATAGTTACTGTGGTTAGGTAGTCTGCCACAGTATACTGTCTGTTTAGAGCCAAATATGTTTCTAGTTTGTGTTGTGATTGTGTGATTCCAATATGTGATGTATTTATCTTTTTCTTTAGTTATAATTTGGTTGGGTCTAATCTTCTGAGTGATAGTGTAACTGCACTAAGGCTGTCTAGGGTTTGTGATGTCAGAAGGTGAGAGGTCAGCTAGTTTCAGAAGCAGCTGACTGAGGGGGCTCCTCTCTCTCTCTCTCTCTCTCTCTCTCTCTCTCTCTCTCCCTCTCTCTCTCTCTCTCTCTCTCTCTCTCTCTCTCTCTCTCTCATTGACAGGGGGCGGTGGGGGTGGGGGGATCGTTTGCGCTTCAGCCTGTCAATCAGTGAGACAATAACACGCAGCTGATCATAGTGATCAGCGAACGGCCATTCACGCCGGCAACATCAACACAGCTGTACAGAGTTGCTAATTAATGGCTCGAGTCTGACTGCATTCCCGAATGGAAAAGTGTGTGTGTGTGTGTGTGTGTGTGTGTGTGTGTGTGTGTGTGTGTGTGTGTGTGTGTGTGTGTGTGTGTGTGTTGCAGTGCCACACATCATGGATCTTTTGCAAAACGGGTATTTTCGTCCTCCGTTTTAGATATCTATATCTATATGTCCACACACAAACGCAGAAACGCATTGAACACAGGATAAAATCACTGCAGTAGCAGGTTTCAATTGTAGACTATATTATAGGCAGTGGGCTGGCAGTGGGCAGTGTTGGACGAGTAATATAACGAATTACTCTGCAGAAATAGTAATATAGTAACTATTTACTTCGCCAAAACACGCTTCGTCACTTATTACTTCCACTTACAAATGAGCGTCATTTGTTTTGTTTAATTCGTTCGGTTATGCATGCACTCATATAGTAGATGGTTGTTGCATGGCATGCAAAAATAGAACAGATCTACAAGCTATCAACGGGTAAAAACAGACGTGCGTTGTAGCTTGTAGATCTGTTTTTGTTGGCCTGCACAGCCTGCGCACAGTTATTACGTAGCACTATAGCGTATGCGTCTGGGGTCACAGACTCGCATTACTTCCAAAAAACAACAGACACAGACAGAGACATGTATCGGTATTATTTTATATTATATATCATTATAAAAACAACAGACACAGACAGAGACATGTATCGGTATTATTATATATTATATATCATTATAAAAACAACAGACACAGACAGAGACATGTGTCGGTATTATTATATATTATATATCATTATAAAAACAACAGACACAGACAGAGACATGTATCGGTATTATTATATATTATATATCATTATAAAAACAACAGACACAGACAGAGACATGTGTCGGTATTATTATATATTATATATCATTATAAAAACAACAGACACAGACAGAGACATGTGTCGGTATAATTATATATTATATATCATTATAAAAACAACAGACACAGACAGAGACATGTGTCGGTATAATTATATATTATATATCATTATAAAAACAACAGACAGACAGAGACATGTGTCGGTATAATTATATATTATATATCATTATAAAAACAACAGACACAGACAGAGACCATGACAGAGAAATGTATTGGTATTATTTTATATTATATATCATTATAAAAACAACAGACACAGACAGAGACATGTGTCGGTATAATTATATATTATATATCATTATAAAAACAACAGAAACAGACAGAGACATGTATCAGTATTATTTTATATTATATATCATTATAAAAACAACAGACACAGACAGAGACCATGACAGAGAAATGTATTGGTATTATTTTTGCATTCTTGTCTGTCAAAGATGCCAAGTATATTAATGTCCGTTGGAAACTTTGCGTGTGCAAAAAAAAAAACACTTCATCTAAACGTGTTGAAGCATCTGTTTAAAGACGCAAAAGTACGCATGAGAAACACAAGCATCACGCTAGCAGACAATACTCTAGTTCTGTCTTTCAATCATTTTATTAATAGTATTGTTATTATTCAATTTTCACAATCTGATACACAGATACGCAGGCTACTTTCTGCTTGCTTATGTTATGGATATAGGCCTACATACTGCTGACATTTACAACTTTGACAACAAAAATAGGCTACTTATACATGCAATGATATTTTGATATGATAATGATTTTGCATATGATAATTTCTGCTCTGTTCCTGTGAAAATATCACTTTTTAAAGCTTATTGTACTCCGCTGTACACTGCCCACTTGTGGCGACACTACAAAAAGGGCAGCTTGCAAAGAATGAGAGTGGTATATAATGACTGCATGAGACTGCTGCTCAAAGCCCCAAGATGCTGTAGTGCAGGGGTACTCAACTGGCGGACCGCGGTCCGGGACCACCTCTTTGCGGACCACCCAAAAAAAAAAAAAAAAAACCAACTTATTATTATATATATATTTTTTAAGTTGATAATATAAATAACATCAGATGGTACATTTCTCATGTGAAATTGCTGCAAAGGCCCCCAAAATGTCCCCCAAGGGCCTCCAAAATTCTGGCGCGCGCAGTGTGGCCTGCCAGGGCGTATAACTGATTTGGAGTTCCACTCCGGGCCTGCACTCTGCACCCCGTTATTGGTTGGGTGGAAGGGGATCTGATTTGTATAAGCTTGGCTTGACCATACTAAACGGGCATAGAGCCCCGCTCTCCGAAGGACGCCGCGCATGGGGCCGGACCTCTGTCTTATTAAAAAAAAAAGTGTGGACCTTCATCATTTCTAGTTGAGGACCCCTGCTGTAGTGTATAATGACCTCATGAGACTGCTGCTCAAAGCCCCAAGATGCTGTAGTGTATAATGACCTCATGAGACTGCTGCTCAAAGCCCCAAGATGCTGTAGTGTATAATGACCTCATGAGACTGCTGCTCAAAGCCCCAAGATGCTGTAGTGTATAATGACCTCATGAGACTGCTGCTCAAAGCCCCAAGATGCTGTAGTGTATAATGACCTCATGAGACTGCTGCTCAAAGCCCCAAGATGCTGTAGTATAATGACTGCATGAGACTGCTGCTCAAAGCCCCAAGATGCTGTAGTATAATGACTGCATGAGACTGCTGCTCAAAGCCCCAAGATGCCGTAGTGCAGCAAGTCAAATGTTTGTATAAATAAATGTACCCACTTGCCCTGCCTGTGCTACGAAACCTGATGTATAGATTTATGTGCAGGTTAACAGACTCTGAGAACAGCATCATTGCATCACTTTCTAACCCTGCTAAGAGCTCTGTCAGGCTGTCGTCTAAGCTGTGGAGCCACTGGCGTTCTAGCCTGTCTGTACAGAGATAAGTCCCCCCTGTTTGTTTGTTTGTTTATGCTTTGTTTATTTTATTTATAGTTTGTTTACTTTTGTGTTTTTATGTTTTATGTGTTCTGCCCTATGGACCCCCCTGTGAGTGTCTTGAATGAAGTTTGAATTGAAAAAAATTGATATGATGCACAAATAAATTGCATACAGTGCCGCCAGGTGGGTCTTTGCGCAACCGCTCTGGCATTGGACAAATAAACGTTGAGGTCCAATGTTAGGCTGCCTCCAATCTGAGAACCCATCGGCAAATAAAGGAATAGCAGCGCCCTCTTTTTCCTTGGAATTGGACGTGAGTCGACAGTCTGTCTTGAGAGGCTTCCTCAAAAAGGTCAGAGACTGTTGCTTTATTTTATTGTTTATGTATACAATATACAGTATACTGTCCGTTTTGAGATGCTGCAGCCATGTGTGTGTGCATTTCAGATTCAGATTGTTGATGTTGAATCCCAGATGTGGAATATGCAGAATAAAAAGGCTGATGAGAGACTGTTGACTATTTTTGTTTTATGTCCTGCAATTATTCAGTGTGGCTGATTGGAGACTTCTTATCCCATTCTGACCTGAGATCAGATTCACACGAGGTTTCCACTGGACACACACTGGTCTGATTAACCCATTCTGACTTCTGAGATCAGATTCTAAAAATGTCAGTCGTTCTTCGATTTTTCAAAAATAGCAGACCTACAAGCTCGTAGCGCGCCACCGAGTGGCGCGCTACGAGCTTGTAGGTCTGCTATTTTTAAATAGCTAAAGCATAACCTAATGCTAACACCAAAAGGGGTTAGTCCAATGAACTGGATTCAGTTGTAAAAGGAGCTGGCTAAACAGATTGTGTTATTTTTGCGGGTGGAAGTGGCCCGGTTGAAAAGTAATATAAAGTAATATGTAACAGTATTACTCTTGATTCCAAGTAATAAGTAATGTAATATTATTACTTTTTCTAAGGAGTAATTAGTAATGTAAAGATATTACTCTCCTAAGTAATATTGCCCAACACATGCTTATGAGGTGCCAATCATATTTTTTAATGAAGGAATAAGTACCGCATTTTAAAAGCCACCTAAATTGTGAGTGGAAGTATAGGCTATGTTTCTTTCATTCTCTGTCAGCATGTCACACTATGTGCAAATCTCCAGATCCCGACTTTTCTCTCCATATCATTCAAAAATGATAGCCGTTCAAACTGGCAACCTTGCGGTTACCGTCCAGCCGCTCTACCCCTGAGCCACCACCGCCCCCAAGCTACAAGCTATAGCTTGTAGATCTGCTATTTATATTTTCAGGCAGTAACAGACAGTAAGCTAAAGGGTGAGAGAATCCTCCAGTAACAGACAGTAAGCTAAATTGTGAGAGAATCCACCAGTAACAGACAGTAAGCTAAAGGGTGAGAGAATCCTCCAGTAACAGACAGTAAGCTAAAGGGTGAGAGAATCCTCCAGTAACAGACAGTAAGCTAAAGGGTGAGAGAATCCTCCAGTAACAGACAGTAAGCTAAAGGGTGAGAGAATCCTCCAGTAACAGACAGTAAGCTAAAGGGTGAGAGAATCCTCCAGTAACAGACAGTAAGCTAAAGGGTGAGAGAATCCTCCAGTAACAGACAGTAAGCTAAAGGGTGAGAGAATCCTCCAGTAACAGACAGTAAGCTAAAGGGTGAGAGAATCCTCCAGTAACAGACAGTAAGCTAAAGGGTGAGAGAATCCTCCAGTAACAGACAGTAAGCTAAAGGGTGAGAGAATCCTCCAGTAACAGACATTAACCTAAAGGGTGAGAGAATCCTCCAGTAACAGACAGTAAGCTAAAGGGTGAGAGAATCCACCAGTAACAGACAGTAAGCTAAAGGGTGAGAGAATCCTCCAGTAACAGACAGTAAGCTAAAGGGTGAGAGAATCCTCCAGTAACAGACAGTAAGCTAAAGGGTGAGAGAATCCACCAGTAACAGACAGTAAGCTAAAGGGTGAGAGAATCCACCAGTAACAGACAGTAAGCTAAAGGGTGAGAGAATCCTCCAGTAACAGACAGTAAGCTAAAGGGTGAGAGAATCCTCCAGTAACAGACAGTAAGCTAAAGGGTGAGAGAATCCTCCAGTAACAGACAGTAAGCTAAAGGGTGAGAGAATCCTCCAGTAACAGACAGTAAGCTAAAGGGTGAGAGAATCCTCCAGTAACAGACAGTAAGCTAAAGGGTGAGAGAATCCTCCAGTAACAGACAGTAAGCTAAAGGGTGAGAGAATCCTCCAGTAACAGACATTAAACTAAAGGGTGAGAGAATCCTCCAGTAACAGACAGTAAGCTAAAGGGTGAGATAATCCTCCAGTAACAGACAGTAAGCTAAAGGGTGAGAGAATCCTCCAGTAACAGACAGTAAGCTAAAGGGTGAGAGAATCCTCCAGTAACAGACATTAAAGCGTCTTCTTTTATATGCCTGAACTGATTATATGACACAGGTCTCAATGTTTCATAAATAATGAGTTGGTCCAGCCGGCTCCATTCACTGCTTTTTATTCATGGAACTTCTGGTTCCGGAAATAATACAAGAGAACTTGTAGGTTTTATTTTTGTATAAGAGGCACACCGTTTGCTTTGATGGAATAATGGATTGAACATGTCATGTGCTGTACACCGTAATATGATTTCTAAATAAAGTGTTTGTGTTGATTGTGTAATTTATTTGTATGTGTAAGTAAACATGAAACATTGTACTGTAAAAAGGTCTCTTGTTCTATTAGAGTTCTCAAATTCGGGCCGGGCCTAAAATGTATGCTAATCAGTAGGGCCGGGCCTCGGGCCTGAACAGTTAGGGCCAGGCCTTCATTTTGGGGCCCGATGAGAACTCTATGTTCTATGTACTATAAAAGGATAATACTATATTATCCTTTATAGTATTAGTTTACTATAATTAGATTAATGCACGATAATCACTAACACATTGTTTAGAAGTACACACCCAAATCAAATCAATGTGCACGTGTGTTCAATCAATTATTCCATCTAAGCAAACGGCATAAACAATATTAGTTTGCCTCTTCTACAAAAATGACAAGTTACAGATGGGGGCGGCGGTGGCTCAGCGGTCCTTCACATGAAATAGTTTGAAAACCACTGACATAGAAACATGTCTTTCAGGATTTAGAAGACATTTGTAGAATCGTCCTCAGGTCTAAAATGGGTTAATCCATTTCAACAAAAATGATAGCTTCCGTGTGTAAAGCCTACCCTGGACTTTACTCTGTCCAATCAAGTTTGTATGAACTTAATTGGACAGGAGTTACATTTATAAAGGAGGGATCACATCTAGCGATAGGTTAAGTGTGAACGGTTTGGACATGCTGTGGTTTGCTATAGGCCTACTAAACAGAAATCACCAAAGAGCCGCCAAAGAAGGCCATCTTTTGTTGTTTTTCTTGTTTTTTTCCTCCCCCTCTCTTCGAAGTTAGACTGGGCCCGCTCTAAACTGGACCACGCCGGTGGTCCGGGTCCCTCCTAACCTCGGGACCAAGCCGGTACCGAACCGAACATGCATGGATACCGGCATAGGAGGCCTTAGCTATGTTTCACCAGTTTACATTGAAACGGGCCTCCACCCTCAGTAACAACTGACTGTCAGGCATCAGTCAACTCTCCGCCGCCCTTGGCCCTCTCTCTCTCTCTCTCGCTCGCTGCCTTGCTCTCTCCCACGATGTTAAGTTACACCTATTTCCTGTTAATAACCTACAGGGTAAAATGTGCGGCATTGGGAGGTAAAGGGGAGACACTTTATTGTGAAGGGACGACAGGATTATGAGAGGTGTTGTTGCTGCTTAATTGTGGAGAGTAATGGCTACATGTGCGCGATATAGAACAGTCCAAACTAGTTGTATCAATACGGCTGTATCAACATAATATGTGATAGATTTGATCTTGAAACGGGCCTCCAGATTCCTAAGGCCGCCCCTGGATACCAGGTATCCATTACAATAATTACATTTACCATATATTACCTGGTATTTATCATACCGGGTATCCATTACAATAATTACATTTACCATATATTACCTGGTATTTATCATACCGGGTATCCATTACAATAATTACATTTCGGTTCAAACTATGGGTTCCTATAGGCTACAGACACGCGGTCCGTGCGATATTAGTCTGCTTTATTAACCAGGCTAGCTCAGTCACGCGCTAGCAATTCATTTATTTAACAGCAAAATCCGGTGAAACACTGTTGTAAGGAGTAGAGTAGCTGCTTGTCTCTCTCTCTCTCTCTCTCTCATTGACAGGGGACGGTGGGGGTGGGGGATCGTTTGCGCTTCAGCCTGTCAATCAGTGAGACAATAAAGCAGCTGATCATAGTGATCAGCGAACGGCCATTCACGCCCGGCAACATCAAAGGCAGAAACAGCTGTACAGAGCTGCTAATTAATGGCTCGAGTCTGACTGGAAAAGGAGAGAATGACTTCTTGACTCTGTGACAATAACCAATCCGTTAGAATTGTACACACGCACATAGTGTGTGTGTGTGTGTGTGTGTGTGTGTGTGTGTGCGTGTGTGCGTGTGTGCGTGTGTGCGTGTGCGTGTGTGTGTGTGTGTGTGTGTATCCATGGCTGAGATACGTTGGTGCAGCTGCTCAAACATGCAGGTCGTTAACTTGCCATGTGAAGGCCAAAGGTCATTGACTCCCCCCCCCCCCCCCCCCCCCCTCAGGGCCAAAGGTCATCGACCCTGTCTTCTACCCGGAGCCAAACCAATGCTATCCAGATCAGGGCTGGGCAACTTTGACGATGGAGAGGGCCACTATATTTCCACACTCACTCCCTAGGGCCATATATTATTGTCGTAGCAAAAATAGCCGATCTACAAGCTCAAAACGTGTCGCAGCGCGACGCATTCGTTATTTACATTTTATTTACATTTTTATGTCATTTCAAATGCCTTTAATTATACGTGTGTTGAGCATTGAGCTACTAATTTAGACTGAAGTAATAACAGCAGGTCATGTTTGCAATGTTGTGGAATTGTAAACAGCTGGAACCAATATTATATCAGTATTCTGATACTGAGGGCCACATTAAGTGAAGCTGGGGGCCGCATGTGGCCCCCGGGCCGCCAGTTGCCCACCCCTGATCCAGATGCTCTGCATATAGGTGGGTCATTGGTCCCCAGGCCTAGAAGAAGTCCAATGAGTTTGTTTTGGGAGATTTGGAGCTTATTGAGATGTTAGAGAAAGCAAGCGTGGTCAAAAAGTAGACCAATCTATTTTCCCAGCATGTCAACAACACTGGTAGGTAAATGGCCTGTATTTAACTATTCTCAGCTAAAAGTATCTTTGCTGGATAAAATCAACCCACTGTCTGAACAGATCAGGTCCATTAAATGATTACCAAATAAAGATTTAGTATCAGTTAGATGCAGGTGGAAGGATTATCCTGAATAAACTCATACTATGTATAGACAGACATTCACAATGATATTATTATTATTATACTAATCCTCATTGTGATAGAACTCATATACTGAGTATCATTCACAATGATATTATTATTATTATTATTATACTAATCCTCATTGTGATAGAACTCATATACTGAGGCCTCTTTTAGACGGGGACCATCTCCATATAACACGTCAAAGTCCCGTTGCGTTCTCATTTTTTCTTACCCTTTACACGAGAACGCACACGTTATGATATGATGTGCTATTTTGCTATACTGTCGCTAGGTGGCGATAATGGGCTGCCAAATAGACAGGTCACCCACGTACAAGAAGAAGAAACCTTCACGCAAGCCTGCGCAACACGGCTCTGGGCGCGCCACGGGATGGTATATATTGTATAATACATTAGGCTACATAAACGCTGCTGCCGCGGCTGCCGTCTATCACAAGGCTTTTTATTTACATCATGGTTTTACATTCAACATCGCTGATGAGCATCACTTTGTAGGCGAGGAGGGAGGCTTGTTCAGGAACTCCATTATATCATAATGATATGGCTCTGCATCAATGTAATAAACATATGCGCTGTGAGCCAACGTGAGCCATGATGTCATACGTTTTGCGGATTCACCGTTTTGCCTGTTTATATGGAGACCATAGGAAACGGTGTTCTGAAAGATTTCCACTCTGGGAGGCAGTTTCACTTCGATGCGTTTTCACCTCCTGAGAACACCGTTCTCGTCTAAATGACAGCGCTAAACGGTACTTTATTTTGCCGTTTTTTATGAACACCATCCTCGTGTAAATAGCACCTGAGTATCATTCACAATGATATTATTATTATTATTATTATACTAATCCTCATTGTGATAGAACTCATATACTGAGTATCATTCACAATGATATTATTATTATTATTATTATACTAATCCTCATTGTGATAGAACTCATATACTGAGTATCATTCACAATGATATTATTATTATTATTATTTTACTAATCCTCATTGTGATAGAACTCATATACTGAGTATCATTCACAATGATATTATTATTATTATTATTATACTAATCCTCATTGTGATAGAACTCATATACTGAGTATCATTCACAATGATTAACTGTCTACCATTACAACACATGCTCCTCTAATCCAGTAGTCCAGTCAACTCCCCCTGGAATCCTCCCTCCTATCACTTTAGAACGGAGAACAGGTCAGGTCGCCGGGGGCACCGGGGGCACCCACTGGCCTAGCGGTTCAGGACAGGTGCAGGCCATATATATATAGGCTCTGGACTGACGGTTCGAGTCCCGTTCGTTCATGACGACCTTTCTTTTTTTTTTTATGTATATTTTTTATCCCACGATTTTGTAACCCATTTTTCACCCCTGTGTCAATCATCTAATGTGATCCTGGGCTCTACACACCCTCCACCAACCTAGTCCCTATATATGGGGGACAAGGGGAGACCAACCTAGTCCCCATATATGGGGGACAAGGGGAGACCAACCTAGTCCCCATATATGGGGGACAAGGGGAGAGCAACGGACTTGAACTCATGCTTCCTTCATGCCTGAGTGTCCAAGTTGCTCCTTTACACCTGACAGGGGGGAGTTTCCCTGGTTGGACGTAGCGCGTGGAAGGAACACATTTTTCCAACCAGTTCCTTTCCCCTCCATCAGGCGCCCCGGCTGGCCAGGGGGAGGCAGTTTAGTGACCAGGATTACTGCATGTTTTTTGGCAGTCATATTTGGCAGACATTTGACCTAATTTCTCCTGTCATTGTCAATGGTAAATATTGACATTTGTGGGGACTAAAGCTGTGTATAGGAGGGGCCCTCAGGACTAAATTAAACTAAACTTGACTTAATAGTCATCAATAATGTTTATAGAACATATTGTACTGAATTCTATAAGTTTAGAGACAGTTGGAACTTGGCACGGAGCCATCGTTTGGCAAAGTGCGGTCGGTAGCCTATACTTGAAAATCACTAAAACATGTTCTATAAACATCATTGATGAATGAATGGCTTTTTAAAATGTATATTAATGATAAGTTTCAGTGATCGTATCTATAGAGAAAGTGTCTCTTACCATGCGATTATATCAGGACATTGTGTTGTGTTGGATCATGTTGAATATGACAAACTGACATATTGAGCCTATTACAGTGTGGCTTCCCCCAGTAGGCTACCTTCACATTCAGTAGATCCTGTGATCTTCTGTGGCCAGATGTAATTTCCTGGGGTTTATTAGGACTATAGTAAATAATATAAAAATAAATCACCATAACATAATACATATTTATATATAAATACATATTTAGCCCCATGCTCGAATGCCCCCGCCCCCCTGTGAAAAAGAGCTAAAATCCCTAAAACGAAAGAAAGCAGCAAATGAAAAAAAAATGAACACTCATCTTTTACTTTCTCTAATAACAACCTAAAACATGAACCTTGGTTGAAAAAAAACTAAAGTTGTCCTAAGCTCCTTCAGCGCCACCTGGTGGTCACCAGTTTAGGCTCTGAGTGCCAGATCTCCCATTATTGAAAAAAAAGAGGGCGTTTTAAATATGTCTATACGGGCATGGCAACCAGTGCATAGTTGATTTAGATACGGGATGACGTCCCTGGCACTTAACCCATTCTGACCTGAGATCAGATTCATACGAGGTTTCCGCCGGACACACACTGGTCCTGATGAACCCATTCTGACCTGAGATCAGATTCTAAAAATGTCAGTCGCTCTTCGATTTTTCAAAAATAGCAGACCTACAAGCTCGTATCGCGCCACTCGGTGGCGCGATATGAGCTTGTAGATCTGCTATTTTTCTATAGCTAAAGCATGACATGATGCTGACACCTTGTGGAGTGGCAACAAGGATCTGTTCCTGTGATCTGGTGATCCATGACGCCTACTTTTAAATGAGTATATTTAAAGGTTCAACCAAGGTTCATGTTTTAGGTTATTAGAGAAAGTGTTTTTATTTCATACATTCTGTAGATCCTGTGTGGCCAGATGTCATTTCCCGGGGTCTAGTAGGACTATAGTAAATAAAAAATAAGAAATCGCTATAAAATGTATGTAAAAAAAATACATATTT
This sequence comes from Protomyctophum parallelum, assembly GCF_964188405.1. Taxonomy (NCBI): domain Eukaryota; kingdom Metazoa; phylum Chordata; class Actinopteri; order Myctophiformes; family Myctophidae; genus Protomyctophum; species Protomyctophum parallelum. Next base: position 946,479 of record NC_139715.1, read on the forward strand.
AGTCCCATGTTCGAATGCCCCCACCCCCCTGTCAAAAATAGCTAAAATCTCTAAAACGAAAGAAAGCAGCAAATAAATAAAAAAATAACACTCATCTTTTACTTTCTCTAATAACAACCTAAAACATGAACCTTGGTTGAAAAAAGCTAAAGTTGTCAACCCATTCTATACGGGAACCCATTTTGGTGTCATGTTATGCTTTAGCTATTGAAAAACAGCTTTTTGAGGGGCGTTAGCGCCTCCTATGCCCAGCTTTACATAGATATTACATTCACACACACACACACACACACACACACACACACACACACACACACACACACACACACACAGGCGGTGGAGAAAACTATGCAAGGCACCAACCTGCACATCACGAGTAATTAAGGGTTCTTGCTCAAGGACACTTTGACACTAACTCTGGGGGAGCCCACAGGGATCGAACCTGGAACATCCGGTCACTCTACCGCCGAATCCTGCTCCTGTCAACCTACTGTCCGCCCCAGCTATGCAGACATCTAAAAAATAAAGACGAAAGTCATGAACAAACATTTAATTGCATGCAATGAGTGTTGAGCGTGCGTGTAAAGGTTACTGCAGACAGTTGTGTTTACCTAGACTGTGATGTACTCATGTGAGACCTGGGAGTGCATTCTTCAAGCCTATAATCTATAATGTCTGACGCATTCCTCTGCTCCATGCTATTGACAGAACATGTCGACACACGCGCACACGCACACACACACACACACACACACACACACACACACACACACACACACACACACACACACACACTACAGTCAGCCAAAAACACTCTTAGCTTATTTGCACAATTATTTGAAATCAGCGCCTGCACTAATTAAAAAACTCATTGATTGTGGAACCTATAGTCGCAGCTCTAGACCGTATAACATGTACAGTGTTTTCAGTCCACTACTCTCTGACATTAGCCCTCTATTAGCACTGACAGTTTAATTAGACGGACAGGGTGGTGTTCTCCTGACATTAGCCCTCTATTAGCACTGACAGATGAATTAGACGGACAGGGTGGTGTTCTCCTGACATCAGCCCTCTATTAGCACTGACAGATGAATTAGACGGACAGGGTGGTGTTCTCCTGACATTAGCCCTCTATTAGCACTGACAGTTTAATTAGACGGACAGGGTGGTGTTCTCCTGGGACTGAGCATCAGTCAAATCCACTGAGGGAGCCGGGCATCTATTAGGCCTGTTAGCCTCACATTACCAGCCTCCAGGACAAGTGTAGTAGTGGTCATGTTTAACTATTCTGTGAAATAGCACCACCCTGTGGTACCCCAGGGTTACTTCTTTTCATGTTTGCCTTGTGCTTGCAATTAGATATACAACATATATTTCAGCTGTGCTGCCTGCAGTCAGTCAGATGTCTTCAGCTCCATGTGTACTGCTGTTTGTGTCTTCTCTTTGGGCTAAAAGCAATGTTGTGAGTAATAAGTTTATGATGGCAGGTTATTTTATGTTGTTTCTTGTTATTTGCATTCGTACAGATGTATTTTACAATCAGCTTAAGAGATAAGTGATTTGTACTGTTTGTTTGACACATGCTTTCCGTATTGTAACAGTAATTTGGAAATGTTTGTATTTTGTTGTTATACAGTTTCACAAATTGACCAGTGAAACTTCTTAAAGACAACGCCTTCTCTGTGGAGTTTGTTGGGAGATGTTTAGCTGGTGGGATAGCTGGCATCCTCAGCTAGTGAGGCCTACACACTATTATATGGGCCAGTCTTTCTTTGTCAACATAAACACACACGCACGTACGTACGCACTCAGTGACGTGCAGAGAGTGTTAGAGGGGCAGGGGCTGAAATCCCGTTAAGAGGGCACTTTTGGACAAAAATAGCAAACAATAGCAGATCTACAAGCTCACAATGCGTCGTGCTGCGACGTGTTGAGAGCTTGTAGATCAGCTATTTTCGGGGCGTAAACCAGCACTCTTCAGCTAGTGGGGAGATGCAGTGGATACGACATGGATTTAGAAACAAATTTGTTCAACGCAAAATACTGTGTTCAAATGAATAATAATAATAATAATAATATCTGGGACTTATATAGTTACTGTATATAGCGCGAAGATACTCTAGCAGGGTAATCATCATTATGTCAATTCGATCTTGACCTTGATTATGACCTTGGCTGTTGCTCTCTCCAGCACAAAGGTTAACCTTTGACCCTTTCAACCCCAAACTTAACCCATGTTTGTGGCAGGAACCCCTTTTGGTGTTTTAAACATTATGTTATAATTTAGATATTGAAAAATAGCAGATCTACAAACTCATAGCGCGCCACCGAGTGGCGCGCTATGACCTTGTAGGTCTGCTATTTTTGAAAAATCGTTAATATGTGCCTCAAATCTTTGATTTAGAAAAAAGAAAATGTAATGGGTTAAAGGACCATATACCAGAAGTGCTGCAGTCCCATTGTAACTATGCCAAAGATAGATGTGGGCCGATGTGGCTCAGGAGGTAGAGCAGGTCGTCCAATGATCCCTGGGTCGGCGGTTCGAATCCCGGCTCCTCCTCCTGTCCACATGTGGAAGTGTCCTTGGGCAAAGACACTGAACCCTGCACTGCCTCCAATGAGTCGGTCGGTGTGAGCTCGCCACCGTCGGTGTGTGAATGTGGGAAGTGAGGACGCTGGTGTCGACTGTTCGCCGCTTCACCTCCTGTCCTATGTGGATCCGTAGCCACTGGCACTGCCTAGTTTGTCCATCTGTACCTGCATAGATTGATTGGTCATGCCTGTCCATCTGTACCTGCATAGATTGATTGGTCATGCCTGTTCATCTGTACCTGCATAGATTGATTGGTCATGCCTGTCCATCTGTACCTGCATAGATTGATTGGTCATGCCTGTCCATCTGTACCTGCATAGATTGATTGGTCATGCCTGCCTGAGGCCTGTCACCATGTGCTTGTTTGTAGAATGTGGCAGATTTGTTTGTCTTCACACCAGAAACTTGCGTCTTTGTTTATGATTAAAAATAAACGAGAAGCCTCTCTGAGAGTACCCTACATGTTAGCGTCACAATGCCAAACGTCTATTGCAAAGTGTTTGGAAAGAAAGGAATGAAGTCAGCAGTCCTTATAGAGGAGCTAGACTATACTGTACAACAGTTGTATCCTGAGGACTTCAGCTTTACTGGGAAACTCCACACCATGAAGTGTCTGCCCTTGATTATGGATTACTACGTGTTTGAAGACATCAAAGGTCAGAATTGAATAGTCATTTTTGCTGAATGGATTTCCATTGATTGTGCCCATGTTGTCTGCTGCTATGCTATATGGGGTGCTGACCATGCTGTCTGCTGCTATGCTATATGGGGTACTGTCATGCTAATTTGTAATTTGGGGAGTTTTGAAGTGAGTTGGAAGTGAGTTGAAAGAAACTAGCTGTTGTTACACTCTGCAGTCAGTAAAGAAACTAGCTGTTGTTACACTCTGCAGTCAGTAAAGAAACTAGCTGTTGTTACACTCTGCAGTCAGTAAAGAAACTAGCTGTTGTTACACTCTGCAGTCTTCAATACTCAACACTATACTTACACTTCAATACTAGTAGGCTGCCTGGGAGAGAGTGCATGTTGTTGTTTTATGATTGTTGAGGAGTGCTCCATGTCCAGCTGAGGGTTTGTGTAAACACAAACACAATGTTTACACAATGTTTGTGTAAACACAAACATTGTGTAAACACAAACATTAAAGACGAAGGTGTGATTATTACAGTTTACATTTGGGAATGTGATGGTATGAAGTGTCTTGTAGCAGCCTGACATTACACCTGTCAATCTCTAAGACACCTGACTTAAACCCATTCTGGACGGGAACCCCTTTTGGTGTTATAACTAAAGCATTATTTTATACTTTAGCTATTGAAAAATAGCAGATCTCCAAGCTCGTAGCGCGCCAAGCTTGTAGGTCTGCTATTTTTGAAAAATCGTGAAAATGCGGCACAAATCTTTGAATATATATATTCTTTCAGAGTGAACGTTTGTTTAATTTCGACGTCTTCGGTCTAAATGGGTTAATATTTTTAGGAAATTGAAGGCAAAAGTTTGTATTAATTAATTAAAAATGGGTATTAATTAATTAATTAATTAATGCCAAAATTGTGTGCCCAGGCAGATTTTCCCAGGCCAAGGTAATAATGAATTCCTGCATACCCCACTGAGTGCATCATGGCCCCATGAAGTGGAGGGTGTTTTCGTAACTCTGTCTTACTCTTAGCCGCAATTTGCAACTCTAGATTTTCTTTAATGGGATGAATCTAGAGTTGCAATACCTTCCATTGACTCCCCACTCATCCTTTTTGGTTTGCGATCTGCTTGTCTTAAACGACGTTAAACTCACCAACATTGCAGCTGTAGTACAAGCTTGAATTATCCTCTTTCAATCTGCCGAGCTTGTTTTTCATAAAAATCCACCGTAGAGATGTTATGAGATACTTTCTGTCAAGACATCCTCTGCAAGTGATTCTTTTTCTAAGTGTTGCAGTTTGGAAGCACTCGTCGTACGTCACTGAACGGCCCTGTGTTCAACCTGTTTCGAATTTGCACATAATGCAGGAGGCAGCATGCAGCGCGACCTGTTAATAAAAACGAGTGCTTCCAAACTGCAACACTTAGAAAAAGAATCACCTGCAGAGGATGTCTTGACAGAAAGTAGCTCATAACATCATATCCACGGGCATATAATAGCATGATGATGCCATTGCAAAACATATGGACATATTTTAATAAAAGGAAATGAACTGAAGGTCCTAAATGAGCTTAATTAGGCGGTCACCGTCTCTGTCTCATGTTGTTCTTTCTTAATTTGACAGAGTATTAGAGATCGACTATACTACACAATCAAATAAATCTGTACATTTCAGATCGCAGAGAGGGAGGGAAATACTAAATTAACCCATTCTGACCTGAGATCAGATTCATACGAGGTTTCCGCCGGACAAACACTGGGTCTGATGAACCCATTCTGACCTGAGATCAGATTCTAAAAATGTCAGTCGTTCTTCGATTTTTCAAAAAATAGCAGACCTACAAGCTCGTATCTGAGCTTGTAGATCTGCTATTTTTAAATAGCTAAAGCATAACATGATGCTGACACCAAAATGGATGCCCGGTCAGAATGGGTTAACTGTGCAGGAACTTTATTTGCAATTATCTCTCTTTTCATCTGGAGAGGTTTATTTTATTTTATTTTATTCTAGGAGGCGTGAAGGAAAGTATAGATAATTTAACATAAGATACTTTTATAATATATAAATAAACATTCCTGCGTGGTCCTCCATCTGTCTTGTGCTGAAGTGAGAGGCATTGTTACTGAGTCAGGAAACTGCCTCAGAATATAAATATACTCGTTATTTGTATAGCCGGTATGCTGCAATTCTGGGTTATTGATCATCTTCTACTGTATATATTTGTATCTCTCCTCTTCGTCATGGCCAATTAGTCAAGCCTGTAAGCCAACCTATGAGTCTGAAATACTGTCTTATGGCGCAAGCGGAAACTTGTTGGAGACTACAGTATATGAACAGCTCTCTCCTCCTCCTCCTCCTCTTGGAGATAATAGCTGTGACAAGCAGTGTTGTTTTTGGCAGCAAATTTCTATTTTAGTTTTAGTCATATATAGTCTCTTGAATAGTTTTCACTTAGTTTTAGTCACACTTTTGTCACCTGGAATGTTCTAGTGTTTAGTCTAGTTTTAGTCGACTAAATGTCATACGATTTTAGTCGACTAAATCTACAGTTGATTTAGTCGACTAAAATGTGTTTTGACAGGCCTTGATGTCGTTGTAATGACATATTTGACACTTTGGTTGCATGCTGAAAATAGCAGATCTAGATCTGCTATTTTCAGCATGCAACCCAGCATAAAACTGGATCTCTTGTCCACTAGTCCCTTAGTAACATTTTAGTCTAGCTTTTATTTGTTGACGAAATTGTCAGTATATTTAGTCTTAGTTTTAGTCATCATAGATTCATTTTTATTTAGTTTTTATTTAGTTTTCGTCAGTGAAAAAAAATTTCGTCTTAGTTTTAGTCGACGAAAACAACACTGGTGACAACTGGCAGTGAATTCTCGGACGAGAGTAGTGTTTGGAATAAAGTGCTTATTTGGGAACAATATAACTTTAGGCTGAAGTCAGGAGCTGTAAACTTGCTAAACCCATTTCTTAACTACAACCCGTCGATGCATCAACCCAACTCCTTCTGGTTCTGAATACACAATGTCGGCACCAAGAAGAAAACAAAGAAAAAAGAAAAGGTTTAATTTGTGGACCTGCAGCCCCAATTCACACAGCAAGGCCAACGGGAAATAGAATATGACAGATTTTGTGTTATTGATGCTTTACTCAAATCTCTCTCTTGCTCTTCCAGCTTTCTCTCTCTCTCTCTCTCTCTCTCTGTCTCTCTCTCTCTGTCTCTCTCTCTCTCTCTCTCTCTCTCTCTCTCTCTCTCTCTCTCTCTCTCTCTCTCTCTGTGTCTCTCTCTCTCTCTCTCTCTCTCTCTCTCTCTCTCTCTCTCTCTCTCTCTCTCTCTCTCTCTCTCTCTCTCTCTCTCTCTCTCTCTCTCTCTCTCTCTCTCTCTCTCTCTCTCACGTTAAAAAATACCACCGCTGAAGTGCCCTTGGACAAGGCATTGAACCACTACCATGAAATGTTCTATGAAATAAGCAGGGCCTGGCTGTAAGTTATTGAGCTTAGTCCAGTTACCCTGGGTAAACATAGTACCTTTCCTTTCCTTAGTCCAGTTACCCTGGGTAAACATAGTACCTTTCCTTTCCTTAGTCCAGTTACCCTGCAGGGTAAACATAGTACCTTTCCTTTCCTTAGTCCAGTTACCCTGGGTAAACATAGTACCTTTCCTTTCCCGTCCCGTTCCAGAGACCACATTACACCAGTCCTCCGTGACCTTCACTGGCTATACCGGTCAAACATAGAATCCACTTCAAAACCCTCCTGACCACCTACAAAGCACTAAACTACCTGGCTCCCCCATACCTCTGTGACCTCCTCAGACCACCTACAAAGCACTAAACTACCTGGCTCCCCCATACCTCTGTGACCTCCTCAGACCACCTACACAGCACTAAACTACCTGGCTCCCCCATACCTCTGTGACCTCCTCAGACCACCTACAAAGCACTAAACTACCTGGCTCCCTCATACCTCTGTGCAGGTGGAGCGAAATTCCTTCACGACGGACGACGTACGTCGCGACGTATATTTTTCCGTCGCAACGTATATTCGAGTACGTCCTGGCGTAAATATCAATTCGTCCCGGCAGAACGGACTCGTCGCGGCTATATCTACCCGTTTGGGACGTAATAGGTTGACTATTATTTTCCGTCGCGCCAGAACGGGACTCGTCGCAGCTATATCTACCCGTTGTGGCGTGAGCTGGACTCGACGCGGCAGAACGTGACTCGTCGCGACTATATCTACCCGTTTGCGACGTGCGCCTCGCCGGTCCGGTCTCCAGGCGAGCCTGCGTCCTTCATATATTTTTTTTTCTGCTCTCGTTGGACTTAACTTTAAAAGTCCAATGGAACACCTCTTTGTAACGGGCCGCTGTAGTATAGTGGTATAATCCCTCGCCTCTCTATTCTTTTTTGCTGAGGACGCTGGTTCAATTCCCGCTCGCGGCAGACCACAATTATTATATTTTAGACAGACACACAGACAGACAGACAGACTGCCTGTCTGCCTGCCTAATGTATTGTAAATAATGTATTCATTCCATACGGCTATTTTTTTTTAATATAAAAACTTTTGTCTTTCGCGCGATTCGAACCAGCGTCGTCAGCACCAAAACATTGAGAGGCGAGTGATTAAACCGCTAGACTACAGCGGCCATACGTTACAAAGAAGTGTTTCATTGGACTTATAAAGACAATAGCACCCAGCTGCAGTCTCGCAAGGGGAGGGACCGGAAGTGCTTTTATTTCCAGCTTCCACGTGCACAAGCGCACATACACGCATGCGAAATATAATGCAATATGTAATAATCAGCTCATACATTATAAAGACATTATTGCATTATGAAGTTTTATTACAGTATGAGTCGCCTATGTGGAGGTTCTTAATGTAACACATTATTACATTATAGAAAAATCTATTAAGTTATGTGCTCGTCTTTTAATTACATTATGAGCTGATTATTACATTATGAGGTCAGATGTAGAGTTGCTGGCCGCCTCAGCTCCATATATGGAGATCTAGGTGATGATCCAGTCTTTTCAATGTATGGCTATCCAGGGTTTGATGAGGTCAGTGTCGGGATCTTATATCATATGGAAACGGCCATATATGGTGGTGTGACGTGTCATGAGGCGTGACCATATATGGAGGCATGACACGAGGCGTGACATGACACACTTACTGACTGACTGACGGGAAATGCAGGTTTTCATAGTAAATTAAATGCATATGGTCGTGTGTCTGTGGTCTATGGTCTGGACATGGTGTGTGTGGGACAGGGGTACGGGGTTATAGCAACTTATTACATTACTTAAATGCCTTGATATCATTATGTTATAATCGACCATATAGGCCTAGCCTATTATTGCATATCATTTTATTATTGTTAGATTTGCATTTCTTCAAATATGCACACTTATACCACCAACTAATAAGCTTTCAATTAAAATATTACCTACAACAAACTACTTCAAACTTTTCCAAACCGACCACGTAATTATGTTTAAGCACAGATGGTACTATATACACCCGGCATTTAAGCGCGCACCAGCAAGTGCGTGTCGTGCACGCGCATTATATTTCGCGTGCGTGTATGTGCGCTTGTGCACGTGGAAGCCGGAAATAAAAGCACTTCCGGTCCCTCCCCTTGCGAGACTGCAGCTGGTGCTATTGTCTTTATAAGTCCAATGAAACACTTCTTTGTAACGTATGGCCGCTGTAGTCTAGCGGTTTAATCACTCGCCTCTCAATGTTTTGGTGCTGACGACGCTGGTTCGAATCGCGCGAAAGACAAAAGTTTTTATATTAAAAAAAAAATAGCCGTATGGAATGAATACATTATTTACAATACATTAGGCAGGCAGACAGGCAGTCTGTCTGTCTGTCTGTGTGTCTGTCTAAAATATAATAATTTTGGTCTGCCGCGAGCGGGAATTGAACCAGCGTCCTCAGCAAAAAAGAATAGAGAGGCGAGGGATTATACCACTATACTACAGCGGCCCGTTACAAAGAGGTGTTCCATTGGACTTTTAAAGTTAAGTCCAACGAGAGCAGAAAAAAAAATATATGAAGGACGCAGGCTCGCCTGGAGACCGGACCGGCGAGGCGCACGTCGCAAACGGGTAGATATAGTCGCGACGAGTCACGTTCTGCCGCGTCGAGTCCAGCTCACGCCACAACGGGTAGATATAGCTGCGACGAGTCCCGTTCTGGCGCGACGGAAAATAATAGTCAACCTATTACGTCCCAAACGGGTAGATATAGCCGCGACGAGTCCGTTCTGCCGGGACGAATTGATATTTACGCCAGGACGTACTCGAATATACGTTGCGACGGAAAAATATACGTCGCGACGTACGTCGTCCGTCGTGAAGGAATTTCGCTGTCTCTCCCTCTGTGACCTCCTCAGACCACCTACAAAGCACTAAACTGCCTGGCTCCCTCATACCTCTGTGACCTCCTCAGACCACCTACAAAGCACTAAACTACCTGGCTCCCTCATACCTCTGTGACCTCCTCAGACGTCATGTCCCCTCGTCCCCAAAACCTTAAATATTGCTGGTGATTATATAAAAGGTATTATCATATTCATTTATCATTGTTAAGTTCACTCTGTATATCCACGGGCATATAATAGCATGATGATGCCATTACAAAACATACGGGCTACATGGAATAAATGTGTTTTAATAAAAGGAAATGAACTGAAGGTCCTAAATGAGCTTAATTAGGCGGTCACCGTCTCTGTCTCATGTTGTTCTTTCTTAATTTGACAGAGTATTAGAGATCGACTATACTACACAATCAAATAAATCTGTACATTTCAGATCGCAGAGAGGGAGGGAAATACTAAATTAACCCATTCTGACCTGAGATCAGATTCATACGAGGTTTCCGCCGGACAAACACTGGGTCTGATGAACCCATTCTGACCTGAGATCAGATTCTAAAAATGTCAGTCGTTCTTCGATTTTTCAAAAAATAGCAGACCTACAAGCTCGTATCGCGCCACTCGGTGGCGCGATATGAGCTTGTAGGTCTGCTATTTTTAAATAGCTAAAGCATAACATGATGCTGACACCAAAATGGATGCCCGGTCAGAATGGGTTAACTGTGCAGGAACTTTATTTGCAATTATCTCTCTTTTCATCTGGAGAGGTTTATTGTATTTATTTTATTCTAGGAGGCGTGA
>NC_139715.1:961907-1286907 GCF_964188405.1 Protomyctophum parallelum
GGCTGATGCTGCAAACATGAAGCCCAACACACACCGTCTCCGTCCGCTGCGTCGCGCCGCGTCGCCTGGCGCGCCGATAGAATCAGTTCTATTTTCCAGGCGGCGCCGCACGGCAAGGCGCCGCACCGCGTCGGACGGAGCCGGTGTGTGTTGGGCTTCACACACGGTTAGAATAAAACAAACATAGCAGTCAGTTGTGAAAGCTTGATGCTACACAGACCATGCTAATGCTAAAGCTAATGTTGACAGCCTGACTGCATGCGTGCTTGAGAGAGAGAGAGAGATAGATGCAGGGGAGGGCCTTGTGTGTGTGTGTGTGTGTGTGTGTGTGTGTGTGTGTGTGTGTGTGTGTGTGTGTGTGTGTGTGTGTGTGTGTGTGTGTGCTTGTGCGTGTGCGTGTGTGTGTGACGTGTGTGTGTGTGTGTGTGTGTGACTGACCACTGACCAGTTGTCTTAAGTTCTGAGCCAATTTGTGTCTTTAATTAGACAGTATTGTCTACCAGTTGTCTTGTCTGAAGTTGTTGGACTTTTGAGGTCCAAAAAGTTTGAGAGCCACTGGTGTAGGCAATTACACCTGGTTTACTGTTGAGGTTCAATAAATATTATATTGAAGTGCAATACATATATTGAAGTTTATTTCTCCCTCATGGCAAAAGGTTATTATGTCTTATGTGTAAGTTGTAACTTGTAAGTACCTGTCTATGCTGTTCTACTCTATGCACCTTGTGAAAAATCAATCCAAATTCTTAGACATATTACAACTGTTTTTACGCAAATAGTTACTTTTCCTAGTAACTAGTTACTTTTACAATAGAGTAATTCAGTTACTAACTCAGTTACTTTTTTGGAGAAGTAACTAGTAACTATAACTAATTACTTTTTTAAAGTAACGCGCCCAACACTGACTATAAGACATTTCCAGGTGACTAAAATGTGACTAAAACTAAATGTTTTAGTTTCAGTCCAAAGACTATATGACTAAAACTAAAATAGAAATTTGCTGCCAAAAACAACACTGACGCATACTACATTTTTCTAAGTGAAGTTACTGTCTATAGTTACTGCATCCTATCCCATTCTGACCTGAGATCAGATTCATACGAGGTTTCCGCCGGACACACACTGGTCTGATTAACCCCATTCTGACCTGAGATCAGATTCATACGAGGTTTCCGCCGGACACACACTGGTCTGATTAACCCCATTCTGACCTGAGATCAGATTCTTAAAAAAATGTCAGTTGCTCTTCGATTTTTCAAAAATAGCAGACCTACAAGCTCGTATCGCGCCACTCGGTGGCGCGATACGAGCTTGTAGATCTGCTATTTTTCAATAGATAAAGCATAACATGATGCCGACACCAAAATGGGTGCCCGTTCAGAATGGGTTAATATGCTGCTTCTCCATTTGCGCTGACTTCAGCGTCACTGATGTATATTTTGATAGCTTAGTTTAGCCTCTCGACACATGTCATAATTGTACTAGGGCCGGGACTAATTTCGATTAATTTAGATTAATTAACTACAGAAAAATTAATCGCGATTAACTACAGATAAATTAATCGCACCTTTTTTTTCCACCGCGGAACGTTTCTCACTGCATGGGCGCTTTTTCTATAGTACTGAAAACTGGAAATAATAAAAAGTCACCCCATTTTGTGTTGCCTAGAACTGGAGGTCTGACAAAAAACAGTAACAATATGAAGTACAGCTTTGTGATGTCACTGAGATGTACTTGTTACTGTTAGTAAAAAAAATTCAGACCTCCAGTTCTAGGCAACACAGAATGGGGTGACTTTTTATTATTATTTCCACAACAGGTATATTAATGACAGTAAAATGTTGAAAATGAGTGGTATCCTGTAGTCACTATTCGTTGATTCACTGGGATACCAAAAAAACATAAAAAAAAAGGTTTCTCGCTGTTCTCGGGTTGAATATTGATATGCGATTAAAATGCGATTAATCTAGATTAATTAACTACAAAGCCTCTGATTAATTAGATTAATTTTTTTAATCGAGTCCCAGCTCTAAATTGTACACACAACACTATAGGAGTTCACATGAAGCAGGGAAGCCTGAGTGAAGAGGACCCCAGGAAGGATAGCTGTTAGAAAGAACAGCTAATGGGGATCCTAAATAAACTAAACTAAACTAAAGAGGTCATTTAGGATGGCAAGTCACTAAATAAGCCTCTAGGGACACTTTAAGATAGTCATTTTGCAACAGCTGTGAGTTCCTCCCGCCATATAGAGGTTCTATCACTGAAGAATGCTTTGAAAATACGACCACCTGTGGTAACTCGTTGACAGAGCCTTAAGGGTCAACTGACACGCACGTGCGCACACACACGCACACACACACACCACACACACACACACACACACACCACACACACACACACACACACACACACACACACACACACACACACACACACACACACACTATGCTCAATATGCTGTAACCATGGAACGAATGCTTGTAACCTGTAACTGAATGTTGACCAATTAATGAAAAGAAGGAAAAGTGCCTGCTTATGGATCTCCTATTCATTTCAACAAAAGGAATTAGGTCAGTGAATCCACAGAGCCCTGTAAGAAAAGACACATCGTTACCTTCAACTATAGATTCATGAAGTTATCAGAGAGTACAGTTTGGTCAAGTCAACATGTGTTTATTAAAGCCTGCGCTGTACAAAATAACAATGAAGTTATCGGAGAGTACAGTTTGGTCAAGTCAACATGTGTTTATTAAAGCCTGCGCTGTACAAAATAACAATGAAAGTTATCAGAGAGTACAGTTTGGTCAAGTCAACATGTGTTTATTAAAGCCTGTGCTGTACAAAATAACAATGAAGTTATCGGAGAGTACAGTTTGGTCAAGTCAACGTGTGTTTATTAAAGCCTGCGCTGTACAAAATAACAATGAAAGTTATCAGAGAGTGCAGTTTAGTCAAGTCAACATGTGTGTGAATGTGTGAATATAATGCACAATCTATGTAAAGGTGTGTGAATGTGTGTGTGAATGGGTGAATGTAATGCACAATCTATGTAAAGGTGTGTGAATGTGTGTGTGAATGGGTGAATGTAATGCACAATCTTTGTAAAGGTGTGTGAATGTGTGTGTGTGAATGGGTGAATGTAATGCACAATCTTTGTAAAGGTGTGTGAATGCGTGTGTGTGAATGGGTGAATGTAATGCACAATCTATGTAAAGGTGTATGAATGTGTGTGTGTGTGTGTGAATGGGTGAATGTAATGCACGATCTATGTAAAGGTGTGTGAATGTGTGTGTGAATGGGTGAATGTAATGCACAATCTATGTAAAGGTGTATGAATGTGTGTGTGTGTGTGTGTGTGTGTGTGTGTGAATGGGTGAATGTAATGCACAATCTATGTAAAGGTGTGTGAATGTGTGTGTGAATGGGTGAATGTAATGCACAGTCTATGTAAAGCGCCTTGGATAAAGGCGCTATATAAATGCACCATTTTATATGTGTTTTGTTTTGTTTTAAATACCAGGCGACTCGCCTTATCAACTCGCCATTTCCCTCCCTCTCTGAAATCTGAAATGATCTTGTATACGGATTTATTTGATTGTATAGTATAGTCAATCTCTATACTCTGCAGAATTAATAAAAGAACATCATGACACAGAGACGGTGACCGCTTAATTAAGTTAATTTAGGACCTTCTAGCAGTTAATGTTAGTTTTATTAAACACATTTCTTCCATAATATGTAGCCCATGTTTTGTAATGGCATCATGATATGCCCGTATGGATATACAGAGTGAACTTAACAGTGATAAATAAATGATAATACCTTTTGACATAATCACCACCATGAATTATGTTTGTTATTGACTGTTTCCATACACTATACAGTATGTATGTATATACAGTTTTGTGATGACTAATCAGCCTTCGGATCAACACACAAGCCTATATATAAACATTTTAACATGAGGTTTGAACTTTGAATTAACCCATTCTGACCTGAGATCAGATTCCAAAAATGTCTTTATACATCCTGACAGTTTTCTGAAAAAGCTATGTTTCTATATGTGTCAGTCGTTCTTCGATTTTTCAAAAATAGCAGACCTACAAGCTCGTAGCGCGCCACTCGGTGGCGCACTACGAGCTTGTAGATCTGCTATTTTTCAATAGCGCTAAAGCATAACATAGTGCTAACCCCAAAATGGATTAAACTCCAGTCCCTTTGCCGTCGATCAGAACGCCGTCAAAAATAAAACCACCCTTCAAAACCGCTCTGAAATCCAGACGAAAGAAGGGAAAAAAAACAGTCAACGACCTTATAACTGATTGAGTGACTTATTGATTTTTTTGCGAATGCTGACTGTATATAACTATATATATATACACACACCGCGTACTCGCTCGTTCCTTCATTCCACGCCTGTCACATCCGCCACGCACGCCAAACCTCCAGACACTTCTCAGGTATATACAGTATACACATACAGTGCATATACAGTACATGAAGGCACCAAATGAAATAAAAAAAAAATGAAACGAGTGCCACTTATACCAGGGTGTTTTCACACGCATATCACTGTAAATCGCTGGAACATGTGACGCGTTTAAACCTAAACACCATGTGTGTAATAATAAAATGCCACATGTTTATTAATGGTCATAAAATACAGTAGAACACGAGTTCACTCAAACACCTCACGAGAACACCTAGTGTTCAAATTCTAAACACCTATAATATGACTGACTTTGATTGTAAAAACTAAACACGTTTATGTGTTTAAAAAGTGTTACAGGCGATTAAACATGTTCTTCTGTTTATAATCTAAACACTGTGACACGTTTAAAAAGTGTTACGGGCGATTAAACATGTTCTTCTGTTTATAATCTAAACACTGACACGTTTAAAAAGTGTTACGGGCGATTAAACATGTTCTTCTGTTTATAATCTAAACACTGTGACACGTTTAAAAAGTGTTACGGGCGATTAAACATGTTCTTCTGTTTATAATCTAAACACTGTGACACGTTTAAAAAGTGTTACAAATATGTGTTTAAAACTGTTCATAACCTAAACGCTTGGGTTTAGTCTAGACAATAGCCAAGCGTTTTTCTTTCTTTTCCATTTACAGCATGCAGCATTGCAGTAACCCATTCTGACCTGAGATCAGATTGCATGAGATACAGCATGCAGCATTGCAGTCAGAGCCGTGGGCGTGACAACCCCGCGCCGAGGCTAGACAGATGGGGAGCCTGTCCAAGCCATAAATCATTCTCTTATTAACCCATTCTGACCTGAGATCAGATTCTAAAAAATGTCTTCTATACATCCTGACAGTTTTCCATTCTGACCTGAGATCAGATTCTAAAAAAATGTCTTCTACATCCTGACAGTTTTCCATTCTGACCTCAGATCAGATTCTAAAAAAATGTCTTCTACATCCTGACAGTTTTCCATTCTGACCTGAGATCAGATTCTAAAAATGTCTTCTATACATCCTGACAGTTTTCCATTCTGACCTGAGATCAGATTCTAAAAAAATGTCTTCTACATCCTGACAGTTTTCCATTCTGACCTGAGATCAGATTCTAAAAAATGTCTTCTATGTCTAGTCTCTCTTCGATTTAAAAAAAATAGCAGACCTACAAGCTCGTAGCGCGCCACTCAGTGGCGCGCTACGAGCTTGTAGATCTGCTATTTTTCAATAGCTGAAGCACGACATGATGCTGACACCAAAATGGGTTCCCGTATAGAATGGGTTAACCTGTTGGGCAAAAAGTGAATATCAAGTCGCGCTGCAGCCTGCAGGCCCTGCAGCCTGCAGGCCCTGCAGCCTGCAGGCCCTGCAGCCTGCAGCCTGCAGGCCCTGCAGCCTGCAGCCTGCAGCCTGCAGGCCCTCAAGGGCTGACGCCAAACACGAGGCGTGTTTTGTTTTTACACGCGTGAGTTTCATCTGGCTCGCGGCAGTGTTGTTTTCGTCGACTAAAACTAAGACGAAAAATGTCCGTCGACTACCTTTTTCCACTGAAGAAAACTAAATGGAAACTAAATGAAAACTAAGCTACGATGACTAAAACTGAGACTAAATATACTGACAATTTCGTCAACAAATAAAAACTAGACTAAAATGTCAGGAAGGGACTAGTGGACAAGAGATCCAGTATAAGTCATTTTACACTTGGTTGAAAATAGCGATCGGCTATTTTCAGCAACTGTAAAATAAGTAATTATGACAGCAACAAGGCCCGCCAAAATACATTTTAGTCAACTAAAATCTTATGACATTTAGTCGACTAAAACTAGACTAACACTAAGATGTTCCAGGTGACTAAAATGTGACTAAAACTAGATGACGTTTCAGTCCAAAGACTATGACTAAAACTAAAATAGGAATTTGCTGCCAAAAACAACACTGGTTCGTGGCCTATAATATGTCCTATAATATGTCCTATATATGTCCTATATATGTCCTATAATATGTCCTATAATATGTCCTATAATATGTTCCTATAATATCTTCCGCCGTAGTCTGAAAACCCACCTTTTCAGACTCCATCATGGCCCATAGCACTTACCCTACCCCCTTAGATAGCATTTCTGTAGACTTAGATAGCATCTGATACAGACTTATAGCATGTTATGTAGACGGCACTATAATTGCATTGTATATAGTCATAGCACGCCATAGTACATATGTATAGCATAGTAGTATATATATATATATATATATATATATAGTTTATATGTATAGTATCATAATATAGATATTCCACTGTTACTTTCTTAGCTTACGCATATTTCATGATAAATGCTTTTATGTGATGTATTCCCGTGCTTTTTTTGTTCTTGCTTAATGTAAGTCGCTCTGGATTAAGAGCGTCTGATAAATGCCTAAATTGTCTAAATTGTAAATTGTTATATTTCCAGGGTCACGTCCATTATGGCTGCCCTTTCAATAGAAGGTATGTAGCCCCAGGCTGGACGCAATTTGCAACACTAGATTTATTTTTATTTTTATATATAATGGGTCGAATATAGAGTTGCAATACCATCCAGTGACAGCCTTACCTTGCATTCATCCAGACTGCCTTTGCGATCTGCTTGTGTATTAAACAACGTTAAAGGACAACTTTAGTTTTTTTTACTTTGTGTTATATATTTATTTTCATTTGCGGCTTTCTTTCGTTTTAGGGATTTTAGCTGTTTTTGACAGGGGGGGGGGGGGGGGGGGGGGCATTCGAGCATGGGGCTAAATATGTTTTTTACAACATTTTATAGCGATTTATTTTTTAATTATTTACTATAGTCCTAATAATAAACCCCAGGAAATTTCATCTGGCCACAAAACATCACGAGATCTACTGAATGTGTCAAACTGACATTGAGCCTATATTACACACAGTGTGGCTTCCCCACTTATTGTTCTTTCTGCTTTGGCAATGTAAACCGTATGTTTTCTCATGCCAATAAAGCCCTTTGAATTGAATTGCATTGTGTGGGGTTAAGGTTTAAAGTTTAGAGTTATTCCTGATAAGCTGTGACCAGTGTTGTTTTCGTCGACTAAAACTAAGACGAAAAATGTTCATCGACTACCTTTTTCCACTGAAGAAAACTAAATGGAAACTAAATGAAAACTGTGCTACGATGACTAAAACTAAGACTAAATATACTGACAATTTCGTCAACAAATAAAAACTAGAGTAAAATGTTAGGAAGGGACTAGTGGACAAAAGATCCAGTATAAGTCATTTTACACTTGGTTCAGTCAGACAACTCAAGGAGGATGTAATATATATTTATTGAATATAAGATAATCAATGCAATATATTTATTATGGTTTGGCGATGTATTGGATCTGCTTTTAGGTACTCAGGTCAAGCGCATCAGTCCCAACCATAGGGACTCTGAATCCCCCGTACCTAAATAGTAGATCCAAAACGACAGGTGGTAGCTGGGGTGGAGGTGGGAGCGCACTTGTATACAGCAGCACGAGTATACAGTATAGCAGCAGCAGCAGCAGAATTGAGCGCAGGTTGTATGACAGCAGCACGCTGATACAACAGCAGTGTAAGCAAGCAAGAAGGCAGAGGAATGCAAACCTCTGGTTCAAGTAGCCGGTATGAGATGGGGTGAGTGTGTGATTGGCTGAGTGAATCATGTGGATGAGAGCGTGATGCTGCGGTGGCCCAATTAACAGCCGGCGCGCTGACTGAGGTTCCCTGACTGAACTTGCTCTGCGCATGTCTACGACAGGCGCAAATGCTAATTTCAGTCAGACAACTCAAGGAGGATGTAATATATATTTATTGAATATAAGATAATCAATGCAATATATTTATTATGGTTTGGCGATGTATTGGATCTGCTTTTAGGTACTCAGGTCAAGCGCATCAGTCCCAACCATAGGGACTCTGAATCCCCCAACAGCGCAAAACATCCGAAACCCCCAAAAAGCAGATCATCACCAACCCTAAGCTATACATGTGTACAACAGAGCACCTGTTGTTTCCTGTAACAGGAAGACCATACCGATATCCATTCCGCGCAGCGACAAGGGTCATAGGACATGGATCAGACATAGGTCATGCTAGCATTATGTGATGACTAGTCAATGTGTTCGACAGTACAGCGGCTGTTCTAGCATTATGTGATGACTAGGTCAATGTGTTCAACAGTACAGCGCCTGTTGATCCCTGAAATTCAGGAGTCCTAAACGGTGTCCTGGTTCGCTGCGCGCTGCAAAACCAACATGACCCACTGCACGAATAACCCAACCCAACCAGGATCACCGAAAGGGACATTCTATCATTATCATTAATATCTGAAATCAGTACCCAGTAGTCTACCACCTGGAGCTTCAAATTTTAGCTTGCAACATGATCGCATGCATGATCATGATGCGGCGGCAACGCTGCAATGCGGCAAGTTCTGCCACAGTAATATGCAAAATACAGTTTTAAGAATAATTGTACTTCTGTAGTAAGTAAGAAAAAAGAAAAAATCTGTAGCAAATAACACACTATTCGCGACTAGTTAGTATTTGAGCCTGTAAAATATCTTTCAAGACAAGTCTAACATAGCTTTCGTAAGCAGCAGAGACCACCGGCCTAAGAAACAGAAAAATCATGCAGAAAAACAGTTTTTAAGAGTATTAATAATATCCTGCAGCATAAGGAGCAAAATAATGAATATATGTAACAGCGCAATGTAACCAACATAATTCAGAGCTCATTAGTTCTGAGCCTGAAAAAGCATTCGAGTTTAGCAGAGCATAGCTTTCAACAGCTGCAGAAGACCACCAGCCCAAAGCTGTAGAGTGTAGCATTTGGAACTTTGGTGCTGCTGTGCCGATCCTAAAGAGTGACGTGTAGCGATTAGGAGGCAGCCCACGGCTTTGACACAGAAGAAGCAGCTTTTGCAGGACCGGCCATGGCTTCCCGGAATCCATCATGAATAGGGGCTCATGACATGCGGATGGACAGCATGGCAGAAAACGAGGCATGGAAGAGAAAGGGCAAGACCAGTGTTAGTTGCTGTCACAGATATACCTTAATGAAATTAGTTGTTTTGAGTGATTTTATGGTGGGCATCCAAGCAAAGTCAGAAGTGGAAATATCATGCATAGGATTCACCACATAGAAGGTATAAAAAATAATATATATAAATATATATTATAGGATGCCAGTAGATTACTCACTGAAGCTCTGGAGTAAAGCTGAACGCCAGTTATAATGCCTTGAGATTTAAAACAATTAACTAAAAGCACTACTAGAATAGGATACACGGAAAGCAACTTGGAAAGATGAATAGGACCCTGCAACATACTGTAACCTCATGAGCTTGCAGCTGCAATTAAGAGAAGGCAGGAATAATTTACCATGGTTTGATTTAAGGTTACCAGGCAGCTTCGAAACCATCAGCATGGCCTCTGAGCTAGAACATGAAATTAAACAGGACACGCATCTCTACGTTGACAAACCTGGAATTAGAACAGCTCTTAGAATGAAATAATCCATAACACAGGTCCAAGTTATACCACTGAGTAACGTGTCGATAGATGGAACAGAGGAGCGTCCTTATTGATGGGTGATGCAGATTCCTTCATTATGACTGATCTGTTTCCCATTCCAGTTTTTTATCCGACCAAAAGCATGCTACCGCTGCTTATAAGGTAGCTCAAATAACACAGAAGACTTGCATCTGCCGGCAAGTATTAAATTCAGCCATTTATCTGCAACCCATCTCCCTTCATACTCTTCCCCCAAGACCGTAGAAGGAGCTGCGTCCATGTCAACATATCAAGGATACAGATGTTTCAACCGAAACACTACTTAGGTGGCTGAGCGACTGCATGTGAATATAGAATTAATAGAACAAAAGCAGCCTAGGTGAAGATGCGGATTGATTAACTGATGACCTGCCTCATGGTTTCAGTAGCAGCAGATCCACGTATACCACCAATTTGAGCCTATCCGATAATGGCTGCAGCTGCGATGAAGACTGTATGCAGCAACCCACAGGGAGGACCTTCCCAGCATCCAAGGTTCATCTCATCAGTATAAAGGGCTGTCGCTCAGGAAATGGAGACAGAAGCAGCATGAGAACAGCTATGAATCGCTTTAAAATGACATGGATATAGCTAAAGTTGACTTTAAGGCAAATTAGCTTCAGTCACGGTGTAGTATCATCTAAGCCGTAACACTGATAGAATTCAAATCAATCATTTAGCAGCAGTGTTAGCAGCGTGGTAACGCCATACCTCTTTTCCTGGCTGAGCATAGGAAAAACACCACGCCTCTGTTCCTGGGCTAAGCATAGCAGAAATGTTAGCAATGAGCCAATTCCTGTCTTTAAAGACAGACTGTGCGTTTTATTTAATGTTAAACACTTCCCTGGCGCACCAAAGTACTTACCTGTAAAACAGACCCATAGAGTAAGACGGAGTTACGAAACTCAGTTCACTTCATGGGGCCAGTTCAATGGCGTGGCTCTTCTTCTACGAATGGGTAGAAGGACGGAAGTAGGCAGAAATGCCTGACCCAGGCAACAGCCCAGCTTTAGTATTCTTAAATCCCTTATTTTAGATTGTTTGTAGTAATCGTAAGACAAACACATTACAGAGACTTTAGTCGTCCTGAATAATACTTTTAAAACATGTCATGTTGCACACCTGCCTGAATAGCTTCTTATTTGCACTGCCGTCGTTGAAACCAATGTATTCGAAACTCCACTTGTCCGCCTTTCAGGCTGCATGAACAGTGCTCGGTTTCTGCCCGCTCATCGTAACTCTTCTATTAGATGGCTCTGCTGTAACCCATGCCGCCTGTTTCTCCAAGCATAGCATCGGCATCGAGTCGGGGGTGCTTGAGGCCTGAAGCACCCACTGACACAATGGGCGCGTTCGGAAATAGCGCACTGTGCAATGCAAACAAATGGACGAGTGCGCTCCCGCACTGGGGCCAGTGGGGCGGGGGGGCACCCACTATCACTATCAATTAGCATCCTAAATACCTCATAATAGCCTACTAAAAATAATTGAGATTCCTGAATGTGCAAGCATCCACCTTATAGCCAGGTAAATCATCTATTTGAACAGCAGGATCAATTAGTTTATAGGTAGTTAGCATGAATCAATGGCATGATATTGATTCCTCCAGCCAAAATAAAAATAATAATATCCAGCATGGCTCTGCCCAACACTAGGTGCATGATATGGTACAATTCACACTGAAATATTCCTTGGGACCCAGGTGCCATGTGGGCCTATGCAACCAAAAGCAACCTCACTGCTCTCTCAGCTCTCTCAGATCATTCTGATCAGAGAACTTGTGTTGCCATATGGAGAGACAAGCAGCTGGGTCAACGAAAACAAGCCACAAAACTATCTTGAATCATTATGAAACAATTATGAAACATTATGAAACAATCCTACAAACCCTCCCGCGCACTCAGATCAGCCAACGCAGGGAAACTGGAAGTACCCTCACTAAAAACGCCGGGACAACGCTCCACACGTCCCAAACTCTTCTCCCTTCTGGCTCCAAAACTGTGGAATGCACTTCCCATTGCAGTCAGAACTGCAGCATCACTCCCAATCTTCCGCCGTAGCCTGAAAACCCACCTTTTCAGACTCCATCATGGCCCATAGCACTTACCCTAACCCCTTAGATAGCATTTCTGTTGGCTTGGATAGCATTTGACATTTGTTATGTAGACAGCACTATAATTGTATTGTATATAGTCATAGCACACCATAGTACATATGTATAGCATAGTAGTGAATATGTATAGTTTATTATGTATAGTGTATGTATAGTTTCATCATATAGATATTCCACTGTTACCTTCTTATCTTACGCATGTTTCATGATAAATGCTTTTATGTGTTGTATTCCCATGCTTTTGTTCTTGCCTAAATGTAAGTCGCTCTGGATTAAGAGCGTCTGCTAAATGCCTAAATTGTAAATTGTAAATTGTAATCCAACAACGTCGAATAAGTTTATCATCATATAAAATTGAGGGTGCCTCGAATGAACCGCGGGTTTAAACAACACGTTGACCCGGCAAGTGACTTAAAAAACAAGCCCAAGACGCTTTTAATGTGCAGACGTGGCAACATGCCTGACAGAAGATGCAGACATACTCAGAGTAATCTAGTAATAGTGGCGACATTAGTGTTGACTCACTTGGCAACAATGGAATGCGGAAGTGCTCGTTCTATCTCAAGGGATAGTTCCAGCCAAGGAACAAGTTGGAACTATACAAAGCGTGTTGCCACTCTCCTACTCTACACTGCGCACCAAGCGTGACCAGTCATAAAACTGATTATAAACTTTGGCCTGGATTTACATGTGAAGAACGGCGGAAAGCAGAGCAGACGGCAGGTAAGCTGCTTCCTTGACTAGTGCTGTGAGCAGGACAGGACCCGACGTGAAATTCATTGGCTAACAAAAAAAAAAAAAAAACGATCTCGGTGTGATCGAGGCACAACGATAAAAATGGCAACAGAAGAGGACATTTAAGCAGCAGCTTCAACTTGATCTAGTTATTTCCGTCGGTGAACAAAAGCAGTGCACGTTCTTCCAACCAATTAAACTCACTGACTTACCAGAATTGTATGAAAGCAACGTTTAGTGCATAGCCTAATCGCCCAGACGCCACAGCAGTGGCGAGACTGTTGACATTAGCAGCAGTAGTAGAATTGAGCGCTTTGTATACAGCAGCGCACAGTATACAGCAGCGCACAGTATACAAAAAGCAGCAGCAAGCAAGCCTACTCGCCCGGACGCCACTGTAGCAGTGGCGAGACTGGTGACAGTAGAATAGCGCACTTGTATACAGCAGCACGAGTATACAGTATAGCAGCAGCAGCAGCAGAATTGAGCGCAGGTTGTATGACAGCAGCACGCTGATACAACAGCAGTGTAAGCAAGCAAGAAGGCAGAGGAATGCAAACCTCTGGTTCAAGTAGCCGGTATGAGATGGGGTGAGTGTGTGATTGGCTGAGTGAATCATGTGGATGAGAGCGTGATGCTGCGGTGGCCCAATTAACAGCCGGCGCGCTGACTGAGGTTCCCTGACTGAACTTGCTCTGCGCATGTCTACGACAGGCGCAAATGCTCATTTGCATCCTGAAAATAGCCGATCTACAAGCTCACAAAATTGTGAGCTTGTAGATCGGCTATTTTCAGCAAGTGTAAAAACAGTCCTTATACGACGGCATCAATGCCCACCAAAATACATTTTAGTCGACTAAATCAACTGTAGATTTAGTCGACTAAAATCTCATGGCATTTAGTCGACTAAAACTAGACTAACACTAACGCATTCCAGGTGACTAAAATGTGACTCAAACTAAATGAAAACTATTCAAGAGACAATGACTAAAACTAAAATCAAAATTTGCTGCCAAAAACAACACTGGCTGTGACCATCTCTTGGTTTGAAGTTCAGAGTTATTCCTGATAAGCTGTGACCATCTCTTCCAGTGGCGTGCACAGACATTTAGAGGGGCGGGTGGTGCTCAAGTGAAAAAAAGGGCACCTAGCACGTGCAGCGCATTTTGGGGCGGGAACCCATTTTGGTGCTTTATAGCTATATTGAAAAATAGCAGATCTACAAGCTCATAGCACGCCACCGAGTGGCGCGCTACGAGCTTGTAGGTCTGCTATTTATTTATTTTTATCGAAGAACCACTGACATAGAAACATAGCTTTAGATTGTTTGGGGGCCTAAATAATATAGTGGAAGCGTTTTTTTTAAATCAAGATTTGATCAATGTCACCGCATGGTCCACACACTACACATTAAGAAAAGAAAAAAATAAGTTTTATTTCCTTTTTCTTTTTTTTTAAGAGCAAAATTGCCAAAAGGGCAGGGGGTGCTCTATAGCACCCCCTAGTGTCTATCTGTGCACGCCACTGATCTCTTGGTTTGAGCTTGGATTGGAGATTGTGGACTGAACATCCACATCAACAGAGTGCTGCCACAATGTTCTGGTTTGGTTCAAATGGAACTATTTGAATGACGGTATAACTACCCTTAACCCATTCTGTGCGGGAACCCATTTTGGTGTCAGCATCATGTCACGCTTTAGCTATTTAAAAATAGCAGATCTACAAGCTCGTATCGCGCCACCGAGTGGCGCGATACGAGCTTGTAGGTCTGCTATTTTTGGAAAAAATCGAAGAACGACTGACATTTTTTTAATCTGATCTCAGGTCAGAATGGGTTCATCAGACCAGTGTGTTGTCCAGTGGAAACCTGGTATGAATCTGATCTCAGGTCAGAATGGGTTTAACCTCTTGGCTCCTGGCTATGGTTAATGACCTGGTTGGAGTACTAGAGACGGCTGAAACTTTTTACAGGAATTTATTCAAAAAAGAAGAAATGGACAGTGAATGTGTCAAAAAAGTGATAGAGGGAGTCAAGGTTAAAATATCTGAAAGTGAGAAGACAACATGTGAGGAAGACATTTCAATAACAGAAATTAAAGATGCAATAAAAAGCAGTAAATCAAATAAGAGTCCAGGGTCTGATGGACTGCCTAGTGAATTCTATAAAGCTTTTGAAGACACCCTAGCACCCATCTTACTAAAAGTGTATAAGTGCATAGAAAAAGAACAAGTAGTTCCTGAATCAATGTCTATGGGTGTGGTGACTATATTATACAAAAAACTTGGAAGTAAATTGAGGTTGGAAAATTATAGACCTTTAAGCCTGTTGAATACAGACTATAAAATCATTGCAAAAGTGTTGGCAAACAGGATAAAGAAGGTACAGGGAGGTATTATTGCACCTACACAAGCGTATAGTGTCCCAGGAAGAGATATAACTGATACAGTTTGTACAATTAGAGATGTGGTACACCATATGGAAAATGATGAAATAGGGGGAATTGCTCTGAACCTGGATTTAAACAAGGCATTCGATAGAGTAAACCACGCATTTTTATTTAAAACAATGGAGAGGTTTGGGTTTGGGAACAGAATGATATAATGGATAGAGCTGCTATACAAAAACGCCAAAAGCTGTGTAAAATGCAATGGAGTGCTGACCAACACCTTTCCACTGGAAAGATCAGTGAGGCAAGGCTGCCCCCTATCGGCCATTCTGTATAGTATTTCTGTGGAGCCTCTGTCTGCTCTAATTAAGGGGGACAAAAGAATAAGAGGCATAGAAATCCCAGGAGGGGGATTAAGTGTAATACATCAATACGCGGACGACACAACAGTCACAGTGAGGGACATTGAAAGTGTGAAAATAATAATGGAATACCTAGATATGTATGGGAAGGCAGCAGGTGCAAAAATAAATGTGGATAAGTCAGAAATCATGTATGTGGGAAAGATGAAAAACAGTGCTTGTGAAATTCCATTTAAAGTAGCTGAGGGTTCAGTAAAAATCCTCGGGGTAAATATTGGTACAAATGGGACAGACGCAAGAGATATGACATGAACTGGGGTGTTGAATAAACTAAAGCAAACGCTCAATTTTTGGAAGCAGAGAAGGCTTAGAATAAAAGGGAAAGTTATTGTGGTCAATGCATTAATAATGTCAAGGTTGGTGTATGTTATAGGAACATTGGACATGCCAGAATGGGTACTTAAAGAATACAAAGGGCAGTGACAGACTTTTTATGGGAGGGGAAGGGCGTCAGAATAGCTCATCAAACCCTGATAGCCAAGTATAGCGAAGGAGGATTACAGTTAATAGATTTAAAGGTAAAAATCAAAAGTATTTATATGATCGTGTAGATCATGGGTGGAAATACTTCCTCAAGGAGCACTTGTATAAAACTGGGAGATGTGGGGAATATGGTATTTTGATGGGGTTTAAGAAAAGCATGTATGAAAATGTGCCTCACTTCTATAAAGAGGTGTTTGAAGCGTGGACAAGGTTCCTACCGCAGATCACATATGAATGTACGAACATGTATATGATTTTGAACCAACCTGTCTTTTTAAATCCAAAGGTAAAACACAAAGGGACCTGGCTTTATAACAGAATATGTATGAAGGCTGGGTTAAACCAAGTCAAGGATTATGTATATGAGGTCATACCAGGTTTCTTACCCAAGAGAGCAATATTAGATGGAATACAGGAATATGATGATGATGTCAGTAAAGTAACAATACTGAATATGTACGAAAAGGTTAAAGAAAGCATGCCTAGAGAATGGGTGGAAGGAATAAACAGTGAGGATATAGGAAAGGGAATAGACACAAAGCCTGAATTGAAAGCCGAAAAGAATGGAAAGAAAATTGAGCTGTGTAAAATGAAAGTAAAAGACTTCTATCAACTCATGGTGACGAGAGAAATCAAAGTGCCAGCCTCCGAAAAAGTGTGGACAGGGGTATTTCCAGAAATTAATGTAAAAAAGATATGGAGGAATTTAAATGTGAAGTACAACAGCATTGAATGTGAAGACAATGACTTCATGCTTAGACACAATAGGATTTTTACAAATGTTGTTCTTCATCAGATTGATCGATCAGTAAAGAGGGAATGTGATGTGTGTGAATCAAATCCAGAAACCTTCCTGCATTTATTTCTAGAATGTAAGGGACTGAAGGTCTTCTACAGCAAACTGAAAGATTTCTTACTAAAAAACTGGAAACATGCGTTTGTTGAAGGTTTTAAATGGAGGAAACTGATTTTTGTTTGTGAATAAAAAGGGAAGGTGAATACCAACCTACTGAACTTTGTGCTGAGCCATGCAAGGTATGCGATCAGGGCCAGGAGGAATTTAGCTCATTTTGAAAGGAAGAAGGTGAATGTGTGGCCTATCTTTGAATCCATTGTGAAGAAAGATGTATCATATGTGTTCAAATATGACAGAGGAGAATTTGATAGATTCTTTGGGGATTGTGATTGTGATACATTTATCACCATGACACCTGATGATAAAGTAATGCTAACATTTTGAATTGGCACAATGATAAAAGGGGAAGGGGAAAGGAACTGAACTGTATGATGTAGCAAAAGTATGTATGCTCTCATGATTTATTTTGTTTTAATTTTCTTTTAATATGATTTATCTTGGTTGATTGAGGTATATTGTTTCTGCACGGAACTGTAAATATGATTTTTTACAATAATAAATAAAAAAAACACGCCCGATCTCGTCCGATCTCGGAAGCTAAGCAGGGTAGGGCCTGGTCAGTACTTGGATGGGAGACTGCCTGGGAATACCAGGTGCTGTAAGCGTTTTCATGTCGGCAGACTGAATGACAAAACACTGGATCATGTGCAGCACTAACTTGTTGCCCCCCCCCCCCAAAGCACATCATTAAACCGCACCCCCAATCCAACAGGCCACACAACATGCCCCCCGAGCTCTTAGGCCACGCCCACAGCTTTGAACCATACCCCTGAGGTGATAGGCCACACCCAGAGCTTTAAACCACACCCTCCCAAGCCGACAGACCACGCCCACATCTTAAACAACCCCCCCCTCCAGCCGATAGGTCAAGACCACAGCCTTAAACCACACCCCCCAAGGCGACAAGCAACGGCCGTAGCTTTAAACCGCAGCCCTGAGCCGATAGGCCACACCCACGTTGTCCAACCACGCCCCCAATGTGGGCGGGGGTGTGGCCGAGGGGGACGGAAGGAGTACATGAATTCCGGAGTGCAAGTGAAAAATCTTCAAAGCGTTGAAAACCATGAAAAGCGTGAAAAACACACAATGTGGCATTTTGCCCGGCTCTCCACGCGGCCCCTGGGGGCCTTGGGCCCCCACCGGGGTGCCAGGCTGGAAGCCAGCTAAACCCACAACCCGGCTCTCCATCCGAACCCGGGTACCCACTCTTAAGCACCCCCCAGGAATCTTCACCATTGGCTCCGGGGCGCACAGCGGCCGTGCCCCTGGGACTCCGAATCCATATTCAATACACACACCCTTGCTTCAACACTAAAAAGCCTTGTGTGGCGCTGTGGACTGGTGCGCTTGGCTGTAAACCAAGAGGTTGGTGCTTCGAATCCACCTCGGGGACGATGGTGGTTTTAACATGATCCGAAGCAGTACTGTTTAAACATTCTAGCTCTATTTAAACCCAGCTAATATCCCTTTATATATAATCTGGATCTGTTCAAAGTGGAGGGTGGGCAATGGCGTAGTGGTCAATGTAACTGACTCTAATGCATAGAGTCAATTACTACTGTGGGTTCGATTCCCACTCGGGGAGCAAGTGACAATGGCCCAAGACAATTGATAAACCCCTACCAGAGGTAGAGCCAAACACAACATATAGTTTTGTATCCGTCATGAAGAGAGACCAGAGTTTAATATCTGATATGTCCCCTATATGGGGACTAAATATTAAACGGATTTTTTGACTGAGGAGTTGAAAAAGGGGCTTGCTCCGTTCACTCCACACATCGACCCGGCATTGCAGTGCCGTCGGGAACGGTGCACTCTCTTCCACCTTGTTGAATGGAAAAATAACGGCCTGTTTGTAATAAATAGAGATGTGGCTGACACATATTGTTTTAACCATGTTTCTGTGGTCAAAGAAATGTACTGTCATCTACTGTACATGAGCCGTACCGGCCACCTCTGCTGTCGCTTATGGCCATACCACCCTGAACACGCCCAATCTCGTCCGATCTCGGAAGCTAAGCAGGGTAGGGCCTGGACAGTACTTGGATGGGAATACCAGGTGCCGTAAGCTTTTTCATGAAATACATTGGCCAAAGCCATCTGCTGTGTACATAAGCCGTGCCGGCCACGTCTGCTGTCGCTTACGGCCATACCACCCTGAACACGCCCCTTGAGGAAATGCAGCAGAGTGTGGCCAGTGTGTTTGTTTGAGAGGCTTGTTGTTTGGTTTTGATGCGCTCCAGACAAAGAAATCTTTGACCAACTGACAGTTTGAACAGCGACTGCTACCCCCCCAGCAGCTTTTGCTGTCTGGGGGAGCCAGAAAAAGGAAAAGAAAAAGACTCTAACAATGGCACTGAAAACAGCAAAGGCTGGAGAAGACAACATGGCTGCCAGTGGCAAGGATCATCCCTTTGAGAGAAAACTGACAGTTGGAGTGGAGATTATTGGAGATGAATTCATAACAATAATGGATCTACTGAGAGGCCTAAAAGTGGCATGTGGAAATGTGATTGGATGTCGCTTCAAGGCACAGGAGAAATATGAAATCACCATGGCATCAGAAAAAGGTAAACAGAGACTCATGGATGGCTTTAAGATAAAAAAGAGCAGCATAATGGCAAAAGAACTGTCCAGTGATGAAATGGTTGTATCATTTATGAATCTCCCAACCTACATTGAAGATGAGAAAATCATAAACAAACTGACTGAGTGGGGGGTAACTGCTGTCTCACCCATAAAAAGAAAGCTCTGGAAGGGAACAGACATTGCAGATGGCACAAGATTTGTGAAAGTGAAGTTCAATGAATATGTGAAATCTTTGCCATACTCCACAAAATTTGAGACACTGGAGGGGGAAGAATATTTCCGATGCATACATGACAGACAGGTCAAAGTATGTAGGCTATGCATACAGCCAGGACATATTCTGATCGAGTGCCCGGAATTTAAATGCCACAAATGAAAGAGGCAAGGCCACTACGCGAGAGTGCCCCCAATCAGGTCGTTGCCAGCAATGCAAAGAAATAAGAGCGTTCTGCAAATGCAACGAGGAGGCAAATGGCGACCCCTCTGACCCTGGAGATGAAATGGAAGAGGGGGAGGATGAGGAGGAGGATGAAGAGAAAGAGGAGGAAGGTGATGGCGACAGCGATGAAGGTGAGGACGACGCTGGAAAGGAGGATACGACAAATCACACCCAGGTGAATGCAGAGAGGGAGCAGGACAACATCGGGTGTAGCCTTGATGAAGCAGTCCTGGAGAGAGAAGTGCCGGACGGGGGGAAGAGTGGAAACGGCGTGGGAGCATGTGCCCAACGGGTGCATCCACCAGGCCGAGACCATTTGAAGACCCCGGAGGGCACGAAACATCGAGGAGGCAGCAAAGAGAGGAGAGATGGAGAGGCCGCTGTCGGGGCCGATGGAGAGGGCAAAGAGAGAAGCACTGGGTCGGAGGAGACAATGGAAAGGGGTGATGTATGCCAATAATGGGACTAATGTGTCATGTGGTGTTGCTGTATTGGTAAAAGAGGGAAGTGTGGACAACATCAGGCACATTCCCAATGCCACAAATGGGAGAATTATTATTTTGGAATTTGAATACATGAAAGTGACATTTAAGTTGATTAACATATACGCGCCAAATGTGGAAAATGATAGGAGGGCTTTCTTTAACCAATTGAAGCCATTATGTACTGGAAACTGCATAATTATAGGAGATTATAATGTCTGGTGTGATAGACTAGATGCCTCAAGCAGCGCCAGGTTTAGACATGACTCATCAAGAAAAGTTCTATTAGAAAATATGGCAGAATACAAGCTCATAGATCTATGGAGAGCAGA
This sequence comes from Protomyctophum parallelum, assembly GCF_964188405.1. NCBI lineage: Eukaryota > Metazoa > Chordata > Actinopteri > Myctophiformes > Myctophidae > Protomyctophum > Protomyctophum parallelum. The sequence goes on from NC_139715.1 coordinate 982,851, forward strand.
ACATCCCCAAGAAAGAGAGTTTTCCAGAAGACAAGTAGTATTAGGAGAAATGAGACAAAGCAGGATAGACAGGTGTCTAGTAAAAGAAAGTATTGTGGAATACAGTAGAAATGCAAAGTATAAATACACAACAGTGAGTGACCATGCAGTCTTCTCCTTTTCACTGGACATGGGTACAGGGGGGAGGGGGGGAGGACTATGGTGTCTGAATACCAGTCTGTTAAAAGAGGAAAGATACAAGGATGTGATCATGAAATATGTAAAAGGGAGGATGTCTGAACATTTAATGGAAGAGGATGTGGGGCGGTGGTGGGAGTCAGTAAAAGGCGATCAGTATTAAATACTCGAAGCAGAGGAAGTTTATGAGGGAGAGAAAAGAAGAAGAACTTAGGGAAAAAATAGAAAAGGAGCTTGAAAAGATAGAAAGGGACCCACAACATAACCTGGAGATTTTTTTGAAGCTTCAGAATGAAATGTATGAACATGAAAAAATTAAGTGTCAAGGGGCAATTATAAGAAGCAAAGCACAATATGCAATAGAAGGAGAGAAATGCACCTCCTTCTTTTTGAGCATGGAAAAACAAAAGCAGCAAAGGAATAATATAGATGAACTAGAAAATGAAAAAGGTGAACGGGTTAATGACCTGGTTGGAGTACTAGAGACGGCTGAAACATTTTACAGGAATTTATTCAAAAAAGAAGAAATGGACAGTGAATGTGTCAAAAAAGTGATAGAGGGAGTCAAGGTTAAAATATCTGAAAGTGAGATGACAACATGTGAGGAAGACATTTCAATAACAGAAATTAAAGATGTGATAAAAAGCAGTAAATCAAATAAGAGTCCAGGGTCTGATGGACTGCCTAGTGAATTCTATAAAGCTTTTGAAGACACCCTAGCACCCATCTTACTAAAAGTGTATAAGTGCATAGAAAAAGAACAAGTAGTTCCTGAATCAATGTCCATGGGTGTGGTGACTATATTATACAAAAAACGTGGAAGTAAATTGAGGTCTAGATATGTATGGGAAGGCAGCAGGTGCAAAAATAAATGTGGATAAGTCAGAAATCATGTATGTGGGAAAGATGAAAGACAGTGCGTGTGAAATTCCATTTAAAGTAGCTGAGGGTTCAGTAAAAATCCTCTGGGTAAATATTGGTACAAATGGGACAAGAGATATGACATGGACTGGGGTGTTGAATAAACTAAAGCAAACGCTCAATTTTTGGAAGCAGAGAAGGCTTAGAATAAAAGGGAAAGTTATTGTGGTCAATGCATTAATAATGTCAAGGTTGGTGTATGTTATAGGAACATTGGACATGCCAGAATGGGTACTTAAAGAAATACAAAGGGCAGTGTCAGACTTTTTATTGGAGGGGAAGGGCGTCAGAATTGCTCATCAAACCCTGATAGCCAAGTATAGTGAAGGAGGATTACAGTTAATAGATTTAAAGGTAAAAAGCAATCAAAGCAATCAGATTAAAAGTAATCCAGAAGTACTTATATGATCGGGTAGACCAGGGTTCGCGACCCCTTGTGGCCCATGAAAGAATTTCCAAAGAAAATAAATTATTATTATTATTATTATTTTATTTTTTAAGGGTCCCAGATATAAATGGCATTAAATGGGGGTCAGTAGCCTCTGCATGTCAAACTTGGCATCCTTTTCAAATGGGGTCTTGCCCTGAAAATGAATTTTCAGGGCAAGACCTCGACCTCGCGCGTGCAGACTCGGCCCCCAGCCTGGTACGCTAGTCAAAATATGGCCCTTGAGGAAAATTAATTGGGGAACCCTGGGGTAGATCATGGGTGGAAATACTTTCTCAAGGAGCATTTGTATAAAACTGGGAGATGTGGGGAATATGGTATTTTGATGGGGTTTAAGAAAAGCATGTATGAAGATGTGCCTCACTTCTATAAAGAGGTGTTTGAAGCTTGGACAAGGTTCCTACCGCAGATCACATATGAATGTACGAACATGGATATGATTTTGAACCAACCTGTTTTTTTAAATCCAAAGGTAAAACACAAAGGGACTTGGCTTTATAACAGAATATTTATGAAGGCTGGGTTAAACCAAGTCAAGGATTATGTATATGAGGTCATACCAGGTGTTTTACCCAAGAGAGCAATATTAGATGGAATTACAGGAATATGATGATGAGCAGAGTTGGGTGTAACGAGTAACGGAAAATCTCGTTACTGTAACGACACTACTTTGGTCGGTAACGAGTAATATAACGACACTACTCCTCCAAATTTGATAATCACACTACAGTTACTGGTCGCTGCAGCGCCTCGTTACTTGCGTCATGTGGCTGCTTTCAGCAGTGTTGCTTTGGAGAATAATGCACACAACGGAGATGAGTTGAACATGAACACTATGGTGCGCTGGCAACGCAGTACGCAGTACGGACTAGAACATGTCAAACCGGTGTCAGATCATCAGCAGCACAGCATTTTTCGTTACTGTCGTGGACTCGTAGGGTGGCCAGACGTCCGGTTTTAGACCCACCTGTCCTCCTCCCAAATCAACCTCTGGCCGGACAAATCATTGTCCGTTTTTTTGTGATATAGCCTACAGTGCTTGTGTCATAACTGTCATTTACGTTGTCTCGGTATTAAAATCACCGCAGCACTTTTCCGCTGCACAGCAAGCTCCCAGTCTCCCACTGTCACAGAGACAGAGCAGGTGTTGGGGTGTTGCCATGTCCTCTTATTATAAGCGACTTTGGGCTTGTTTTATAATAGACCAGTTAGGCTTCTTTTGGGCTTGTTTTCATAGACATGGCTGCTTGTTTCTCTTCTAAAACCTGGCAACACTGCCAGTGGGAGGGTCTGTTTGTTTGTTGTAGAACGTGTGCTCTCACAATCACTAGTTAGTTAATGCAGAGATAAATAAACCAAATATGCCAAAATGAAAAACTACATTTAATGAGCAATGGAGCAGGGGACTCCACATCATAAAGAAAGGGATCCTAAAGCACTGTGAACATATAGGCTACTGATTTATCTCAGTCTCATTATTTTTATTTGAATATATATTTGGAAAGTTAATATTTGCCTAGAACCACGTGGTACAGTGGTTTTCAACCATTTTCATATCAAGGTCCAGTATGTATTCTGCATTTTAGCCATGGACCACCATTTGATGAGATTTGGCCTCACAGACCCCAAACTAAATATTATGTTGTTGTCGTAGGATAAGATTTATTATTTGACAATGCATCTCAGGCGATTTTATAGAGTAACGCAAAAGTAATGTAACGAGTAATGTAACTAGTTACTTTCTCCAGGGAGTAATAAAGTAATGTAAGGCATTACTTTTTTCAAAAGTAATATGTAATATGTAGTGTATTACTTTCATAAGTAACAGACCCCAACTCTGATGATGAGTAGTTCCAACGGATTGTGTGCCCCTGGTTTTTCCCTAATGGGACTGATTGAGGGTAGCTACTGGGATGTAAGTCGGGACTTGATCACTCCCGGCTGGGTCGCCTGAGTGAGGGGTATGATGTTGCGAGACCCGAAACCCCGTTGACCTCAGGATACATCACTGAGGATACGTCCCAGGTGCATCCATGCGATGTTTTTTGTTATTTATGATGTCAGTAAAGTCAGGGCTGCCAACTTTCAGAAAAAGCCAAGAGTGAGACTTTAGTGTTTTAATGCGCTCGACGCAAAAGAAAGTGGCCTTTTTTAATGTTGATTTGGCCTTTTTTAACATTGATTTAGAGGAATACAGACATCCAACCCTAGAAAAAAAAAAGAGTGATGCAACTCTGTGTGGGGGTCCCCGGGGGTCTCCCCAGAACATCCAGACCCCCATGAACACACGCGCCCGGGGGGCCGGGCAGGTTCCGGTGTGCTGTTTTCATGCTCAGACCCAGCCAGCCAGCCAGCCAGCCACACACACATATGAGCATATATTTGTATATGCCACATCAACATATTTGTGGATATATTGTTTTTGTTTAAACTGCAAAAGAAAATGATATCTGCATATGATGCTGAATGTGACCCACATTTTGAATAATAGCATTTAACAAAATGAGTGAAAGAGTTGCACTAGGTGAAGAGATGGTCAGTCTCCTATTGGTCATACGCACCTTCTCCATGTGTGGCATTGTGTGCCTATGTCTTCTATTAAATATCCACGTACTCTGATGTGATAAAACAGACTACATCACAAATTAATCACCCACCTCAGTGGAACATTCTCTGTCAGTCAGTCAGTCAGTTGTGGTCTCTCTCTCTCTCTCTCTCTGAACAGAACTAACGAGTCGCGATGCGGCCCCTCCCCCTTCACACACACACACACACACACACACACACACACACGGGGACCAGGGACCCTGCTGACGAGTTGGAGGTTACACTACTACTCTACTGCATATAACCGCACTGTATTATCTCATGCAGAACGGCTACTCTGCCGTTTGTGAGGAGTGGACGCACACATGGGCGCGCGGAGCCGCGGAGAAAATTGTTATTATGAGCAGGGCTGCACACAACTTTTTTGGTCTAGTACTCAGAGGAGCACCTGGAGGAGTTTCTTGGTGCTCCTAAAATGCGGCGACGCGTCTCGCCGGATGGATAAAAGAGGGATGAATAACTTATAGCAAAACAATATTTATTGGATGAGTGGGGAGTCAATGGAGGGTATTGCGACTCTAGATTTAGCCCTAGAATGGCTCTTGTTGAAGATTCATCCCATTTAAAAAATCTAAATTTACTAAAATCTAGGTCCATGTGTGGTCCAGCCCTATGGAATGCATATTATAATGAAAACAACTTAACACTTCCTAAGGATAATATGAGCATCAAAGCAATATTTAGATTTTTTATTATTTTGTATTTAAATAACCGATCTACTAGCTCACAATGTGTTGCGGTGCAAAAATAAACAGTGTACACTACCCGACTTTACGATAATAAGGGACAGTATGTCGAGACACGGTGTTCATGTTGGGCAGCAGCAGTGCCAGTCCGCAATGCTTTAAACTCTTCCCACTCCACTATGTCGGAACTAAAACCTTAGTACCCGTAAAAAGTCGGTGGCCGGTGCCTAGGCTGTGAGAGACGCTAATATGGTTTCTGCCTCGGATTCGGGTTCTGAGACGGCATCGCACACGAGCAACCATGCTGCTCCAGCAGCCGGAAAACAAACACAAGCACAGCGGCAAATGGGAAGAGTGCAAAGCATCCAAAGCATGCCCTTTTACACCGGGGACTACAGTAGTTTGCTATCTGAAACGGAGAAGACGAAACTATTTGTGTCAGGTTTTCCTGTCAACCGCCCTCCGCCTCCTCCCAGGCTCCCAGCAGAAAGCAGCATGGAATCCTCCCCCTTTTGAGTAAGGACGCGCTGTGATTGGCCAGTAGCCACTTTGAGTGGCAGTCGGTGGGAAATGCTCTCGCCACAGAATTTACTAGTAATAATCATTCTAGGCGGCCCCCCTCGGCGTGCGTATTGTGCGTGCGTGAGAAATGGTGGGTGTGGCATGAGTGCGTGTGAAAGACGTCTCATGCGTGAGTCTCACGCTGAATGCGTGAGAGTTGGTAGGCCTGCAGTAAAGTAACAATACTGAATATGTACGAAAAGGTTAAAGAAAGCATGCCTAGAGAATGGGTGGAAGGAATAAACAGTGAGGATATAGGGAAGGGAATAGACACAATGCCTGAATTGAAAGCCGAAAAGAATGGAAAGAAAATTGAGCTGTGTAAAATGAAAGTAAAAGACTTCCATCAACTCATGGTGACGAGAGAAATCAAAGTGCTAGCGTCCGAAAAAGTGTGGACTGGGGTATTTCCAGAAATGAATGTAAAAAAGATATGGATGAATTTAAATGTGAAGTACAACAGCATTGAATGTGAAGACAATGACTTCATGCTTAGACACAATAGGATGTATACAAATGTTGTTCTTCAACAGATTGATCGATCAGTAAAGAGGAAATGTGATGTGTGTGAATCAAATCCAGAAGCTAAGCAGGGTAGGGCCTGGTCAGTACTTGGATGCGAGACTGCCTGGGAATACCAGGTGCTGTAAGCGTCTTCATGACAAAACACTCGATCATGTGCAGCACTAACTTGTTGCCCCCCCCCCCCCCCCCCCCAAAGCGTATAGGCCGCACCCACATCATTAAACCGCACCCCCAATCCAACAGGCACAACACAACATTCCCCCCGAGCTCTTAGGCCACGCCCACAGCTTTGAACCATACCCCTGAGGTCATAGGCCACACCCAGAGCTTTAAACCACACCCTCCCAAGCCGACAGACCACGTCCACATCTTAAACACTCCCCCCCCCCCCCTCCAGCCGATAGGCCAAGACCACAGCCTTAAACCACACCCCCCAAGGCGACAAGCAACGGCTGTAGCTTTAAACCGCAGCCCTGAGCCGATAGGCCACACCCACATTGTCCAACCACGCCCCCAATGTGGGCGGGGGTGTGGCCGAGGGGGACGGAAGGAGTACATGAATTCCGGAGTGCAAGTGAAAAATCTTCAAAGCGTTGAAAAGCATGAAAAGCGTGAAAAACACACAATGTGGCATTTTGCCCGGCTCTCCACACGGCCCCTGGGGGCCTTGGGCCCCCACCGGGGTGCCAGGCCCGAAGCCAGCTAAACACACAACCCGGCTCTCCATCCGAACCCGGGTACCCACTCTTAAGCACCCCCCTGGAATCTTCACCATTGGCTCCGGGGCGCACAGCGGCCTTGCCCCTGGGACTCCGAATCCATATTCAATACACACATTTTTGCTTCAACACTCAGCAGCCTTGTGTGGCGCTGTGGACTATTGCGCTTGGCTGTAAACCAAGAGGTTGGTGGTTCGAATCCACCTCGGGGACGATGGTGGTTTTAACATGATCCGAAGCAGTACTGTTTAAACATTCTAGCTCTATTTAAACCCAGGTAATATCCCTTTATATATAATCTGGATCTGTTCAAGGTGGAGGGTGGGCAATGGCGTAGTGGTCAATGTAACTGACTCTAATGCATAGAGTCAATTACTACTGTGGGTTGGATTTGCGCGCGGGCCGTGGCGTATTGTTCAGCTAAACGGCCCTAAACAGCTCCCAATGCATTCTCTATGGTAGTGGAAATTCACTACGGGCGCAGTAGGGGAGGATGGGGGAAGATGAACCGTCGGGTAAGTTGAACCACCCCCTGTATCTTTAAAACTACACACATGAGTTGTCATGTGACCTCAAAATCAGGACACACCCACCATTTCAACCTGACTGTGAAGATGAGAGACACATGGACAAAGTGGAAAGTACATTTATACACAAAAAAGTGTTTTTTGCTGGTCAAAGTAAAAAAATTAACTTTTCTGGAATAATCATTTTTATATTAAAGCAAAAGCACCCAGGTCTAAACTTATATATCATGCATGTTGGTGATATACCAATGTATAAAACCCATGTGAATCATTTAGCTAAACATTATCCTGGAGCATTAAGCTAGCCATGTTTTGTCAAAAAGTGGCCATGGGGCAAGTTGAACCAATTCCTTGGGGTAAATTGAGCCAATTTTCTTAATGTGAATCACCATTCATATTTTTGTATTAAGTATTAGCTACTCAAATTATACTGAATGACCTTTAATTTGGATGTTTGCAAATGTTTGCAAATTTGCTATATTGTATTAACAATATTGCAAATATTATAAGGTTCTGAATAACAAACTTTATTTAATTGTCTTTATATTGTTTAAATAATAAATAAACAGATAAATAAGACTATTTGCAAAAGGGAAAACTGTTATTAAATTATTTTCAATACGTGAATACATTATCTGTTCAAGTTTAAGCTCTTTACATTAAAATATCATGTGGTTAAATTTTGGATCAACTTACCCCTTACCTGGGGCAAATTGAGCCACTTTTTTTTTTTTTTTTTTTTTTTAAGGTCATATTTTCATGGCCCTTTGTCATAGCTGCTTACTCATCATTTCAATTGATAGAGGACATCCTGAAATATGTGTAGATCATTAGATTTGACTGCCATCTCATTTTGCCTTGCTTCCAGGACAACTTAAGTAAAAAGTGGTTCATCTTCCCCCATCCTCCCCTACCCTTTCCGGCCGCAACGTGGGTGCGGACGGGCCGTGGCGCTGTCCTAAATTTCGCTACGGATGTAATATATGTCTGGCCACAGAGTGGGTGTGGACGGGCCGTGGCGCTGTCCTAAACTTCGCTACGGATGTAATATATGTCTGGCCACAGAGTGGGTGTGGACGGGCCGTGGTGCTGTCCTAAATTTCGCTACGGATGTAATATATGTCTGGCCACAGAGAGTGGGTGTGGACGGGCCGTGGCGCTGTTCTGAATGTCACTGCCGAATGACTGTCCTCTCGTTTCTCTGAGTTATTTCCTGTGTTATGCTTATGAATGATATGTCCGTGGAATACTTTGATGAACAGCTGACTCTCTCGCGATTTTGGCGTTTAAGTTTTATATATTTTTGGACAAGATTAATGCCTGGATTTATGTCTCTCTCTCTGCGTTTTTTATGTTAACCGACAGCAGTGACAGGTGGGTAAAATGTATTGTCTTGACCATAGAAAAGCTGATAAAGACGTGTAACATGTGTATACATTGACAGATTTTTTATTTTGCACGTCTTTGACAAAGGAAGGGATGCTAATCGAATTGAATTAGCGTGTTAGCATCATCGTAAACAGACTCAATGGGGCACGGACAGATCACTTTCTGACTTGTCAAAGGAAACATTTTAATGCTTAGGGATCTGTTAATTTAATTGTGTACTGTGCTGACTGTTACTGTAAATGGGGCTGAACCCTGCAACCAGCAGACAAAATAACAACTCACTGTGCTTTATAGTGGCTTTAGCCTTTAGCTGATGTTGATGCTATTTAAAAAACAAAACACAAATTCTGGGGGTCCCCGGACCCTGTGCTATTGGAAGCTATATTGTTATTATAGTTCAGTCAGTAAACACTGAAGTTGGTGCTTTCATGTAAGTACATCGATTCACAATACCAGAATGCACTTTTAATTCTAATACATGAAGCAGACAAGCCCTGTGATTAAATCTTTAGCATTACACTGCAACCACACTGTGGTTAATGTTTTATTCACAATGCAAAGTTACTGTACTCCAATCATGATGTAGTCAAGCACAGTGGATTCATATTGTAATCGATCTGGGATGTTAACATTGTGCAAAACTGTGTTCAATGAATTGCCTCATATTGTCTACCATACAACAGTAATAATGTGTGTGATATTGAAATGCAATTTAATTGTCAATATTTATAAAACCCAGACAGCTAATGCAGTGTTTTCCAAACTGTGGGTCTCTCACTCAACAGTAAACAAGCCACATTGTACACTTGAGTTTTGGTGTTTAGTAAGAGTCATGACTGTACTTTTCAAGGTGTATACAGTAGCTTGCTGCAAGCATATCTACAAGCTCGTAGTGCGGCGTTAATCTGCTATTTTTCAATAGCTAAAGTATAACGTGATCCTTAAAACACCATTTAAAAACAATATGCTTTCCCTGCCTGTTTCAGGTGTTTTAGTTGATGACCTTGGCGACGCAGTGCAGGCGTTGGGCGCTGCCTTCATGGACGCACTGGTCAAAGTCTCCTTCTGGAGGCAAGGAGGACCATATCACCTCACAGTCCAACTGTCTGTACGCCTCTACTGTGCCTGATGAACACACACGCGCGCGTGCGCACACACACACACACACACACACACCAGTGTTGATAAAACAAATGATTCAAACTTTTTTCATAGAGAGAGAGACAGAATGGACTCTGAATGGAATGGAATGGAAGCACCTTAAGGAATACAAATCATTGTGTGTACACTGTTTATACCCCTACACTGCTTACAGCAAAATACATCTGTATGAATAAATTCTGTTACATAAACAGAGCAATACATTCTTCATTTGATATATTTTTAGGATGGGATTTCAACTGCTGCTAGCTGATACATTTGCACTATATATTGTATCCCACAGTTTCTTTTAATATTGTATCTATTTTCTAAAACTATTTATCTTTAAGAGTTGTGTAATTTCACAGAGTTCAACAGAAATGCTAAAAAGTATTTTACATTGAAAGAAAAAGGGATGGTGTGATGTGCTATGATTTATGGCAATGATGATGACTATATACTATTTCTAAAAAGACAATTCTTTCAAGACATGAACACAAAGTTAGGTTTGGAATACTGTTGAGCAGCAGTTGCAATGACTGCAGGGATTCCTGTTCTGTTCTTTAGCTACATAGAAGTGTCTATTTGTATGTCCCTAAATGTTTTGATGAATTGAACAATGTGGACCCTGTTGTAAACAAGTGTAATGCTTAATTGGGTCGTCCACTCACAGTTAACAGTCTTTGTATTGAGTTTGTGCTTGAAATGTACTGTAATTCTGCATGGAAACACACATTTAGCCAACGTCCACCAGAGGGCGCAAAAACACAGAAAATACAGGCACAGTTATGAACGGAACATGACAATCTAGAACAGTGGTTCCCAAACCTTTTCATGTCAAGGACCCCCACATTGATACTAATTAGCCCGCGGCCCCCCTATTTGAAAACATATGCGAGGGACCCCCATAAGGGAAGATTTTTTTATGTCTCTAGCAGTGATTCTCAATCCATTTAATTTCAAGGACCCCCATTTTGTCATGCATTAGTCTACGGACCCCCATTTCTGGCATTTCTATCTCTGGGTCCCTCAATTAATATTTTCAAATCAATGTTAATTTAACTGAGAGTGTACAAATGGAACCATTTGGTTCCATTCTTCATAATCATAACTAAATATAAGCAGTATAGAGTAGAACATCAAGGGCAGAGAAATAAGTCACAGACACAGTGGTACAATTATAACTCAACATATTGTATTATTTTACATCCAGGTGTGCCATTACCAGGCAGTTAACTGATCAATAACTAACTTTAACTATGGATACATCTTCCATGAGGGGGAATCGAACTGCAGTCTCCAGATCCCCTACAAAGAAAAGTGGAAAGTTCTGATTGGGTGAAAAAGACAGTATGCTATTATTCTATTGTGTCAATAAAAGACAATCTGTACACATGTATGTTTTAGAGACGGTCGCACTGAGGAAAAGACAGGAAGCAGAGCTGGAGGTAGCAGAGACTAAATTGTTGAGGTTCTCTCTGGGAGTAACAAGGATGGATAGGATCAGGAACAAGTACATCAGAGGGCCAGCACATGTCAGATGTTTTGGAGATAAAGCCAGAGAGGCCAGACTGAGATGGTTTGGACACATAAAGAGGAGGGTAGTGAGTATATTGGTAGAGGGTTGCTGAGGTTGGAACTACCAGGCAGGAGGCCTAGAGGAAGACCAAAGAGAAGATGTATGGATGTAGTGAAAGAGGACATGAAGTTAGTTGCTGTGAGAGAAGAGGAGGCAGGGGACAGCATGAGATTCCCCTGAAGGGAAAAGCCGAAAGAAAAATAAGTCACAGGTTGCTTCTTTTCTCCAGTTTGATCTTAACCTATTCCAACAACTCTATACACTCAAATCCGGATGAAACGATGATATATAGTCAGGCCAGACAGTATTTGTAATAAGCAAATCAGAGTGCTCTAGATGGATTTAATCATGAATATGAGCATTCCAATGTGTTTCTAATGCTCAAAAAGAACAAAATAGACACCAAGTTTGCACAAAATGACAAAGTAAAACAAATGGTCAGATAGTCGCCATCTTTGAAATTTGCAAAATAGAGGTTCAGCCACACCCAGTCATACAGATAAGCATTCCAAAATGTTTCTAATTGTCAAAAAACATGATTTAGACACTAAGTTTGCATTCATAGCTGATCTAGTTTAAAAGTTCTGGACAAAACCTTTTTCAGGTGGCGGACTGGCGGCCATATTGGATTTGGCCACTATGATGACCCGGAGGGTTGCTGGCTCAGGCACGGATTCAACAAACATGAGCATTCTGAACATGTTGAGCACCTCAGAAAATCTGTAGCTCCAACGGTTTAGAAGATAGAGCCATGTTTGAAGTAGCGGCCATTTTTAAAAGGGCGTGGTCATTTTCGGGTATTTCGCCCCGGATAGAGAATTGTTCACAGTTCCCAAGTTGTTCGCGGGGGTCATATTAGTCAAGAACAGTTGCGATATTCTCTCCTAAATGAAGTGCATACATATCTTAGTCAGGTCCTAGACTAATATGACTATTTCTCATTTTGGTTACTCGTTAATCATTTTTTTATAGTATTGTAGATTTGTCTGGCACTAAATGTTTCAATGAATTTAATACTCGGGAGTCGGGACCGCATTTGCATTTAACTGTACACTTTTTTTCCACAGTAAATTTCACCCGTGTTTAGTGTGTGAGAGAAAATATCCCATACACCCACATGGCTTAGGAATTGGTGGACCAGAGGAGATTTAAATTAAACTTAATTTCTCTTTTTTTAGAATATTTAAAAAAAATATGCATGTTTTTCATCGATTTTGCCCCCCTATGATAGCCCCCCCCCCATGAAATATTTTTTTTGTGAAAAGTCATGAGCAGCTCAAGTTGCCATGTATTGCTGTACTGAAATATTTATGTATTATTTTACATTGGGTAAAATCTACCGGTGTTTAGTGATGGTGCAACAAAAAATGTTTAGTGTTCTAGGGTTAAAAATCTGATGTGTTGAATTGCCAGAATTGCACTCATTTGTGGTGTACCGAAACAAGTCACCCAACCCTAAAACACATTGACTTTGATCCGGATAGCAACATGGAAAAGAAAATACATTTTACAATTGTTACAGTTAAACAACATCTTTATTCAATACAACAATATTAAAAGTTAAAAGCATTTGGAGGGCATATAGTCTTCTTCCTCCCTCCTCTCCTGGGCTTTTCTGCCGGTGGTTCAGTGACCACCTTCTTGGCCAGAGGCAGCCAAGCCTGTCTCCCTCTTCCCCTCGTCTTCAAAAAGGGCGTGGAAGAGCAACCTGGAGGCCCTGGACTTTCCATTTCCTGCTCACTCTCTCCCCTGGACTTTTCTGCCGGTGGTTTAGCGACAACTTCTTTATTCTCGGACCCGGGCAGTTTGCCCATCCTCCTCCTCCTGCCTTCGATGGCTGGCAGGACCCTCTTCTCACCGGCCGAGGAGGTGGAGGCAGACGGAGCACCTTGGATAATATGCTCGTCCGGTTTGGGTTTCTCCAGCGCTTTGGCGAGTGCCCTCGTCATGGCTCTGCCGCCCGGTCGTGTTTGGGGTTTCGGTTCAGGAGGCGCCAGAGTCCTAGAGAGGGCGAGTGCCCTCGTCTTGGCTCGTGTTTGGGGATACGCCAGAGTCCTAGAGAGGAAATCATAGATGACGTTAACCGACCATACAAATAATTGTAATTTCTTTATTGCGTTTTTTTCCAAAATATACATTTCAGGAAATTAAGAAAACCTTATATTTTTAAAACAAAGCAATACAGCCTCATCAAAGTTGGTGTTGTAACTTTATATATTGTCAATTACTTCCATGAGAGGGGGGAAGGTGGTGGAGTTAGTTGCTTTAGCAGACTTTTTGAGGCTCCAATGGAGTTAAGAGGTTTTGTCCAAAGCACGTTTTACTACTTTCCATTGGTTCAATGGTAGATCAATAGCACTGATTTATGCCAAAAACAATTAAAAACCTAAAATTTAGTCATGAGGTATCCTCCCGACAGCAACAAAAAATTACATTTCCATTTGCCTCTCAGGCTTTGTAAACAATTACACAGGGTAGTCATGATAATCACTGACAACGTTCACTACCAATAATAATACAAAGATAATCTATGGCAATAAGTTACAATTTAAGATGAAATTGGCCACATACAATTGTATACTTTAAAAAGTACAACATTTAAGTAAAGGCTGACCTACAAGCTCACAACAATTCGACACGGAAGCTTGTACCTAAACCTAACCGCAAGCACAGGAGCAAACCTAAACCTAACCGCAAGCACGGGAGCAGTGCATGTTCGGACTAACGGGACTTCGGATCTATGGGTAGTTCCCTGTAGATCAGCCATTTCCATCAGTTGTGAAAATGTCAGAACATTTTTCAACACACACACACAACGGAAATGAATGGAAACCATTCTTCAGCTGAAATAATTGCCAGTAGGGAGATTTTGTAATAATGCGACAGGCTTACGTCTTCTGCTCTCTCCTGGGCGTTGGTGCCGGGACGAAGGCTGTCTCCTGCTGAGACTGTGGAAGCTCAGCCTTCCCCCTCCCCGGCGCTGGCAACGGGGCTGTCACCATCACACATTTAAGTTGACCATTAATTATAACAAATAATTGTGATTAACGATAAAATGCATTGGACATTGGAATGTTACAATTTGTATTTCCGTTTGCCTTTTAGGCTTCATAATCAAAAATTGTACAGGAAAGATATGACATATTAGGGGTGTAACAAGAATCGAAGTATATCGAAATGAAAACATTGACTATCGTTTTGCAATGCATATAATCGGTATCGAATCGTTTTGCAATGCAAATAATCAATTGTATCGATACTACGTTTTTGTGAGTGGTAGGCCATTTAGCAATTTTAAGAAAAAAGAGATGGGTTTAATTACATTAAGGTCAATTTATTTTCCAGAGAATCACTGCGTTTACTTATTTATATCCAAATCCATACATTTTTCCTTAAGAAAAGTGCCCTAGCCACATGTTTCACAGATTTTATTTGCTAAATAGGTACTGTATCGATTTTAAATCATATCGTCATAATGAACCAATATCATCCATGTATCGTGATACGTTAAAATGTATATCGTTACACCCCTAACAAATATCTTAAAATACAAAGAAATCACTGACATTGGCGTATACGTTTACATGGACAGTTAAATCCCCTTTTCATTCCGAATAGAAGTTAAATCCTATTAATCGTTGTAAACACCTACAAAAACTTAAATCCGAATGAAAATGCTCGATGCGATTTAAAAACCATTCCGATGTCACTGGCCGGATTATTCCGATGTTCAATGCGATTGAAAGAAAATTGGACTCATGTATACTCTGCTTCGGATGTATGAATGTGTCATGGCTTATATCACACCGACGACAACATCCATGTAAACATTCATTCGGAATGACCATTTCCCATGGAAACTCGCAAAAAACATTACTTCCGAAGTATTTCATTCTGAAGTATTTATTCGGAATGATCAGCCTGCATATAAACGCGGCCATTGTTGCCTACCTGGCAACTGCATCTCGGACGAGTCGGGAGGCCCTGAAGTCTTGGCGTCCTCCTTCGAGTTCCTCCCTTGTCTTCTGGGCTTCTCAGCAGGTGTGGCGACGCCCAGGGTCTCCGCTTCTGCAACGACCCTTCCCACTTTGGCCCTGGTGGTCACCTGTTTGGGCTTAGCTGTGGCGACGAGCGCCTTGTCCTGGACCTGCGACTCAGGGGGCACTGGAGCTACGATTTGTCGCGTTGCCTTCCTCCTTCCGCGCTTTGCAGCCGGGGGAACGGAGGCCTCCTTGTGTGGATCTTGAATCTGAACGTCCTCGGGCAGAGGCCGCTTGGCCTTCCTGCCTCTCTTTTTCGGCAGGACCGGCATCTCCGTGGCTGTGGAAGAAGCACTGACACCCGGAGCATCAGCCGATTTCTGGCTCTCTGCGTTTCTGGCTCTCTGCTGGGTTTGGTCCCGCTCTACCTCGGCTGAGGTGAGGAGGCTGGCCAGGCCCCATGACTGAGGGCAGGGGTCTGGCTGGCTTCGGCAGAACTGGTCTGCCGTCACGCACTCCCGCTGGAAGTGGGACCGGGTGCCGTCGGTCAGGTCCTCAGCCACGTTGTGGGAGCCTTCGAAAGGATCCAGCAGGATCATGCAGGGCACCACTCCAAGGAAGGAGGCGGTGGGGAGCGCACGGCCCTCCCTCAGGGATATGACTCTGCTGTGGAACTCGAACGAGGCGTAGAAAGAGAAGAAGGCCCCCAGCAGAGTGCCTGGATATAGAGACGGCAAAGCCCAGAGCACATTTAAGTGATGTTGAACTTCCCCAAATAGTCTGTTACTTTGTGTCACTTTATTCTGTGCTCTGAGGAAGCAAGAGTATAGCGATTCAATTCACCAGCTCACCAACTGGATTCTCAGGGTGAATAGAGGGAAAGTGAAATGGGTGCAGTCGTGTTATATTACCCTTTTTTGCCCATCCTCCTCCTCCTGCCTTCGATGGCTGGCAGGACCCTCTTCTCACCGGCCGAGGAGGTGGAGGCAGACGGAGCACCTTGGATAATATGCTCGTCCGGTTTGGGTTTCTCCAGCGCTTTGGCGAGTGCCCTCGTCATGGCTCTGCCGCCCGGTCGTGTTTGGGGTTTCGGTTCAGGAGGCGCCAGAGTCCTAGAGAGGGCGAGTGCCCTCGTCTTGGCTCGTGTTTGGGGATACGCCAGAGTCCTAGAGAGGAAATCATAGATGACGTTAACCGACCATACAAATAATTGTAATTTCTTTATTGCGTTTTTTTCCAAAATATACATTTCAGGAAATTAAGAAAACCTTATATTTTTAAAACAAAGCAATACAGCCTCATCAAAGTTGGTGTTGTAACTTTATATATTGTCAATTACTTCCATGAGAGGGGGGAAGGTGGTGGAGTTAGTTGCTTTAGCAGACTTTTTGAGGCTCCAATGGAGTTAAGAGGTTTTGTCCAAAGCACGTTTTACTACTTTCCATTGGTTCAATGGTAGATCAATAGCACTGATTTATGCCAAAAACAATTAAAAACCTAAAATTTAGTCATGAGGTATCCTCCCGACAGCAACAAAAAATTACATTTCCATTTGCCTCTCAGGCTTTGTAAACAATTACACAGGGTAGTCATGATAATCACTGACAACGTTCACTACCAATAATAATACAAAGATAATCTATGGCAATAAGTTACAATTTAAGATGAAATTGGCCACATACAATTGTATACTTTAAAAAGTACAACATTTAAGTAAAGGCTGACCTACAAGCTCACAACAATTCGACACGGGAGCTTGTACCTAAACCTAACCGCAAGCACAGGAGCAAACCTAAACCTAACCGCAAGCACGGGAGCAGTGCATGTTCGGACTAACGGGACTTCGGATCTATGGGTAGTTCCCTGTAGATCAGCCATTTCCATCAGTTGTGAAAATGTCAGAACATTTTTCAACACACACACACAACGGAAATGAATGGAAACCATTCTTCAGCTGAAATAATTGCCAGTAGGGAGATTTTGTAATAATGCGACAGGCTTACGTCTTCTGCTCTCTCCTGGGCGTTGGTGCCGGGACGAAGGCTGTCTCCTGCTGAGACTGTGGAAGCTCAGCCTTCCCCCTCCCCGGCGCTGGCAACGGGGCTGTCACCATCACACATTTAAGTTGACCATTAATTATAACAAATAATTGTGATTAACGATAAAATGCATTGGACATTGGAATGTTACAATTTGTATTTCCGTTTGCCTTTTAGGCTTCATAATCAAAAATTGTACAGGAAAGATATGACATATTAGGGGTGTAACAAGAATCGAAGTATATCGAAATGAAAACATTGACTATCGTTTTGCAATGCATATAATCGGTATCGAATCGTTTTGCAATGCAAATAATCAATTGTATCGATACTACGTTTTTGTGAGTGGTAGGCCATTTAGCAATTTTAAGAAAAAAGAGATGGGTTTAATTACATTAAGGTCAATTTATTTTCCAGAGAATCACTGCGTTTACTTATTTATATCCAAATCCATACATTTTTCCTTAAGAAAAGTGCCCTAGCCACATGTTTCACAGATTTTATTTGCTAAATAGGTACTGTATCGATTTTAAATCATATCGTCATAATGAACCAATATCATCCATGTATCGTGATACGTTAAAATGTATATCGTTACACCCCTAACAAATATCTTAAAATACAAAGAAATCACTGACATTGGCGTATACGTTTACATGGACAGTTAAATCCCCTTTTCATTCCGAATAGAAGTTAAATCCTATTAATCGTTGTAAACACCTACAAAAACTTAAATCCGAATGAAAATGCTCGATGCGATTTAAAAACCATTCCGATGTCACTGGCCGGATTATTCCGATGTTCAATGCGATTGAAAGAAAATTGGACTCATGTATACTCTGCTTCGGATGTATGAATGTGTCATGGCTTATATCACACCGACGACAACATCCATGTAAACATTCATTCGGAATGACCATTTCCCATGGAAACTCGCAAAAAACATTACTTCCGAAGTATTTCATTCTGAAGTATTTATTCGGAATGATCAGCCTGCATATAAACGCGGCCATTGTTGCCTACCTGGCAACTGCATCTCGGACGAGTCGGGAGGCCCTGAAGTCTTGGCGTCCTCCTTCGAGTTCCTCCCTTGTCTTCTGGGCTTCTCAGCAGGTGTGGCGACGCCCAGGGTCTCCGCTTCTGCAACGACCCTTCCCACTTTGGCCCTGGTGGTCACCTGTTTGGGCTTAGCTGTGGCGACGAGCGCCTTGTCCTGGACCTGCGACTCAGGGGGCACTGGAGCTACGATTTGTCGCGTTGCCTTCCTCCTTCCGCGCTTTGCAGCCGGGGGAACGGAGGCCTCCTTGTGTGGATCTTGAATCTGAACGTCCTCGGGCAGAGGCCGCTTGGCCTTCCTGCCTCTCTTTTTCGGCAGGACCGGCATCTCCGTGGCTGTGGAAGAAGCACTGACACCCGGAGCATCAGCCGATTTCTGGCTCTCTGCGTTTCTGGCTCTCTGCTGGGTTTGGTCCCGCTCTACCTCGGCTGAGGTGAGGAGGCTGGCCAGGCCCCATGACTGAGGGCAGGGGTCTGGCTGGCTTCGGCAGAACTGGTCTGCCGTCACGCACTCCCGCTGGAAGTGGGACCGGGTGCCGTCGGTCAGGTCCTCAGCCACGTTGTGGGAGCCTTCGAAAGGATCCAGCAGGATCATGCAGGGCACCACTCCAAGGAAGGAGGCGGTGGGGAGCGCACGGCCCTCCCTCAGGGATATGACTCTGCTGTGGAACTCGAACGAGGCGTAGAAAGAGAAGAAGGCCCCCAGCAGAGTGCCTGGATATAGAGACGGCAAAGCCCAGAGCACATTTAAGTGATGTTGAACTTCCCCAAATAGTCTGTTACTTTGTGTCACTTTATTCTGTGCTCTGAGGAAGCAAGAGTATAGCGATTCAATTCACCAGCTCACCAACTGGATTCTCAGGGTGAATAGAGGGAAAGTGAAATGGGTGCAGTCGTGTTATATTACCCTTTTTTGCCCATCCTCCTCCTCCTGCCTTCGATGGCTGGCAGGACCCTCTTCTCACCGGCCGAGGAGGTGGAGGCAGACGGAGCACCTTGGATAATATGCTCGTCCGGTTTGGGTTTCTCCAGCGCTTTGGCGAGTGCCCTCGTCATGGCTCTGCCGCCCGGTCGTGTTTGGGGTTTCGGTTCAGGAGGCGCCAGAGTCCTAGAGAGGGCGAGTGCCCTCGTCTTGGCTCGTGTTTGGGGATACGCCAGAGTCCTAGAGAGGAAATCATAGATGACGTTAACCGACCATACAAATAATTGTAATTTCTTTATTGCGTTTTTTTCCAAAATATACATTTCAGGAAATTAAGAAAACCTTATATTTTTAAAACAAAGCAATACAGCCTCATCAAAGTTGGTGTTGTAACTTTATATATTGTCAATTACTTCCATGAGAGGGGGGAAGGTGGTGGAGTTAGTTGCTTTAGCAGACTTTTTGAGGCTCCAATGGAGTTAAGAGGTTTTGTCCAAAGCACGTTTTACTACTTTCCATTGGTTCAATGGTAGATCAATAGCACTGATTTATGCCAAAAACAATTAAAAACCTAAAATTTAGTCATGAGGTATCCTCCCGACAGCAACAAAAATTTACATTTCCATTTGCCTCTCAGGCTTTGTAAACAATTACACAGGGTAGTCATGATAATCACTGACAACGTTCACTACCAATAATAATACAAAGATAATCTATGGCAATAAGTTACAATTTAAGATGAAATTGGCCACATACAATTGTATACTTTAAAAAGTACAACATTTAAGTAAAGGCTGACCTACAAGCTCACAACAATTCGACACGGAAGCTTGTACCTAAACCTAACCGCAAGCACAGGAGCAAACCTAAACCTAACCGCAAGCACGGGAGCAGTGCATGTTCGGACTAACGGGACTTCGGATCTATGGGTAGTTCCCTGTAGATCAGCCATTTCCATCAGTTGTGAAAATGTCAGAACATTTTTCAACACACACACACAACGGAAATGAATGGAAACCATTCTTCAGCTGAAATAATTGCCAGTAGGGAGATTTTGTAATAATGCGACAGGCTTACGTCTTCTGCTCTCTCCTGGGCGTTGGTGCCGGGACGAAGGCTGTCTCCTGCTGAGACTGTGGAAGCTCAGCCTTCCCCCTCCCCGGCGCTGGCAACGGGGCTGTCACCATCACACATTTAAGTTGACCATTAATTATAACAAATAATTGTGATTAACGATAAAATGCATTGGACATTGGAATGTTACAATTTGTATTTCCGTTTGCCTTTTAGGCTTAACTTTAACTTATGATTGACGGCTACACATCAAATAATACAAAAGAAACATTCGAACAAACACAGTCAACCAGCCGTCCTGAACACAGTGGCAACACCTCTGCCTGATTAGCAACCTGGTTAAATACCTGGGCTGGCCTTGACATTGACCAAGCTGCAATGACATTGTTAATTAGGAAAACAGGTCATAATGGCTCTTACACACGTTGTTGAATGTGACTTTGTACTTTATTCTATCCCTTTGTTTGTTTGTTTGTGTTTGCTGTTAGCTATGCTGCTGTATTGTCTGAAGGAAGACAAAAAGTAGTAGTACTGTACACAAGATGTAATAATAAAGTACAACCTTGAACGTGGTGTCAGCAGCTCCTTCCTAGATCACTGCTTCCTTGCAGTGCTCCACCACATGCTGTTGAAAAATCAAACATTGTTTTTACATTTCATAATGCATATAGTAGTCATGTGGCAAGGACCTTTCACTGCATCTCTACAAATGGGACATAACACAGTCATATTACTGGAGCTGCAATGATACAAGATTACTGTGAAAAAAAATAGTTTGCTTTTTACATGTTTATAGTGTTTTCAGAGCCTTTTATGGGTCTCTCGTATAGGATAGGATGTTCAAATCGAGGCAATATAATCACAATTGTGTCCGAGTAGCATATCAAAATATCCCTATCAGATCGGTCTCAAAATAATCCAGATTAATTCCACAGATATTGATGGTAATAATAATGTGACCGACTGACCGTCAATCTTTGTACTCACGGAACAGCCATTCTGCCTGTCTCTATCGCTTTTGTTTTGTGTATTTCTAATGTTTGAAAGCAGCAGATTAATGATTCAAGTGTCTAGTACCTCTAGACTAGAACAAATATGTAAAATCTTTATTAAAAATAAACTTTAGATATTTCTACATTAAATGTGTGTACTCATCTCATTCAGTAGACATTCAGTTGTGAAAACACACTTAAACAGACACAAAAGAGTATAGGCTATTTATTGATTGATATAATACTTTATTAACAGTTCTTCTGTATAATATCGGAATCGGTCAGAATCTGTATTGGCAGATATAGCCTGCAAATAGACATATCGCGGTCTTAATGTCATAATGTGCACCCCTAGAAATTAATTTAATGGTAGATAATCAAGCATTGTACACATGTGTTAATTCAATGTTCTGACTGTGTATATTTATATGATACCACCCTATGGTCACGAATGTTACAATTGTGCTCCGACAGGTATTAGCAATCATTTTAATCTGAACGGTGGCCATTTTATCTGTTTTCATTGTGCTTTCAACTAATCGACATACATTGTAGGGCTATCGTATTTATAGTTGAAAAGTTAACGTGGCGTTAGGTAGCCAGCATTAGCGCTGCTACGCCACGGTGTGACTTAAGTCTCAACACTTGTTTTTTGTTTACTAGGGAGTCCATAGCACTTCCGGTTCAACGTTAATTTAATTTCTATACTTTCATTGATGCATTGCTGCTACCTGCTGGACGTTTTATCCGCAACCATCATCATATTAACATTGAATTGTAGTATTGTTTTATTACTTCTAAAGGTATAATCACTGCTGTTAATTACTTTGTCTAATGATGAAGCTGAAAAGCTTTATAATTTTATCATTGCAAAAATGTCATGTCACACACACACACACACACACACACACACACACACACACACACACACACACACACACACACACACACACGAGATTCTGACAGAATGCGGCGGCATGCTTAAAATAAACAGATATACAAGCTTATAGTGTACCATAGCGTACATACCAGCGTACTTACCGTTCAATAATAATCAGCATGTATTATTATTAACGAAAAACATAAATACTAGCCTACTATTTTATTGGTCTAGTTCAGTTGATTTAAACAAAAGTAATGGAATTCAATTGCCTACATTCAGTATAGGCCTGGTTTTGATATAATGATGCAGGGAGATTTTCTGAGCCAGTCCGTGCCATGGCATTTACTGCATTACATCTTCTGCTATTTTCGGAGCTGCCAGATTAATATTTAAATCTTTAGTTGGAAGAATGCAATAGCATATCATAAGTGTTGACCATAATGGGACGGTTGGAACCAAATGAACCCCCGACGGCCGGCGCTATTCAGCTATAAGGCCTATAAACGATATGGCCATACAAATATGGTTATGTGGTGGTCTGTGACATGTCTGCGTGCGTGCGTGAAAGACAGACAGAATACGACGCAATGACATGTCAAATTGTCAATTGTAGATCAGCTGCTTGTTATTAAAGTAGGCTAATATGAAGGCAGCGTCTCCGCAAACGTGGACACCCGTGGCCCACCTTGATCCCCAAGGGTCCACGGGGACTCGTACCGCCCGGGGGTCCCCGGACCCGTTTGGGCGGCCCGTCAGGTGGTTTTCGAGCTTGTGGATCTGTAAAGTAAAGTTAGTAACTAATCAGAAGCAAACGTTAAACGTTTGACAAGCAATATGCAAACGTACACACACACACACACAAACACACACACACACACACACACACACACACACACACACACACACACACACACACACACACACACACACACACACACACACACACACACACACACACACACAGACGGACCCCCGTGGACTACCGTGATCCCCAGGGGTCCACAGACGCGGGTCGGGCCATCCCGTATAGGAGCTGGTAGATCTGCTATTTTCGGTGGGCAGGACAGCTCTGGAACGCAGGGTCGCCTGGGGACGGCGAAGGGCTCCACGGAACCGGACCGGCAAGGTGCACGCGGTGGCCTGGCACACGTGCCAGGCCACCAGGCCCTGCGCGGTGGCCTGGCACACGTGCCAGGCCACCGCGCAGGGCGGACCGGCAAGGTGCACGCGGTGGCCTGGCACACGTGCCAGGCCACCGCGCAGGGCAGCGCAGGGCACCGCGCACCGGGCATATAACAAAGTCAACCTATTACGTCGCAAACGGGTAGATATAGCCGCGACGAGTCACGTTCTGTCGCGACGAGTCCAGCTCACGCCACAACGGGTAAATATAGCCGCGACGAGTCCTGTTATGTCAAGACGGAAAATAATAGTCAACCTATTACGTCGCAAACGGGTAGATATAGCCGCGACGAGTCCGTTCTGCCGGGACGAATTGATATTTACGCCAGGACGTACTCGAATATACGTTGCGACGGAGAATTTTACGTCGCAACGTACGTCGTCCGTCGTGAATAGATTTCGCTCCACCTGCAAGTCATGGCATTTGAACATTGCTGAATGAAGCATTGCAACTTGGCAGGGAAACTCTTGCATGAATAGACAGTGTATTGCATTGGCCGGGAATCGAACCCTGGTCAACTGCTTGGGAAGCAGCTATGCTAACCACTATACCACCAACGCATGAGATACAAGTCATGTGCACCTATTTGCAGAGGGACAAGGTCATACAGGAAAGCAAAATGTTTATGTCTAGAATTATATCAGTTTGTCCTTCCCAATTTGCACAAGTCATGGCATTTGAACATTGCTGAATGAAGCATTGCAACTTGGCAGGGAAACTCTTGCATGAATTGACAGTGTATTGCATTGGCCGGGAATCGAACCCTGGTCAACTGCTTGGGAAGCAGCTATGCTAACCACTATACCACCAACGCATGAGATACAAGTCATGTGAACCTATTTGCAGAGGGACAAGGTCATACAGGAAAGCAAAATGTTTATGTCTAGAATTATATCAGTTTGTCCTTCCCAATTTGCACAAGTCATGGCATTTGAACATTGCAACTTGGCAGGGAAACTCTTGCATGAATAGACAGTGTATTGCATTGGCCAGGAATCGAACCCGGGTCAACTGCTTGGAAGGCAGCTATGCTTACCACTATACCACCAACGCATGAGATACAAGTCATGTGCACCTATTTGTAGAGGGACAAGGTCATACAGGAAAGCAAAATGTTTATGTCTAGAATTATATCAGTTTGTCCTTCCCAATTTGCACAAGTCATGGCATTTGAACATTGCTGAATGAAGCATTGCAACTTGGCAGGGAAACTCTTGCATGAATGGACAGTGTATTGCATTGGCCGGGAATCGAACCAGGGTCAACTGCTTGGAAGGCAGCTATGCTTACCACTATACCACCAACGCATGAGATACAAGTCATGTGCACCTATTTGTAGAGGGACAAGGTCATACAGGAAAGCACAAAATGTTTATGTCTAGAATTATATCAGTTTGTCCTTCCCAATTTGCACAAGTCATGGCATTTGAACATTGCTGAATGAAGCATTGCAACTTGGCAGGGAAACTCTTGCATGAATAGACAGTGTATTGCATTGGCCGGGAATCGAACCCGGGTCAACTGCTTGGGAAGCAGCTATGCTAACCACTATACCACCAACGCATGAGATACAAGTCATGTGCACCTATTTGCAGAGGGACAAGGTCATACAGGAAAGCAAAATGTTTATGTCTAGAATTATATCAGTTTGTCCTTCCCAATTTGCACAAGTCATGGCATTTGAACATTGCAACTTGGCAGGGAAACTCTTGCATGAATACAGTGTATTGCATAGGCCAGGAATCGAACCCGGGTCAACTGCTTGGAAGGCAGCTATGCTTACCACTATACCACCAACGCATGAGATACAAGTCATGTGCACCTATTTGTAGAGGGACAAGGTCATACAGGAAAGCAAAATGTTTATGTCTAGAATTATATCAGTTTGTCCTTCCCAATTTGCACAAGTCATGGCATTTGAACATTGCTGAATGAAGCATTGCAACTTGGCAGGGAAACTCTTGCATGAATGGACAGTGTATTGCATTGGCCGGGAATCGAACCAGGGTCAATTGCTTGGAAGGCAGCTATGCTTACCACTATACCACCAACGCATGAGATACAAGTCATGTGCACCTATTTGTAGAGGGACAAGGTCATACAGGAAAGCACAAAATGTTTATGTCTAGAATTATATCAGTTTGTCCTTCCCAATTTGCACAAGTCATGGCATTTGAACATTGCTGAATGAAGCATTGCAACTTGGCAGGGAAACTCTTGCATGAATAGACAGTGTATTGCATTGGCCGGGAATCGAACCCGGGTCAACTGCTTGGAAGGCAGCTATGCTTACCACTATACCGTCAAGGCATGAGATACAAGTCATGTGCACCTATTTGTAGAGGGACAAGGTCATACAGGAAAGCAAAATGTTTATGTCAGGGACACTCTTGCATGAATAGACAGTGTATTGCATTGGCCAGGAATCGAACCCGGGTCAACTGCTTGGAAGGCAGCTATGCTTACCACTATACCGTCAACGCATGAGATACAAGTCATGTGCACCTATTTGTAGAGGGACAAGGTCATACAGGAAAGCACAAAATGTTTATGTCTAGAATTATATCAGTTTGTCCTTCCCAATTTGCACAAGTCATGGCATTTGAACATTGCTGAATGAAGCATTGCAACTTGGCAGGGAAACTCTTGCATGAATAGACAGCGTATTGCATTGGCCGGGAATCGAACCCCGGTCAACTGCTTGGGAAGCAGCTATGCTAACCACTATACCACCAACGCATGAGATACAAGTCATGTGCACCTATTTGCAGAGGGACAAGGTCATGCAGGAAAGCAAAATGTTTGTCTAGCATTATATCAGTTTGTCCTTCCCAATTTGCACAAGTCATGGCATTTGGACACTGCAACTTGGCAGGGAAACTCTTGCATGAATAGACAGTGTATTGCATTGGCCGGGAATCGAACCCGGGTCAACTGCTTGGAAGGCAGCTATGCTTACCACTATACCACCAACGCATGAGATACAAGTCATGTGCACCTATTTGTAGAGGGACAAGGTCATACAGGAAAGCAAAATGTTTATGTCTAGAATTATATCAGTTTGTCCTTCCCAATTTGCACAAGTCATGGCATATGACACATTGCTGAATGAAGCATTGCAACTTGGCAGGGAAACTCTTGCATGAATAGACAGTGTATTGCATTGGCCGGGAATCAAACCCGGGTCAACTGCTTGGAAGGCAGCTATGCTTACCACTATACCACCAACGCATGAGATACAAGTCATGTGCACCTATTTGTAGAGGGACAAGGTCATACAGGAAAGCAAAATGTTTATGTCTAGAATTACATCAGTTTGCCCTTCCCAATTTGCACAAGTCATGGCATTTGAACATTGCTGAATGAAGCATTGCAAGTTGGCAGGGAAACTCTTGCATGAATAGACAGTGTATTGCATTGGCCGGGAATCGAACGCGGGTCAACTGCTTGGAAGGCAGCTATGCTTACCACTATACCGCCAACGCATGAGATACAAGTCATGTGCACCTATTTGTAGAGGGACAAGGTCATACAGGAAAGCACAAAATGTTTATGTATAGAATTATATCAGTTTGTCCTTCACAATTTGCACAAGTCGTGGCATTTGAACATTGCTGAATGAAGCATTGCAACTTGGCAGGGAAACTCTTGCATGAATAGACAGTGTATTGCATTGGCCGGGAATCGAACCCGGGTCAACTGCTTGGAAGGCAGCTATGCTTACCACTATAGCACCAACGCATGAGATACAAGTCATGTGCACCTATTTGTAGAGGGACAAGGTCATACAGGAAAGCAAAAAGTTTATGTCTAGAATTATATCAGTTTGACCTTCCCAATTTGCACAAGTCATGGCATTTGAACATTGCTGAATGAAGCATTGCAACTTGGCAGGGAAACTCTTGCATGAATAGACAGTGTATTGCATTGGCCGGGAATCAAACCCAGGTCAACTGCTTGGAAGGCAGCTATGCTTACCACTATACCACCAACGCATGAGATACAAGTCATGTGCACCTATTTGTAGAGGGACAAGGTCATACAGGAAAGCACAAAATGTTTATGTCTAGAATTATATCAGTTTGTCCTTCCCAATTTGCACAAGTCATGGCATTTGAACATTGCTGAATGAAGCATTGCAACATGGCAGGGAAACTCTTGCATGAATAGACAGTATATTGCATTGGCCCGGAATCGAACCCGGGTCAACTGCTTGGGAAGCAGCTATGCTAACCACTATACCACCAACGCATGAGATACAAGTCATGTGCACCTATTTGCAGAGGGACAAGGTCATACAGGAAAGCAAAATGTTTATGTCTAGAATTATATCAGTTTGTCCTTCCCAATTTGCACAAGTCATGGCATTTGAACATTGCAACTTGTCAGGGAAACTCTTGCATGAATACAGTGTATTGCATAGGCCGGGAATCGAACCAGGGTCAACTGCTTGGAAGGCAGCTATGCTTACCACTATACCACCAACGCATGAGATACAAGTCATGTGCACCTATTTGTAGAGGGACAAGGTCATACAGGAAAGCAAAATGTTTACGTCTAGAATTATATCAGTTTGTCCTTCCCAATTTGCACAAGTCATGGCATTTGAACATTGCTGAATGAAGCATTGCAACTTGGCAGGGAAACTCTTGCATGAATAGACAGTGTATTGCATTGGCCAAGAATCGAACCCGGGTCAACTGCTTGGGAAGCAGCTATGCTAACCACTATACCACCAACGCATGAGATACAAGTCATGTGAACCTATTTGCAGAGGGACAAGGTCATACAGGAAAGCAAAATGTTTATGTCTAGAATTATATCAGTTTGTCCTTCCCAATTTGCACAAGTCATGGCATTTGAACATTGCAACTTGGCAGGGAAACTCTTGCATGAATAGACAGTGTATTGCATTGGCCAGGAATCGAACCCGGGTCAACTGCTTGGAAGGCAGCTATGCTTACCACTATACCACCAACGCATGAGATACAAGTCATGTGCACCTATTTGTAGAGGGACAAGGTCATACAGGAAAGCAAAATGTTTATGTCTAGAATTATATCAGTTTGTCCTTCCCAATTTGCACAAGTCATGGCATTTGAACATTGCTGAATGAAGCATTGCAACTTGGCAGGGAAACTCTCGCATGAATGGACAGTGTATTGCATTGGCCGGGAATCGAACCAGGGTCAACTGCTTGGAAGGCAGCTATGCTTACCACTATACCACCAACGCATGAGATACAAGTCATGTGCACCTATTTGTAGAGGGACAAGGTCATACAGGAAAGCACAAAATGTTTATGTCTAGAATTATATCAGTTTGTCCTTCCCAATTTGCACAAGTCATGGCATTTGAACATTGCTGAATGAAGCATTGCAACTTGGCAGGGAAACTCTTGCATGAATAGACAGTGTATTGCATTGGCCGGGAATCGAACCCGGGTCAACTGCTTGGGAAGCAGCTATGCTAACCACTATACCACCAACGCATGAGATACAAGTCATGTGCACCTATTTGCAGAGGGACAAGGTCATACAGGAAAGCAAAATGTTTATGTCTAGAATTATATCAGTTTGTCCTTCCCAATTTGCACAAGTCATGGCATTTGAACATTGCAACTTGGCAGGGAAACTCTTGCATGAATACAGTGTATTGCATAGGCCAGGAATCGAACCCGGGTCAACTGCTTGGAAGGCAGCTATGCTTACCACTATACCACCAACGCATGAGATACAAGTCATGTGCACCTATTTGTAGAGGGACAAGGTCATACAGGAAAGCAAAATGTTTATGTCTAGAATTATATCAGTTTGTCCTTCCCAATTTGCACAAGTCATGGCATTTGAACATTGCTGAATGAAGCATTGCAACTTGGCAGGGAAACTCTTGCATGAATGGACAGTGTATTGCATTGGCCGGGAATCGAACCAGGGTCAATTGCTTGGAAGGCAGCTATGCTTACCACTATACCACCAACGCATGAGATACAAGTCATGTGCACCTATTTGTAGAGGGACAAGGTCATACAGGAAAGCACAAAATGTTTATGTCTAGAATTATATCAGTTTGTCCTTCCCAATTTGCACAAGTCATGGCATTTGAACATTGCTGAATGAAGCATTGCAACTTGGCAGGGAAACTCTTGCATGAATAGACAGTGTATTGCATTGGCCGGGAATCGATCCCGGGTCAACTGCTTGGAAGGCAGCTATGCTTACCACTATACCGTCAAGGCATGAGATACAAGTCATGTGCACCTATTTGTAGAGGGACAAGGTCATACAGGAAAGCAAAATGTTTATGTCAGGGACACTCTTGCATGAATAGACAGTGTATTGCATTGGCCAGGAATCGAACCCGGGTCAACTGCTTGGAAGGCAGCTATGCTTACCACTATACCGTCAACGCATGAGATGCAAGTCATGTGCACCTATTTGTAGAGGGACAAGGTCATACAGGAAAGCACAAAATGTTTATGTCTAGAATTATATCAGTTTGTCCTTCCCAATTTGCACAAGTCATGGCATTTGAACATTGCTGAATGAAGCATTGCAACTTGGCAGGGAAACTCTTGCATGAATAGACAGCGTATTGCATTGGCCGGGAATCGAACCCCGGTCAACTGCTTGGGAAGCAGCTATGCTAACCACTATACCACCAACGCATGAGATACAAGTCATGTGCACCTATTTGCAGAGGGACAAGGTCATGCAGGAAAGCAAAATGTTTGTCTAGCATTATATCAGTTTGTCCTTCCCAATTTGCACAAGTCATGGCATTTGGACACTGCAACTTGGCAGGGAAACTCTTGCATGAATAGACAGTGTATTGCATTGGCCGGGAATCGAACCCGGGTCAACTGCTTGGAAGGCAGCTATGCTTACCACTATACCACCAACGCATGAGATACAAGTCATGTGCACCTATTTGTAGAGGGACAAGGTCATACAGGAAAGCAAAATGTTTATGTCTAGAATTATATCAGTTTGTCCTTCCCAATTTGCACAAGTCATGGCATATGACACATTGCTGAATGAAGCATTGCAACTTGGCAGGGAAACTCTTGCATGAATAGACAGTGTATTGCATTGGCCGGGAATCAAACCCGGGTCAACTGCTTGGAAGGCAGCTATGCTTACCACTATACCACCAACGCATGAGATACAAGTCATGTGCACCTATTTGTAGAGGGACAAGGTCATACAGGAAAGCAAAATGTTTATGTCTAGAATTACATCAGTTTGCCCTTCCCAATTTGCACAAGTCATGGCATTTGAACATTGCTGAATGAAGCATTGCAAGTTGGCAGGGAAACTCTTGCATGAATAGACAGTGTATTGCATTGGCCGGGAATCGAACGCGGGTCAACTGCTTGGAAGGCAGCTATGCTTACCACTATACCACCAACACATGAGATACAAGACATGTGCACCTATTTGTAGAGGGACAAGGTCATACAGGAAAGCACAAAATGTTTATGTTTGGAATTATATCAGTTTGTCCTTCCCTTGCACAAGTCATGGCATTTGAACATTGCAACTTGGCAGGGAAACTCTTGCATGAATAGACAGTGTATTGCATTGGCCAGGAATCGAACCCGGGTCAACTGCTTGGAAGGCAGCTATGCTTACCACTATACCACCAACGCATGAGATACAAGTCATGTGCACCTATTTGTAGAGGGACGAGGTCATACAGGAAAGCAAAATGTTTGTCTGGAATTATATCAGTTTGTCCTTCCCAATTCGCACAAGTCATGGCATTTGAACATTGCAACTTGGCAGGGAAACTCTTGCATGAATAGACAGTGTATTGCATTGGCCGGGAATCGAACCCGGGTCAACTGCTTGGAAGGCAGCTATTCTTACCACTATACCACCAACGCATGAGATACAAGTCATGTGCACCTATTTGTAGAGGGACAAGGTCATACAGGAAAGCAAAATGTTAATGTCTAGAATTATATCAGTCTGTCCTTCCCAATTTGCACAAGTCATGGCATTTGAACATTGCAACTTGGCAGGGAAACTCTTGCATGAATAGACAGTGTATTGCATTGGCCGGGAATCGAACCCGGGTCAACTGCTTGGAAGGCAGCTATGCTTACCACTATACCACCAACGCATGAGATACAAGTCATGTGCACCTATTTGTAGAGGGACAAGGTCATACAGGAAAGCAAAATGTTTGTCTGGAATTATATCAGTTTGTCCTTCCCAATTTGCACAAGTCATGGCATTTGAACATTGCAACTTGGCAGGGAAACTCTTGCATGAATAGACAGTGTATTGCATTGGCCGGGAATCGAACCCGGGTCAACTGCTTGGAAGGCAGCTATGCTTACCACTATACCGTCAAGGCATGAGATACAAGTCATGTGCACCTATTTGTAGAGGGACAAGGTCATACAGGAAAGCAAAATGTTTATGTCAGGGACACTCTTGCATGAATAGACAGTGTATTGCATTGGCCAGGAATCGAACCCGGGTCAACTGCTTGGAAGGCAGCTATGCTTACCACTATACCGTCAACGCATAAGATACAAGTCATGTGCACCTATTTGTAGAGGGACAAGGTCATACAGGAAAGCACACAATGTTTATGTCTAGAATTATATCAGTTTGTCCTTCCCAATTTGCACAAGTCATGGCATTTGAACATTGCTGAATGAAGCATTGCAACTTGGCAGGGAAACTCTTGCATGAATAGACAGCGTATTGCATTGGCCGGGAATCGAACCCCGGTCAACTGCTTGGGAAGCAGCTATGCTAACCACTATACCACCAACGCATGAGATACAAGTCATGTGCACCTATTTGCAGAGGGACAAGGTCATGCAGGAAAGCAAAATGTTTGTCTAGCATTATATCAGTTTGTCCTTCCCAATTTGCACAAGTCATGGCATTTGGACACTGCAACTTGGCAGGGAAACTCTTGCATGAATAGACAGTGTATTGCATTGGCCGGGAATCGAACCCGGGTCAACTGCTTGGAAGGCAGCTATGCTTACCACTATACCACCAACGCATGAGATACAAGTCATGTGCACCTATTTGTAGAGGGACAAGGTCATACAGGAAAGCAAAATGTTTATGTCTAGAATTATATCAGTTTGTCCTTCCCAATTTGCACAAGTCATGGCATATGACACATTGCTGAATGAAGCATTGCAACTTGGCAGGGAAACTCTTGCATGAATAGACAGTGTATTGCATTGGCCGGGAATCAAACCCGGGTCAACTGCTTGGAAGGCAGCTATGCTTACCACTATACCACCAACGCATGAGATACAAGTCATGTGCACCTATTTGTAGAGGGACAAGGTCATACAGGAAAGCAAAATGTTTATGTCTAGAATTACATCAGTTTGTCCTTCCCAATTTGCACAAGTCATGGCATTTGAACATTGCTGAATGAAGCATTGCAAGTTGGCAGGGAAACTCTTGCATGAATAGACAGTGTATCGCATTGGCCGGGAATCGAACGCGGGTCAACTGCTTGGAAGGCAGCTATGCTTACCACTATACCACCAACACATGAGATACAAGACATGTGCACCTATTTGTAGAGGGACAAGGTCATACAGGAAAGCACAAAACGTTTATGTTTGGAATTATATCAGTTTGTCCTTCCCTTGCACAAGTCATGGCATTTGAACATTGCAACTTGGCAGGGAAACTCTTGCATGAATAGACAGTGTATTGCATTGGCCAGGAATCGAACCCGGGTCAACTGCTTGGAAGGCAGCTATGCTTACCACTATACCACCAACGCATGAGATACAAGTCATGTGCACCTATTTGTAGAGGGACAAGGTCATACAGGAAAGCAAAATGTTTGTCTGGAATTATATCAGTTTGTCCTTCCCAATTTGCACAAGTCATGGCATTTGAACATTGCAACTTGGCAGGGAAACTCTTGCATGAATAGACAGTGTATTGCATTGGCCGGGAATCGAACCCGGGTCAACTGCTTGGAAGGCAGCTATTCTTACCACTATACCACCAACGCATGAGATACAAGTCATGTGCACCTATTTGTAGAGGGACAAGGTCATACAGGAAAGCAAAATGTTAATGTCTAGAATTATATCAGTCTGTCCTTCCCAATTTGCACAAGTCATGGCATTTGAACATTGCAACTTGGCAGGGAAACTCTTGCATGAATAGACAGTGTATTGCATTGGCCGGGAATCGAACCCGGGTCAACTGCTTGGAAGGCAGCTATGCTTACCACTATACCACCAACGCATGAGATACAAGTCATGTGCACCTATTTGTAGAGGGACAAGGTCATACAGGAAAGCAAAATGTTTGTCTGGAATTATATCAGTTTGTCCTTCCCAATTTGCACAAGTCATGGCATTTGAACATTGCAACTTGGCAGGGAAACTCTTGCATGAATAGACAGTGTATTGCATTGGCCGGGAATCGAACCCGGGTCAACTGCTTGGAAGGCAGCTATGCTTACCACTATACCGTCAAGGCATGAGATACAAGTCATGTGCACCTATTTGTAGAGGGACAAGGTCATACAGGAAAGCAAAATGTTTATGTCAGGGACACTCTTGCATGAATAGACAGTGTATTGCATTGGCCAGGAATCGAACCCGGGTCAACTGCTTGGAAGGCAGCTATGCTTACCACTATACCGTCAACGCATAAGATACAAGTCATGTGCACCTATTTGTAGAGGGACAAGGTCATACAGGAAAGCACAAAATGTTTATGTCTAGAATTATATCAGTTTGTCCTTCCCAATTTGCACAAGTCATGGCATTTGAACATTGCTGAATGAAGCATTGCAACTTGGCAGGGAAACTCTTGCATGAATAGACAGCGTATTGCATTGGCCGGGAATCGAACCCCGGTCAACTGCTTGGGAAGCAGCTATGCTAACCACTATACCACCAACGCATGAGATACAAGTCATGTGCACCTATTTGCAGAGGGACAAGGTCATGCAGGAAAGCAAAATGTTTGTCTAGCATTATATCAGTTTGTCCTTCCCAATTTGCACAAGTCATGGCATTTGGACACTACAACTTGGCAGGGAAACTCTTGCATGAATAGACAGTGTATTGCATTGGCCGGGAATCGAACCCGGGTCAACTGCTTGGAAGGCAGCTATGCTTACCACTATACCACCAACGCATGAGATACAAGTCATGTGCACCTATTTGTAGAGGGACAAGGTCATACAGGAAAGCAAAATGTTTACGTCTAGAATTATATCAGTTTGTCCTTCCCAATTTGCACAAGTCATGGCATATGACACATTGCTGAATGAAGCATTGCAACTTGGCAGGGAAACTCTTGCATGAATAGACAGTGTATTGCATTGGCCGGGAATCAAACCCGGGTCAACTGCTTGGAAGGCAGCTATGCTTACCACTATACCACCAACGCATGAGATACAAGTCATGTGCACCTATTTGTAGAGGGACAAGGTCATACAGGAAAGCAAAATGTTTATGTCTAGAATTACATCAGTTTGTCCTTCCCAATTTGCACAAGTCATGGCATTTGAACATTGCTGAATGAAGCATTGCAACTTGGCAGGGAAACTCTTGCATGAATAGACAGTGTATTGCATTGGCCGGGAATCGAACGCGGGTCAACTGCTTGGAAGGCAGCTATGCTTACCACTATACCACCAACACATGACATACAAGACATGTGCACCTATTTGTAGAGGGACAAGGTTATACAGGAAAGCACAAAATGTTTATGTTTGGAATTATATCAGTTTGTCCTTCCCTTGCACAAGTCATGGCATTTGAACATTGCAACTTGGCAGGGAAACTCTTGCATGAATAGACAGTGTATTGCATTGGCCAGGAATCGAACCCGGGTCAACTGCTTGGAAGGCAGCTATGCTTACCACTATACCACCAACGCATGAGATACAAGTCATGTGCACCTATTTGTAGAGGGACAAGGTCATACGAGTGCATGCCTTTCATCCGACGGAGCATTGGTCCGAACGACAACCTACCTCCTCCCTCACCCTAACCCTAACCTCCCCCGGGGCAGACACCTAAACCTAACCGCAACCCTCTCCCGACCCGCAGCGCACCTCGGAGCATTGCTCCTTCGGAGCAATGCTCTGTCGGATGATAGTACGCCTCCCAGGTCATACAGGAAAGCAAAATGTTTGTCTGGAATTATATCAGTTTGTCCTTCCCAATTTGCACAAGTCATGGCATTTGAACATTGCAACTTGGCAGGGAAACTCTTGCATGAATAGACAGTGTATTGCATTGGCCGGGAATCGAACCCGGGTCAACTGCTTGGAAGGCAGCTATTCTTACCACTATACCACCAACGCATGAGATACAAGTCATGTGCACCTATTTGTAGAGGGACAAGGTCATACAGGAAAGCAAAATGTTAATGTCTAGAATTATATCAGTCTGTCCTTCCCAATTTGCACAAGTCATGGCATTTGAACATTGCAACTTGGCAGGGAAACTCTTGCATGAATAGACAGTGTATTGCATTGGCCGGGAATCGAACCCGGGTCAATTGCTTGGAAGGCAGCTATGCTTACCACTATACCACCAACGCATGAGATACAAGTCATGTGCACCTATTTGTAGAGGGACAAGGTCATACAGGAAAGCAAAATGTTTGTCTGGAATTATATCAGTTTGTCCTTCCCAATTTGCACAAGTCATGGCATTTGAACATTGCAACTTGGCAGGGAAACTCTTGCATGAATAGACAGTGTATTGCATTGGCCGGGAATCGAACCCGGGTCAACTGCTTGGAAGGCAGCTATGCTTACCACTATACCACCAACGCATGAGATACAGGTCATGTGCACCTATTTGTAGAGGGACAAGGTCATACAGGAAAGCAAAATGTTTATGTCTAGAATTATATCAGTTTGTCCTTCCCAAATTGCAGAAGTCATGGCATATGACACATTGCTGAATGAAGCATTGCAACTTGGCAGGGAAACTCTTGCATGAATAGACAGTGTATTGCATTGGCCGGGAATCGAACCCGGGTCAACTGCTTGGAAGGCAGCTATGCTTACCACTATACCACCAACGCATGAGATACAAGTCATGTGCACCTATTTGTAGAGGGACAAGGTCATACAGGAAAGCAAAATGTTTATGTCTAGAATTACATCAGTTTGTCCTTCCCAATTTGCACAAGTCATGGCATTTGAACATTGCTGAATGAAGCATTGCAAGTTGGCAGGGAAACTCTTGCATGAATAGACAGTGTATTGCATTGGCCGGGAATCAAACCCAGGTCAACTGCTTGGAAGGCAGCTATGCTTACCACTATACCACCAACACATGAGATACAAGTCATGTGCACCTATTTGTAGAGGGACAAGGTCATACAGGAAAGCACAATATGTTTATGTCTAGAATTATATCAGTTTGTCCTTCCCAATTTGCACAAGTCATGGCATTTGAACATTGCTGAATGAAGCATTGCAACTTGGCAGGGAAACTCTTGCATGAATAGACAGTGTATTGCATTGGCCGGGAATCGAACCCGGGTCAACTGCTTGGAAGGCAGCTATGCTTACCACTATACCACCAACGCATGAGATACAAGTCATGTGCACCTATTTGTAGAGGGACAATGTCATACAGGAAAGCAAAATGTTTAAGTCTAGAATTATATCAGTTTGTCCTTCCCAAATTGCACAAGTCATGGCATATGACACATTGCTGAATGAAGCATTGTAACTTGGCAGGGAAACTCTTGCATGAATAGACAGTGTATTGCATTGGCCGGGAATCAAACCCGGGTCAACTGCTTGGAAGGCAGCTATGCTTACCACTATACCACCAACGCATGAGATACAAGTCATGTGCACCTATTTGTAGAGGGACAAGGTCATACAGGAAAGCACAATATGTTTATGTCTAGAATTATACCAGTTTGTCCTTCCCAATTTGCACAAGTCATGGCATTTGAACATTGCTGAATGAAGCATTGCAACTTGGCAGGGAAACTCTTGCATGAATAGACAGTGTATTGCATTGGCCGGGAATCAAACCCGGGTCAACTGCTTGGGAAGCAGCTATGCTAACCACTATACCACCAACGCATGAGATACAAGTCATGTGCACCTATTTGCAGAGGGACAAGGTCATACAGGAAAGCAAAATGTTTATGTCTAGAATTATATCAGTTTGTCCTTCCCAATTTGCACAAGTCATGGCATTTTAACATTGCTGAATGAAGCATTGCAACTTGGCAGGGAAACTCTTCCATGAATAGACAGTGTATTGCATTGGCCGGGAATCGAACCCGGGTCAACTGCTTGGGAAGCAGCTATGCTAACCACTATACCACCAACGCATGAGATACAAGTCATGTGCACCTATTTGTAGAGGGACAAGGTCATACAGGAAAGCAAAATGTTTATGTCTAGAATTACATCAGTTTGTCCTTCCCAATTTGCACAAGTCATGGCATTTGAACATTGCTGAATGAAGCATTGCAAGTTGGCAGGGAAACTCTTGCATGAATAGACAGTGTATTGCATTGGCCGGGAATCGAACGCGGGTCAACTGCTTGGAAGGCAGCTATGCTTACCACTATACCACCAACACATGAGATACAAGTTATGTGCACCTATTTGTAGAGGGACAAGGTCATACAGGAAAGCACAAAATGTTTATGTCTAGAATTATATTAGTTTGTCCTTCCCAATTTGCACAAGTCATGGCATTTGAACATTGCTGAATGAAGCATTGCAACTTGGCAGGGAAACTCTTGCATGAATAGACAGTGTATTGCATTGGCCGGGAATCGAACCCGGGTCAACTGCTTGGGAAGCAGCTATGCTAACCACTATACCACCAACGCATGAGATACAAGTCATGTGCACCTATTTGTAGAGGGACAAGGTCATACAGGAAAGCAAAATGTTTATGTCTAGAATTATATGAGTTTGTCCTTCCCAATTTGCACAAGTCATGGCATTTTAACATTGCTGAATGAAGCATTGCATCTTGGCAGGGAAACTCTTGCATGAATAGACAGTGTATTGCATTGGCCGGGAATCGAATGCGGGTCAACTGCTTGGAAGGCAGCTATGCTTACCACTATACCACCAACACATGAGATACAAGTCATGTGCACCTATTTGTAGAGGGACAAGGTCATACAGGAAAGCACAAAATGTTTGTCTAGAATTATATCATTTTGTCCTTCCCAATTTGCACAAGTCATGGCATTTGAACATTGCTGAATGAAGCATCGCAACTTGGCAGGGAAACTCTTGCATGAATAGACAGTGTATTGCATTGGCCGGGAATCGAACCCGGGTCAACTGCTTGGGAAGCAGCTATGCTAACCACTATACCACCAACGCATGAGATACAAGTCATGTGCACCTATTTGTAGAGGGACAAGGTCATACAGGAAAGCAAAATGTTAATGTCTAGAATTATATCAGTTTGTCCTTCCCTTGCACAAGTCATGGCATTTGAACATTGCAACTTGGCAGGGAAACTCTTGCATGAATAGACAGTGTATTGCATTGGCCAGGAATCGAACCCGGGTCAACTGCTTGGAAGGCAGCTATGCTTACCACTATACCACCAACGCATGAGATACAAGTCATGTGCACCTATTTGTAGAGGGACAAGGTCATACAGGAAAGCAAAATGTTAATGTCTAGAATTATATCAGTCTGTCCTTCCCAATTTGCACAAGTCATGGCATTTGAACATTGCAACTTGGCAGGGAAACTCTTGCATGAATAGACAATGTATTGCATTGGCCGGGAATCGAACCCGGGTCAACTGCTTGGAAGGCAGCTATGCTTACCACTATACCACCAACGCATGAGATACAAGTCATGTGCACCTATTTGTAGAGGGACAAGGTCATACAGGAAAGCAAAATATTTGTCTGGAATTATATCAGTTTGTCCTTCCCAATTTGCACAAGTCATGGCATTTAAACATTGCAACTTGGCAGGGAAACTCTTGCATGAATAGACAGTGTATTGCATTGGCCGGGAATCGAACCCGGGTCAACTGCTTGGAAGGCAGCTATGCTTACCACTATACCACCAACGCATGAGATACAAGTCATGTGCACCTATTTGTAGAGGGACAAGGTCATACAGGAAAGCAAAATGTTCATGTCTAGAATTATATCAGTCTGTCCTTCCCAATTTGCACAAGTCATGGCATTTGAACATTGCAACTCTTGCATGAATAGACAGTGTATTGCATTGGCCGGGAATCGAACGCGGGTCAACTGCTTGGAAGGCAGCTATGCTTACCACTATACCACCAACACATGAGATACAAGACATGTGCACCTATTTGTAGAGGGACAAGGTCATACAGGAAAGCACAAAATGTTTATGTTTAGAATTATATCATTTTGTCCTTCCCAATTTGCACAAGTCATGGCATTTGAACATTGCAACTCTTGCATGAATAGACAGTGTATTGCATTGGCCGGGAATCGAACGCGGGTCAACTGCTTGGAAGGCAGCTATGCTTACCACTATACCACCAACACATGAGATACAAGACATGTGCACCTATTTGTAGAGGGACAAGGTCATACAGGAAAGCACAAAATGTTTATGTTTAGAATTATATCATTTTGTCCTTCCCAATTTGCACAAGTCATGGCATTTGAACATTGCTGAATGAAGCATTGCAACTTGGCAGGGAAACTCTTGCATGAATAGACAGTGTATTGCATTGGCCGGGAATCGAACCCGGGTCAACTGCTTGGGAAGCAGCTATGCTAACCACTATACCACCAACGCATGAGATACAAGTCATGTGCACCTATTTGCAGAGGGACAAGGTCATACAGGAAAGCAAAATGTTTATGTCTAGAATTATATCAGTTTGTCCTTCCCTTGCACAAGTCATGGCATTTGAACATTGCAACTTGGCAGGGAAACTCTTGCATGAATAGACAGTGTATTGCATTGGCCAGGAATCAAACCCGGGTCAACTGCTTGGAAGGCAGCTATGCTTACCACTATACCACCAACGCATGAGATACAAGTCATGTGCACCTATTTGTAGAGGGACAAGGTCATACAGGAAAGCAAAATGTTTGTCTGTAATTATATCAGTTTGTCCTTCCCAATTTGCACAAGTCATGGCATTTGAACATTGCAACTTGGCAGGGAAACTCTTGAATGAATAGACAGTGTATTGCATTGGCTGGGAATCGAACCCGGGTCAACTGCTTGGAAGGCAGCTATGCTTACCACTATACCACCAACGCAAGAGATACAAGTCATGTGCACCTATTTGTAGAGGGACAAGGTCATACAGGAAAGCAAAATGTTCATGTCTAGAATTATATCAGTCTGTCCTTCCCAATTTGCACAAGTCATGGCATTTGAACATTGCAACTTGGCAGGGAAACTCTTGCATGAATAGACAGTGTATTGCATTGGCCGGGAATCGAACCCGGGTCAACTGCTTGGAAGGCAGCTATGCTTACCACTATACCACCAACGCATGAGATACAAGTCATGTGCACCTATTTGTAGAGGGACAAGGTCATACAGGAAAGCAAAATGTTCATGTCTAGAATTATATCAGTCTGTCCTTCCCAATTTGCACAAGTCATGGCATTTGAACATTGCAACTCTTGCATGAATAGACAGTGTATTGCATTGGCCGGGAATCGAACGCGGGTCAACTGCTTGGAAGGCAGCTATGCTTACCACTATACCACCAACACATGAGATACAAGACATGTGCACCTATTTGTAGAGGGACAAGGTCATACAGGAAAGCACAAAATGTTTATGTTTAGAATTATATCATTTTGTCCTTCCCAATTTGCACAAGTCATGGCATTTGAACATTGCAACTCTTGCATGAATAGACAGTGTATTGCATTGGCCGGGAATCGAACGCGGGTCAACTGCTTGGAAGGCAGCTATGCTTACCACTATACCACCAACACATGAGATACAAGACATGTGCACCTATTTGTAGAGGGACAAGGTCATACAGGAAAGCACAAAATGTTTATGTTTAGAATTATATCATTTTGTCCTTCCCAATTTGCACAAGTCATGGCATTTGAACATTGCTGAATGAAGCATTGCAACTTGGCAGGGAAACTCTTGCATGAATAGACAGTGTATTGCATTGGCCGGGAATCGAACCCGGGTCAACTGCTTGGGAAGCAGCTATGCTAACCACTATACCACCAACGCATGAGATACAAGTCATGTGCACCTATTTGCAGAGGGACAAGGTCATACAGGAAAGCAAAATGTTTATGTCTAGAATTATATCAGTTTGTCCTTCCCAATTTGCACAAGTCATGGCATTTGAACATTGCAACTTGGCAGGGAAACTCTTGAATGAATAGACAGTGTATTGCATTGGCTGGGAATCGAACCCGGGTCAACTGCTTGGAAGGCAGCTATGCTTACCACTATACCACCAACGCAAGAGATACAAGTCATGTGCACCTATTTGTAGAGGGACAAGGTCATACAGGAAAGCAAAATGTTCATGTCTAGAATTATATCAGTCTGTCCTTCCCAATTTGCACAAGTCATGGCATTTGAACATTGCAACTTGGCAGGGAAACTCTTGCATGAATAGACAGTGTATTGCATTGGCCGGGAATCGAACCCGGGTCAACTGCTAGGAAGGCAGCTATGCTTACCACTATACCACCAATGCATGAGATACAAGTCATGTGCACCTATTTGTAGAGGGACAAGGTCATACAGGAAAGCAAAATGTTTTTCTGGAATTATATCAGTCTGTCCTTCGCAATTTGCACAAGTCACGGGATTTGAACATTGCAACTTGGCAGGGAAACTCTTGCATGAATAGACAGTGTATTGCATTGGCCGGGAATCGAACCCGGGTCAACTGCTTGGAAGGCAGCTATGCTTACCACTATACCACCAACGCATGAGATACAAGTCATGTGCACCTATTTGTAGAGGGACAAGGTCATACAGGAAAGCAAAATGTTTATGTCTACAATTATATCAGTTTGTCCTTCCCAAATTGCACAAGTCATGGCATATGACACATTGCTGAATGAAGCATTGCAACTTGGCAGGGAAACTCTTGCATGAATAGACAGTGTATTGCATTGGCGGGGAATCGAACCCGGGTCAACTGCTTGGAAGGCAGCTATGCTTACCACTATACCACCAACGCATGAGATACAAGTCATGTGCACCTATTTGTAGAGGGACAAGGTCATACAGGAAAGCAAAATGTTTACGTCTAGAATTACATCAGTTTGTCCTTCCCAATTTGCACAAGTCATGGCATTTGAACATTGCTGAATGAAGCATTGCAAGTTGGCAGGGAAACTCTTGCATGAATAGACAGTGTATTGCATTGGCCGGGAATCAAACCCGGGTCAACTGCTTGGAAGGCAGCTATGCTTACCACTATACCACCAACACATGAGATACAAGTCATGTGCACCTATTTGTAGAGGGACAAGGTCATACAGGAAAGCACAATATGTTTATGTCTAGAATTATATCAGTTTGTCCTTCCCAATTTGCACAAGTCATGGCATTTGAACATTGCTGAATGAAGCAATGCAACTTGGCAGGGAAACTCTTGCATGGATAGACAGTGTATTGCATTGGCCGGGAATCAAACCCGGGTCAACTGCTTGGGAAGCAGCTATGCTAACCACGATACCACCAACGCATGAGATACAAGTCATGTGCACCTATTTGCAGAGGGACAAGGTCATACAGGAAAGCAAAATGTTTATGTCTAGAATTATATCAGTTTGTCCTTCCCAATTTGCACAAGTCATGGCATTTTAACATTGCTGAATGAAGCATTGCAACTTGGCAGGGAAACTCTTGCATGAATAGACAGTGTATAGCATTGGCCGGGAATCGAACCCGGGTCAACTGCTTGGGAAGCAGCTATGCTAACCACTATACCACCAACGCATGAGATACAAGTCATGTGCACCTATTTGCAGAGGGACAAGGTCATACAGGAAAGCAAAATGTTTATGTCTAGAATTATATCAGTTTGTCCTTCCCAATTTGCACAAGTCATGGCATTTTAACATTGCTGAATGAAGCATTGCAACTTGGCAGGGAAACTCTTCCATGAATAGACAGTGTATTGCATTGGCCGGGAATCGAACCCGGGTCAACTGCTTGGGAAGCAGCTATGCTAACCACTATACCACCAACGCATGAGATACAAGTCATGTGCACCTATTTGTAGAGGGACAAGGTCATACAGGAAAGCAAAATGTTTATGTCTAGAATTACATCAGTTTGTCCTTCCCAATTTGCACAAGCCATGGCATATGACACATTGCTGAATGAAGCATTGCAACTTGGCAGGGAAACTCTTGCATGAATAGACAGTGTATTGCATTGGCTGGGAATCGAACCCGGGTCAACTGCTTGGAAGGCAGCTATGCTTACCACTATACCACCAACTCATGAGATACAAGTCATGTGCACCTATTTGTAGAGGGACAAGGTCATACAGGAAAGCAAAATGTTTACGTCTAGAATTACATCAGTTTGTCCTTCCCAATTTGCACAAGTCATGGCATTTGAACATTGCTGAATGAAGCATTGCAAGTTGGCAGGGAAACTCTTGCATGAATAGACAGTGTATTGCATTGGCCGGGAATCAAACCCGGGTCAACTGCTTGGAAGGCAGCTATGCTTACCACTATACCACCAACACATGAGATACAAGTCATGTGCACCTATTTGTAGAGGGACAAGGTCATACAGGAAAGCACAATATGTTTATGTCTAGAATTATATCAGTTTGTCCTTCCCAATTTGCACAAGTCATGGCATTTGAACATTGCTGAATGAAGCAATGCAACTTGGCAGGGAAACTCTTGCATGAATAGACAGTGTATTGCATTGGCCGGGAATCAAACCCGGGTCAACTGCTTGGGAAGCAGCTATGCTAACCACGATACCACCAACGCATGAGATACAAGTCATGTGCACCTATTTGCAGAGGGACAAGGTCATACAGGAAAGCAAAATGTTTATGTCTAGAATTATATCAGTTTGTCCTTCCCAATTTGCACAAGTCATGGCATTTTAACATTGCTGAATGAAGCATTGCAACTTGGCAGGGAAACTCTTGCATGAATAGACAGTGTATAGCATTGGCCGGGAATCGAACCCGGGTCAACTGCTTGGGAAGCAGCTATGCTAACCACTATACCACCAACGCATGCGATACAAGTCATGTGCACCTATTTGCAGAGGGACAAGGTCATACAGGAAAGCAAAATGTTTATGTCTAGAATTATATCAGTTTGTCCTTCCCAATTTGCACAAGTCATGGCATTTTAACATTGCTGAATGAAGCATTGCAACTTGGCAGGGAAACTCTTCCATGAATAGACA
The DNA here is from genome assembly GCF_964188405.1 of Protomyctophum parallelum. NCBI lineage: Eukaryota > Metazoa > Chordata > Actinopteri > Myctophiformes > Myctophidae > Protomyctophum > Protomyctophum parallelum. Next base: position 1,027,643 of record NC_139715.1, read on the forward strand.
GTGTATTGCATTGGCCGGGAATCGAACCCGGGTCAACTGCTTGGGAAGCAGCTATGCTAACCACTATACCACCAACGCATGAGATACAAGTCATGTGCACCTATTTGTAGAGGGACAAGGTCATACAGGAAAGCAAAATGTTTATGTCTAGAATTACATCAGTTTGTCCTTCCCAATTTGCACAAGTCATGGCATTTGAACATTGCTGAATGAAGCATTGCAAGTTTGCAGGGAAACTCTTGCATGAATAGACAGTGTATTGCATTGGCCGGGAATCGAACGCGGGTCAACTGCTTGGAAGGCAGCTATGCTTACCACTATACCACCAACACATGAGATACAAGTTATGTGCACCTATTTGTAGAGGGACAAGGTCATACAGGAAAGCACAAAATGTTTATGTCTAGAATGATATTAGTTTGTCCTTCCCAATTTGCACAAGTCATGGCATTTGAACATTGCTGAATGAAGCATTGCAACTTGGCAGGGAAACTCTTGCATGAATAGACAGTGTATTGCATTGGCCGGGAATCGAACCCGGGTCAACTGCTTGGGAAGCAGCTATGCTAACCACTATACCACCAACGCATGAGATACAAGTCATGTGCACCTATTTGTAGAGGGACAAGGTCATACAGGAAAACACAAAATGTTTATGTCTAGAATTATATGAGTTTGTCCTTCCCAATTTGCACAAGTCATGGCATTTTAACATTGCTGAATGAAGCATTGCATCTTGGCAGGGAAACTCTTGCATGAATAGACAGTGTATTGCATTGGCCGGGAATCGAATGCGGGTCAACTGCTTGGAAGGCAGCTATGCTTACCACTATACCACCAACACATGAGATACAAGTCATGTGCACCTATTTGTAGAGGGACAAGGTCATACAGGAAAGCACAAAATGTTTGTCTAGAATTATATCATTTTGTCCTTCCCAATTTGCACAAGTCATGGCATTTGAACATTGCTGAATGAAGCATCGCAACTTGGCAGGGAAACTCTTGCATGAATAGACAGTGTATTGCATTGGCCGGGAATCGAACCCGGGTCAACTGCTTGGGAAGCAGCTATGCTAACCACTATACCACCAACGCATGAGATACAAGTCATGTGCACCTATTTGCAGAGGGACAAGGTCATACAGGAAAGCAAAATCTTTACGTCTAGAATTATATCAGTTTGTCCTTCCCTTGCACAAGTCATGGCATTTGAACATTGCAACTTGGCAGGGAAACTCTTGCATGAATAGACAGTGTATTGCATTGGCCAGGAATCGAACCCGGGTCAACTGCTTGGAAGGCAGCTATGCTTACCACTATACCACCAACGCATGAGATACAAGTCATGTGCACCTATTTGTAGAGGGACAAGGTCATACAGGAAAGCAAAATGTTAATGTCTAGAATTATATCAGTCTGTCCTTCCCAATTTGCACAAGTCATGGCATTTGAACATTGCAACTTGGCAGGGAAACTCTTGCATGAATAGACAATGTATTGCATTGGCCGGGAATCGAACCCGGGTCAACTGCTTGGAAGGCAGCTATGCTTACCACTATACCACCAACGCATGAGATACAAGTCATGTGCACCTATTTGTAGAGGGACAAGGTCATACAGGAAAGCAAAATATTTGTCTGGAATTATATCAGTTTGTCCTTCCCAATTTGCACAAGTCATGGCATTTAAACATTGCAACTTGGCAGGGAAACTCTTGCATGAATAGACAGTGTATTGCATTGGCCGGGAATCGAACCCGGGTCAACTGCTTGGAAGGCAGCTATGCTTACTACTATACCACCAACGCATGAGATACAAGTCATGTGCACCTATTTGTAGAGGGACAAGGTCATACAGGAAAGCAAAATGTTTATGTCTAGAATTATATCAGTCTGTCCTTCCCAATTTGCACAAGTCATGGCATTTGAACATTGCAACTTGGCAGGGAAACTCTTGCATGAATAGACAGTGTATTGCATTGGCCGGGAATCGAACCCGGGTCAACTGCTTGGAAGGCAGCTATGCTTACCACTATACCACCAATGCATGAGATACAAGTCATGTGCACCTATTTGTAGAGGGACAAGGTCATACAGGAAAGCAAAATGTTTTTCTGGAATTATATCAGTCTGTCCTTCGCAATTTGCACAAGTCACGGGATTTGAACATTGCAACTTGGCAGGGAAACTCTTGCATGAATAGACAGTGTATTGCATTGGCCGGGAATCGAACCCGGGTCAACTGCTTGGAAGGCAGCTATGCTTACCACTATACCACCAACGCATGAGATACAAGTCATGTGCACCTATTTGTAGAGGGACAAGGTCATACAGGAAAGCAAAATGTTTATGTCTAGAATTATATCAGTTTGTCCTTCCCAAATTGCACAAGTCATGGCATATGACACATTGCTGAATGAAGCATTGCAACTTGGCAGGGAAACTCTTGCATGAATAGACAGTGTATTGCATTGGCGGGGAATCGAACCCGGGTCAACTGCTTGGAAGGCAGCTATGCTTACCACTATACCACCAACACATGAGATACAAGTCATGTGCACCTATTTGTAGAGGGACAAGGTCATACAGGAAAGCACAATATGTTTATGTCTAGAATTATATCAGTTTGTCCTTCCCAATTTGCACAAGTCATGGCATTTGAACATTGCTGAATGAAGCAATGCAACTTGGCAGGGAAACTCTTGCATGAATAGACAGTGTATTGCATTGGCCGGGAATCAAACCCGGGTCAACTGCTTGGGAAGCAGCTATGCTAACCACGATACCACCAACGCATGAGATACAAGTCATGTGCACCTATTTGCAGAGGGACAAGGTCATACAGGAAAGCAAAATGTTTATGTCTAGAATTATATCAGTTTGTCCTTCCCAATTTGCACAAGTCATGGCATTTTAACATTGCTGAATGAAGCATTGCAACTTGGCAGGGAAACTCTTGCATGAATAGACAGTGTATAGCATTGGCCGGGAATCGAACCCGGGTCAACTGCTTGGGAAGCAGCTATGCTAACCACTATACCACCAACGCATGAGATACAAGTCATGTGCACCTATTTGCAGAGGGACAAGGTCATACAGGAAAGCAAAATGTTTATGTCTAGAATTACATCATTTTGTCCTTCCCAATTTGCACAAGTCATGGCATTTGAACATTGCTGAATGAAGTATTGCAAGTTGGCAGGGAAACTCTTGCATGAATAGACAGTGTATTGCATTGGCCAGGAATCGAACGCGGGTCAACTGCTTGGAAGGCAGCTATGCTTACCACTATACCACCAACACATGAGATACAAGTCATGTGCACCTATTTGTAGAGGGACAAGGTCATACAGGAAAGCACAAAATGTTTATGTCTAGAATTATATCAGTTCGTCCTTCCCAATTTGCACAAGTCATGGCATTTGAACATTGCTGAATGAAGCATTGCAAATTGGCAGGGAAACTCTTGCATGAATAGACAGTGTATTGCATTGGCCAGGAATCGAACCCGGGTCAACTGCTTGGGAAGCAGCTATGCTAACCACTATACCACCAACGCATGAGATACAAGTCATGTGCACCTATTTGCAGAGGGACAAGGTCATACAGGAAAGCAAAATGTTTATGTCTAGAATTATATCAGTTTGTCCTTCCCAATTTGCACAAGTCATGGCATTTTAACATTGCTGAATGAAGCATTGCAACTTGGCAGGGAAACTCTTGCATGAATAGACAGTGTATTGCATTGGCCGGGAATCGAACGCGGGTCAACTGCTTGGAAGGCAGCTATGCTTACCACTATACCACCAACACATGAGATACAAGTCATGTGCACCTATTTGTAGAGGGACAAGGTCATACAGGAAAGCACAAAATGTTTATGTCTAGAATTATATTAGTTTGTCCTTCCCAATTTGCACAAGTCATGGCATTTGAACATTGCTGAATGAAGCATTGCAACTTGGCAGGGAAACTCTTGCATGAATAGACAGTGTATTGCATTGGCCGGGAATCGAACCCGGGTCAACTGCTTGGGAAGCAGCTATGCTAACCACTATACCACCAACGCATGAGATACAAGTCATGTGCACCTATTTGTAGAGGGACAAGGTCATACAGGAAAACACAAAATGTTTATGTCTAGAATTATATCAGTTTGTCCTTCCCAATTTGCACAAGTCATGGCATTTGAACATTGCTGAATGAAGCAATGCAACTTGGCAGGGAAACTCTTGCATGAATAGACAGTGTATTGCATTGGCCGGGAATCAAACCCGGGTCAACTGCTTGGGAAGCAGCTATGCTAACCACGATACCACCAACGCATGAGATACAAGTCATGTGCACCTATTTGCAGAGGGACAAGGTCATACAGGAAAGCAAAATGTTTACGTCTAGAATTATATCAGTTTGTCCTTCGCAATTTGCACAAGTCATGGCATTAGAACATTGCTGAATGAAGCATTGCAACTTGGCAGGGAAACTCTTGCATGAATAGACAGTGTATTGCATTGGCCGGGAATCGAACCCTGGTCAACTGCTTGGAAGGCAGCTATGCTTACCACTATACCACCAACGCATGAGATACAAGTCATGTGCACCTATTTGTAGAGGGACAAGGTCATACAGGAAAGCAAAATGTTTATGTCTAGAATTATATCAGTCTGTCCTTCCCAATTTGCACAAGTCATGGCATTTGAACATTGCAACTTGGCAGGGAAACTCTTGCATGAATAGACAGTGTATTGCATTGGCCGGGAATCGAACCCAGTTCAACTGCTTGGAAGGCAGCTATGCTTACCACAATACCACCAACGCATGAGATACAAGTCATGTGCACCTATTTGTAGAGGGACAAGGTCATACAGGAAAGCAAAATGTTTATGTCTAGAATTATATCAGTTTGTCCTTCCCAATTTGCACAAGTCATGGCATATGACACATTGCTGAATGAAGCATTGCAACTTGGCAGGGAAACTCTTGCATGAATAGACAGTGTATTGCATTGGCCGGGAATCGAACCCGGGTCAACTGCTTGGAAGGCAGCTATGCTTACCACTATACCACTAACGCATGAGATACAAGTCATGTGCACCTATTTGTAGAGGGACAAGGTCATACAGGAAAGCAAAATGTTTATGTCTAGAATTACATCATTTTGTCCTTCCCAATTTGCACAAGTCATGGCATTTGAACATTGCTGAATGAAGCATTGCAAGTTGGCAGGGAAACTCTTGCATGAATAGACAGTGTATTGCATTGGCCAGGAATCGAACGCAGGTCAACTGCTTGGAAGGCAGCTATGCTTACCACTATACCACCAACACATGAGATACAAGTCATGTGCACCTATTTGTAGAGGGACAAGGTCATACAGGAAAGCACAAAATGTTTATGTCTAGAATTATATCAGTTTGTCCTTCCCAATTTGCACAAGTCATGGCATTTGAACATTGCTGAATGAAGCATTGCAAATAGGCAGGGAAACTCTTGCATGAATAGACAGTGTATTGCATTGGCCGGGAATCGAACCCGGGTCAACTGCTTGGGAAGCAGCTATGCTAACCACTATACCACCAACGCATGAGATACAAGTCATGTGCACCTATTTGCAGAGGGACAAGGTCATACAGGAAAGCAAAATGTTTATGTCTAGAATTATATCAGTTTGTCCTTCCCAATTTGCACAAGTCATGGCATTTTAACATTGCTGAATGAAGCATTGCAATTTGGCAGGGAAACTCTTGCATGAATAGACAGTGTATTGCATTGGCCGGGAATCGAACCCGGGTCAACTGCTTGGAAGGCAGCTATTCTTACCACTATACCACCAACGCATGAGATACAAGTCATGTGCACCTATTTGTAGAGGGACAAGGTCATACAGGAAAGCAAAATGTTAATGTCTAGAATTATATCAGTCTGTCCTTCCCAATTTGCACAAGTCATGGCATTTGAACATTGCAACTTGGCAGGGAAACTCTTGCATGAATAGACAGTGTATTGCATTGGCCGGGAATCGAACCCGGGTCAACTGCTTGGAAGGCAGCTATGCTTACCACTATACCACCAACGCATGAGATACAAGTCATGTGCACCTATTTGTAGAGGGACAAGGTCATACAGGAAAGCAAAATGTTTGTCTGGAATTATATCAGTTTGTCCTTCCCAATTTGCACAAGTCATGGCATTTGAACATTGCAACTTGGCAGGGAAACTCTTGCATGAATAGACAGTGTATTGCATTGGCCGGGAATCGAACCCGGGTCAACTGCTTGGAAGGCAGCTATGCTTACCACTATACCACCAACGCATGAGATACAGGTCATGTGCACCTATTTGTAGAGGGACAAGGTCATACAGGAAAGCAAAATGTTTATGTCTAGAATTATATCAGTTTGTCCTTCCCAAATTGCAGAAGTCATGGCATATGACACATTGCTGAATGAAGCATTGCAACTTGGCAGGGAAACTCTTGCATGAATAGACAGTGTATTGCATTGGCCGGGAATCGAACCCAGGTCAACTGCTTGGAAGGCAGCTATGCTTACCACTATACCACCAACGCATGAGATACAAGTCATGTGCACCTATTTGTAGAGGGACAAGGTCATACAGGAAAGCAAAATGTTTATGTCTAGAATTGCATCAGTTTGTCCTTCCCAATTTGCACAAGTCATGGCATTTGAACATTGCTGAATGAAGCATTGCAAGTTGGCAGGGAAACTCTTGCATGAATAGACAGTGTATTGCATTGGCCGGGAATCAAACCCAGGTCAACTGCTTGGAAGGCAGCTATGCTTACCACTATACCACCAACACATGAGATACAAGTCATGTGCACCTATTTGTAGAGGGACAAGGTCATACAGGAAAGCACAATATGTTTATGTCTAGAATTATATCAGTTTGTCCTTCCCAATTTGCACAAGTCATGGCATTTGAACATTGCTGAATGAAGCATTGCAACTTGGCAGGGAAACTCTTGCATGAATAGACAGTGTATTGCATTGGCTGGGAATCGAACCCGGGTCAACTGCTTGGAAGGCAGCTATGCCCTCCTGGAACTCTCGGGAACTTCCTGGAAGAACTAGACTCTCTGATCAGCTCGTTTCCGGAAGATGGCACCCCTCTGATTCTACTGGGTGACTTCAACCTTCCTACCGCAGAGAAGTATCTTCCCGTTACATCCCTTCTGGCCTCATTTGACCTCTCCCTATCTCCCTCCCCTCCCACTCACAGGGCTGGTAATGTTTTGGACCTTGTGTTCTCCAGAGCCTGCTCTCCCTCCACACTCTCTGTTACCCCCTTAAGTAGGTCTGACCACCACTTCATAACCTTCTCCCTCTCTCTCTCCACCCTCCCGCCTAAACATACTAACCCCCCGAACGTCACCTCCCGACGCAATCTCAAATCCCTAAACCCCTCCTCCCTCTCATCCTCTATTCTCTCCTCTCTACCCTCCCTGGAGTCATTCCTCTCCCTCTCACCTGACACTGCAACCTCATCCTTCCTCTCCTCTATCTCATCTGCATTCGACCAACACTGCCCGCTCTCATCCAGGCCAGCTCGCTCATGTCCACCGGCTCCCTGGCTATCTGAAACTCTCAGATCTGAACGGACACCTCTAAGGGCAGCCGAAAGAAAGTGGCACAAGTCAAAGCTACCAGATGACCTTTCACACTTTCACTCACTCCTCTCTGCCTTTGCCCACTCACTAACCACTGCTAAAACCTCCTTCTACCACACCAAAATCCAATCCTGTACTTCTAACCCAAGGAAGCTCTTCTCCACTTTCACCTCCCTCCTTAAACCCCCTCCCCCCACTCAACCCTCATCCCTCACTGCTGATGTTTTTGTCAACTACTTCGAGAAGAAGGTTGATGATATCAGCAGCTCCTTTCCTCCCCTCCCACATAAAGTGGCATCTGACTCAACCAACACCAACCCCAACATACCATGCATGTCCTCCTTCTCTCCTCTTTCCCCAGACGAGGTTCTACAACTAGTAACATCCTCTAGACCTACCACTTGTCCTCTTGACCCTGTCCCGTCTCCAATCTTCCAGACCATCGCACCTGATCTGCTCCCCTTTATCACCTCCATCATCAACACCTCAGTAACCTCAGGCTGCGTCCCATCTGCCCTCAAGTCAGCCAGAGTAACACCACTCCTCAAAAAACCAACCCTTGACCCCTCAGATGTCAAGAACTACAGACCGGTATCACTCCTTTCATTTATTTCTAAAACCATTGAACGTGTCGTCTCCAACCAGCTCTCTCTCCATCTCTCACAGAACAACCTGCTGGATCCCAACCAGTCCGGATTCAAGAAGGCCCACTCCACAGAAACTGCCCTGCTGGCAGTCACAGAAGCGCTACATGCTGCCCAAGCTGCTTCCCACTCTGCAGTACTGATTCTCCTAGACCTATCAGCAGCATTTGACACAGTGAACCACCAGCTGCTCCTAGAAACCCTAGCGGAGCTAGGCATCGGTGGAACGGCACTAAAGTGGTTCTCCTCCTACCTCACCGATCGGACCTACCAGGTTTCCTGGAAAGGTCTGCTATCATCCCCCCGAACCCTCCAAACTGGGGTCCCACAGGGATCTGTACTTGGTCCCCTCCTTTTCTCACTGTACACTAAATCCCTTGGCACTATCATCTCTGCTCACAATATATCCTATCACTGCTACGCCGATGACACACAACTGTTCCTATCCTTCCCCCCCTCTGCCACTCAGGTGGAAGAGCGCATCACTGCATGCCTGGCTGACATATCACAGTGGATGTCCTCCAACCACCTCAAGCTGAACCCAGACAAGACTGAGCTTCTCTTCTTCCCAGCTAAGTCCTGCCCTATGCAGGAGCTAACTATTTCCGTAGACAACGCCCTGGTAACGTCTGTCCCAACAGCCAGGAATCTTGGTGTTGTCCTGGACAGTCAGCTCTCGTTCAAAGCTCACATCACAGCTGTCACTCGATCATGTAGGTTCACACTCTATAACATACGACGAATTAGACCGTTCCTCACCCAGGAATCAGCCCAGCTCCTAATCCAGACAACAGTCTTGTCAAAACTCGACTATTGTAACTCCCTCCTTACTGGCCTACCAGCATGTGCACTTAAGCCTCTCCAGCTGATCCAAAATGCAGCAGCTCGCTTGGTCTTCAACCAGCCAAAATTCTCACATGTCTCCCCCCTGCTCCGCTCCCTCCACTGGCTCCCGGTCGCTGCCCGCACAGAATACAAAACTCTGATGCTGGCATTCAAAGCAACCAAAGGTATGGCTCCCCCATATCTTACAAGTATGATTGAACCCTACAAACCCTCCCGCGCACTCAGATCAGCCAACGCAGGGAAACTGGAAGTACCCTCACTAAAAACGCCGGGACAACGCTCCACACGTCCCAAACTCTTCTCCCTTCTGGCTCCAAAACTGTGGAATGCACTTCCCATTGCAGTCAGAACTGCAGCATCACTCCCAATCTTCCGCCGTAGCCTGAAAACCCACCTTTTCAGACTCCATCATGGCCCATAGCACTTACCCTAACCCCTTAGATAGCATTTCTGTTGGCTTAGATAGCATTTGACACAGACTTATAGCATGTTATGTAGACAGCACTATAATTGTATTGTATATAGTCATAGCACGCCATAGTACATATGTATAGCATAGTAGTGAATATGTATAGTTTATTATGTATAGTGTATGTATAGTTTCATCATATAGATATTCCACTGTTACCTTCTTAGCTTACGCATGTTTCATGATAAATGCTTTTATGTGAATTATATCAGTCTGTCCTTCCCAATTTGCACAAGTCATGGCATTTGAACATTGCAACTTGGCAGGGAAACTCTTGCATGAATAGACAGTGTATTGCATTGGCCGGGAATCGAACCCGGGTCAACTGCTTGGAAGGCAGCTATGCTTACCACTATACCACCAACGCATGAGATACAAGTCATGTGCACCTATTAGTAGAGGGACAAGGTCATACAGGAAAGCAAAATGTTTAAGTCTAGAATTATATCAGTTTGTCCTTCCCAAATTGCACAAGTCATGGCATATGACACATTGCTGAATGAAGCATTGTAACTTGGCAGGGAAACTCTTGCATGAATAGACAGTGTATTGCATTGGCCGGGAATCAAACCCGGGTCAACTGCTTGGAAGGCAGCTATGCTTACCACTATACCACCAACACATGAGATACAAGTCATGTGCACCTATTTGTAGAGGGACAAGGTCATACAGGAAAGCACAATATGTTTATGTCTAGAATTATACCAGTTTGTCCTTCCCAATTTGCACAAGTCATGGCATTTGAACATTGCTGAATGAAGCATTGCAACTTGGCAGGGAAACTCTTGCATGAATAGACAGTGTATTGCATTGGCCGGGAATCAAACCCGGGTCAACTGCTTGGAAAGCAGCTATGCTAACCACTATACCACCAACGCATGAGATACAAGTCATGTGCACCTATTTGCAGAGGGACAAGGTCATACAGGAAAGCAAAATGTTTATGTCTAGAATTATATCAGTTTGTCCTTCCCAATTTGCACAAGTCATGGCATTTTAACATTGCTGAATGAAGCATTGCAACTTGGCAGGGAAACTCTTCCATGAATAGACAGTGTATTGCATTGGCCGGGAATCGAACCCGGGTCAACTGCTTGGGAAGCAGCTATGCTAACCACTATACCACCAACGCATGAGATACAAGTCATGTGCACCTATTTGTAGAGGGACAAGGTCATACAGGAAAGCAAAATGTTTATGTCTAGAATTACATCAGTTTGTCCTTCCCAATTTGCACAAGTCATGGCATTTGAACATTGCTGAATGAAGCATTGCAAGTTGGCAGGGAAACTCTTGCATGAATAGAAAGTGTATTGCATTGGCCGGGAATCGAACGCGGGTCAACTGCTTGGAAGGCAGCTATGCTTACCACTATACCACCAACACATGAGATACAAGTTATGTGCACCTATTTGTAGAGGGACAAGGTCATACAGGAAAGCACAAAATGTTTATGTCTAGAATTATATTAGTTTGTCCTTCCCAATTTGCACAAGTCATGGCATTTGAACATTGCTGAATGAAGCATTGCAACTTGGCAGGGAAACTCTTACATGAATAGACAGTGTATTGCATTGGCCGGGAATCGAACCCGGGTCAACTGCTTGGGAAGCAGCTATGCTAACCACTATACCACCAACGCATGAGATACAAGTCATGTGCACCTATTTGTAGAGGGACAAGGTCATACAGGAAAACACAAAATGTTTATGTCTAGAATTATATGAGTTTGTCCTTCCCAATTTGCACAAGTCATGGCATTTTAACATTGCTGAATGAAGCATTGCAACTTGGCAGGGAAACTCTTGCATGAATAGACAGTGTATTGCATTGGCCGGGAATCGAACCCGGGTCAACTGCTTGGGAAGCAGCTATGCTAACCACTATACCACCAACGCATGAGATACAAGTCATGTGCACCTATTTGCAGAGGGACAAGGTCATACAGGAAAGCAAAATGTTTATGTCTAGAATTATATCAGTTTGTCCTTCCCAATTTGCACAAGTCATGGCATTTTAACATTGCTGAATGAAGCATTGCAACTTGGCAGGGAAACTCTTGCATGAATAGACAGTGTATTGCATTGGCCGGGAATCGAACCCGGGTCAACTGCTTGGGAAGCAGCTATGCTAACCACTATACCACCAACGCATGAGATACAAGTCATGTGCACCTATTTGTAGAGGGACAAGGTCATACAGGAAAACACAAAATGTTTATGTCTAGAATTATATGAGTTTGTCCTTCCCAATTTGCACAAGTCATGGCATTTTAACATTGCTGAATGAAGCATTGCAACTTGGCAGGGAAACTCTTGCATGAATAGACAGTGTATTGCATTGGCCGGGAATCGAACCCGGGTCAACTGCTTGGGAAGCAGCTATGCTAACCACTATACCACCAACGCATGAGATACAAGTCATGTGCACCTATTTGCAGAGGGACAAGGTCATACAGGAAAGCAAAATGTTTATGTCTAGAATTATATCAGTTTGTCCTTCCCAATTTGCACAAGTCATGGCATTTTAACATTGCTGAATGAAGCATTGCAACTTGGCAGGGAAACTCTTGCATGAATAGACAGTGTATTGCATTGGCCGGGAATCGAACGCGGGTCAACTGCTTGGAAGGCAGCTATGCTTACCACTATACCACCAACACATGAGATACAAGTCATGTGCACCTATTTGTAGAGGGACAAGGTCATACAGGAAAGCACAAAATGTTTATGTCTAGAATTATATTAGTTTGTCCTTCCCAATTTGCACAAGTCATGGCATTTTAACATTGCTGAATGAAGCATTTCAACTTGGCAGGTTAACTCTTGCATGAATAGACAGTGTATTGCATTGGCCGGGAATCGAACGCGGGTCAACTGCTTGGAAGGCAGCTATGCTTACCACTATACCACCAACACATGAGATACAAGTCATGTGCACCTATTTGTAGAGGGACAAGGTCATACAGGAAAGCACAAAATGTTTGTCTAGAATTATATCATTTTGTCCTTCCCAATTTGCACAAGTCATGGCATTTGAACATTGCTGAATGAAGCATTGCAACTTGGCAGGGAAACTCTTGCATGAATAGACAGTGTATTGCATTGGCCGGGAATCGAACCCGGGTCAACTGCTTGGGAAGCAGCTATGCTAACCACTATACCACCAACGCATGAGATACAAGTCATGTGCACCTATTTGCAGAGGGACAAGGTCATACAGGAAAGCAAAATGTTTATGTCTAGAATTATATCAGTTTGTCCTTCCCTTGCACAAGTCATGGCATTTGAACATTGCAACTTGGCAGGGAAACTCTTGCATGAATAGACAGTGTATTGCATTGGCCGGGAATCGAACCCGGGTCAACTGCTTGGAAGGCAGCTATGCTTACCACTATACCACCAACGCACGAGATACAAGTCATGTGCACCTATTTGTAGAGGGACAAGGTCATACAGGAAAGCAAAATGTTAATGTCTAGAATTATATCAGTCTGTCCTTCCCAATTTGCACAAGTCATGGCATTTGAACATTGCAACTTGGCAGGGAAACTCTTGCATGAATAGACAGTGTATTGCATTGGCCGGGAATCGAACCCGGGTCAACTGCTTGGAAGGCAGCTATGCTTACCACTATACCACCAACGCATGAGATACAAGTCATGTGCACCTATTTGTAGAGGGACAAGGTCATACAGGAAAGCAAAATGTTTATGTCTAGAATTATATCAGTTTGTCCTTCCCAATTTGCACAAGTCATGGCATATGACACATTGCTGAATGAAGCATTGCAACTTGGCAGGGAAACTCTTGCATGAATAGACAGTGTATTGCATTGGCCGGGAATCGAACCGGGGTCAACTGCTTGGAAGGCAGCTATGCTTACCACTATACCACCAACGCATGAGATGCAAGTCATGTGCACCTATTTGTAGAGGGGCAAGGTCATACAGGAAAGCAAAATGTTTATGTCTAGAATTACATCAGTTTGTCCTTCCCAATTTGCACAAGTCATGGCATTTGAACATTGCTGAATGAAGCATTGCAAGTTGGCAGGGAAACTCTTGCATGAATAGACAGTGTATTGCATTGGCCGGGAATCGAACGCGGGTCAACTGCTTGGAAGGCAGCTATGCTTACCACTATACCACCAACACATGAGATACAAGTCATGTGCACCTATTTGTAGAGGGACAAGGTCATACAGGAAAGCACAAAATGTTTATGTCTAGAATTATATCAGTTTGTCCTTCCCAATTTGCACAAGTCATGGCATTTGAACATTGCTGAATGAAGCATTGCACCTTGGCAGGGAAACTCTTGCATGAATATACAGTGTATTGCATTGGCCGGGAATCGAACCCGGGTCAACTGCTTGGAAGGCAGCTATGCTTACCACTATACCACCAACGCACGAGATACAAGTCATGTGCACCTATTTGTAGAGGGACAAGGTCATACAGGAAAGCAAAATGTTAATGTCTAGAATTATATCAGTCTGTCCTTCCCAATTTGCACAAGTCATGGCATTTGAACATTGCAACTTGGCAGGGAAACTCTTGCATGAATAGACAGTGTATTGCATTGGCCGGGAATCGAACCCGGGTCAACTGCTTGGAAGGCAGCTATGCTTACCACTATACCACCAACGCATGAGATACAAGTCATGTGCACCTATTTGTAGAGGGACAAGGTCATACAGGAAAGCAAAATGTTTATGTCTAGAATTATATCAGTTTGTCCTTCCCAATTTGCACAAGTCATGGCATATGACACATTGCTGAATGAAGCATTGCAACTTGGCAGGGAAACTCTTGCATGAATAGACAGTGTATTGCATTGGCCGGGAATCGAAACGGGGTCAACTGCTTGGAAGGCAGCTATGCTTACCACTATACCACCAACGCATGAGATACAAGTCATGTGCACCTATTTGTAGAGGGGCAAGGTCATACAGGAAAGCAAAATGTTTATGTCTAGAATTACATCAGTTTGTCCTTCCCAATTTGCACAAGTCATGGCATTTGAACATTGCTGAATGAAGCATTGCAAGTTGGCAGGGAAACTCTTGCATGAATAGACAGTGTATTGCATTGGCCGGGAATCGAACGCGGGTCAACTGCTTGGAAGGCAGCTATGCTTACCACTATACCACCAACACATGAGATACAAGTCATGTGCACCTATTTGTAGAGGGACAAGGTCATACAGGAAAGCAAAATGTTTATGTCTAGAATTATATCAGTCTGTCCTTCCCAATTTGCACAAGTCATGGCATTTGAACATTGCAACTTGGCAGGGACACTCTTGCATGAATAGACAGTGTATTGCATTGGCCGGGAATCGAACCCGGTTCAACTGCTTGGCAGGCAGCTATGCTTACCACTATACCACCAACACATGAGATACAAGTCATGTGCACCTATTTGCAGAGGGACAAGGTCATACAGGAAAGCAAAATGTTTACGTCTAGAATTATATCAGTTTGTCCTTCCCAATTTGCACAAGTCATGGCATTTTAACATTGCTGAATGAAGCATTGCAACTTGGCAGGGAAACTCTTGCATGAATAGACAGTGTATTGCATTGGCCGGGAATGGAACCCGGGTCAACTGCTTGGGAAGCAGCTATGCTAACCACTATACCACCAACGCATGAGATACAAGTCATGTGCACCTATTTGCAGAGGGACAAGGTCATACAGGAAAGCAAAATGTTTATGTCTAGAATTATATCAGTTTGTCCTTCCCAATTTGCACAAGTCATGGCATTTGAACATTGCTGAATGAAGCATTGCAACTTGGCAGGGAAACTCTTGCATGAATAGACAGTGTATTGCATTGGCCGGGAATCGAACCCTGGTCAACTGCTTGGAAGGCAGCTATGCTTACCACTATACCACCAACGCATGAGATACAAGTCATGTGCACCTATTTGTAGAGGGACAAGGTCATACAGGAAAGCAAAATGTTTATGTCTAGAATTATATCAGTCTGTCCTTCCCAATTTGCACAAGTCATGGCATTTGAACATTGCAACTTGGCAGGGAAACTCTTGCATGAATAGACAGTGTATTGCATTGGCCGGGAATCGAACCCGGTTCAACTGCTTGGCAGGCAGCTATGCTTACCACTATACCACCAACGCATGAGATACAAGTCATGTGCACCTATTTGCAGAGGGACAAGGTCATACAGGAAAGCAAAATGTTTATGTCTAGAATTATATCAGTTTGTCCTTCCCAATTTGCACAAGTCATGGCATTTTAACATTGCTGAATGAAGCATTGCAACTTGGCAGGGAAACTCTTGCATGAATAGACAGTGTATTGCATTGGCCGGGAATGGAACCCGGGTCAACTGCTTGGGAAGCAGCTATGCTAACCACTATACCACCAACGCATGAGATACAAGTCATGTGCACCTATTTGCAGAGGGACAAGGTCATACAGGAAAGCAAAATGTTTATGTCTAGAATTATATCAGTTTGTCCTTCCCAATTTGCACAAGTCATGGCATTTTAACATTGCTGAATGAAGCATTGCAACTTGGCAGGGAAACTCTTGCATGAATAGACAGTGTATTGCATTGGCCGGGAATCGAACACGGGTCAACTGCTTGGAAGGCAGCTATGCTTAACACTATACCACCAACACATGAGATACAAGTCATGTGCACCTATTTGTAGAGGGACAAGGTCATACAGGAAAGCACAAAATGTTTATGTCTAGAATTATATTAGTTTGTCCTTCCCAATTTGCACAAGTCATGGCATTTGAACATTGCTGAATGAAGCATTGCAACTTGGCAGGGAAACTCTTGCATGAACAGACAGTGTATTGCATTGGCCGGGAATCGAACCCGGGTCAACTGCTTGGGAAGCAGCTATGCTAACCAATATACCACCAACGCATGAGATACAAGTCATGTGCACCTATTTGTAGAGGGACAAGGTCATACAGGAAAGCACAAAATGTTTATGTCTAGAATTATATCAGTTTGTCCTTCCCAATTTGCACAAGTCATGGCATTTTAACATTGCTGAATGAAGCATTGCAACTTGGCAGGGAAACTCTTGCATGAATAGACAGTGTATTGCATTGGCCGGGAATCGAACGCGGGTCAACTGCTTGGAAGGCAGCTATGCTTACCACTATACCACCAACACATGAGATACAAGTCATGTGCACCTATTTGTAGAGGGACAAGGTCAAACAGGAAAGCACAAAATGTTTGTCTAGAATTATATCAGTTTGTCTTTCCCAATTTGCACAAGTCATGGCATTTCAACATTGCTGAATGAAGCATTGAAACTTGGCAGGGAAACTCTTGCATGAATAAACAGTGTATTGCATTGGCCGGGAATCGAACCCGGGTCAACTGCTTGGAAGGCAGCTATGCTTACCACTATACCACCAACGCATGAGATACAAGTCATGTGCACCTATTTGTAGAGGGACAAGGTCATACAGGAAAGCAAAATGTTTACGTCTAGAATTATAACAGTTTGTCCTTCCCAATTTGCACAAGTCATGGCATTTGAACATTGCAACTTGGCAGGGAAACTCTTGCATGAATAGACAGTGTATTGCATTGGCCTGGAATCGAACCCGGGTCAACTGCTTGGAAGGCAGCTATGCTTTCCACTATACCACCAACGCATGAGATACAAGTCATGTGCACCTATTTGTAGAGGGACAAGGTCATACAGGAAAGCAAAATGTTTACGTCAAGAATTATATCAGTTTATCCTTCCAAATTTGCACAAGTCATGGCATTTGAACATTGCTGAATGAAGCATCGCAACTTCGCAGGGAAACTCTTGCATGAATAGACAGTGTATTGCATTGGCCGGGAATCGAACCCGGGTCAACTGCTTGGGAAGCAGCTATGCTAACCACTATACCACCAACGCATGAGATACAAGTCATGTGCACCTATTTGCAGAGGGACAAGGTTATACAGGAAAGCACAAAATGTTTATGTCTAGAATTATATCAGTTTGTCTTTCCCAATTTGCACAAGTCATGGCATTTGAACATTGCTGAATGAAGCATTGAAACTTGGCAGGGAAACTCTTGCATGAATAAACAGTGTATTGCATTGGCCGGGAATCGAACCCGGGTCAACTGCTTGGAAGGCAGCTATGCTTACCACTATACCACCAACGCATGAGATACAAGTCATGTGCACCTATTTGTAGAGGGACAAGGTCATACAGGAAAGCAAAATGTTTACGTCTAGAATTATAACAGTTTGTCCTTCCCAATTTGCACAAGTCATGGCATTTGAACATTGCAACTTGGCAGGGAAACTCTTGCATGAATAGACAGTGTATTGCATTGGCCGGGAATCGAACCCAGGTCAACTGCTTGGAAGGCAGCTATGCTTTCCACTATACCACCAACGCATGAGATACAAGTCATGTGCACCTATTTGTAGAGGGACAAGGTCATACAGGAAAGCAAAATGTTTATGTCTAGAATTATATCAGTTTGTCCTTCCCAATTTGCACAAGTCATGGCATTTGAACATTGCTGAATGAAGCATCGCAACTTGGCAGGGAAACTCTTGCATGAATAGACAGTGTATTGCATTGGCCGGGAATCGAACCCAGGTCAACTGCTTGGAAGGCAGCTATGCTAACCACTATACCACCAACGCATGAGATACAAGTCATGTGCACCTATTTGCAGAGGGACAAGGTTATACAGGAAAGCACAAAATGTTTATGTCTAGAATTATATCAGTTTGTCCTTCCCAATTTGCACAAGTCATGGCATTTGAACATTGCTGAATGAAGCATTGCAACTTGGCAGGGAAACTCTTGCATGAATAGACAGTGTATTGCATTGGCCGGGAATCGAACCCGGGTCAACTGCTTGGGAAGCAGCTATGCTAACCACTATACCACCAACGCATGAGATACAAGTCATGTGCACCTATTTGCAGAGGGACAAGGTCATACAGGAAAGCAAAATGTTTACGTCTAGAATTATATCAGTTTGTCCTTCCCTTGCACAAGTCATGGCATTTGAACATTGCAACTTGGCAGGGAAACTCTTGCATGAATAGACAGTGTATTGCATTGGCCGGGAATCGAACCCGGGTCAACTGCTTGGAAGGCAGCTATGCTTTCCACTATACCACCAACGCATGAGATACAAGTCATGTGCACCTATTTGTAGAGGGACAAGGTCATACAGGAAAGCAAAATGTTTATGTCTAGAATTATATCAGTTTGTCCTTCCCAATTTGCACAAGTCATGGCATTTGAACATTGCTGAATGAAGCATCGCAACTTGGCAGGGAAACTCTTGCATGAATAGACAGTGTATTGCATTGGCAGGGAATCGAACCCGGGTCAACTGCTTGGAAGGCAGCTATGCTAACCACTATACCACCAACGCATGAGATACAAGTCATGTGCACCTATTTGCAGAGGGACAAGGTTATACTGGAAAGCACAAAATGTTTATGTCTAGAATTATATCAGTTTGTCCTTCCCAATTTGCACAAGTCATGGCATTTGAACATTGCTGAATGAAGCATTGCAACTTGGCAGGGAAACTCTTGCATGAATAGACAGTGTATTGCATTGGCCGGGAATCGAACCCGGGTCAACTGCTTGGGAAGCAGCTATGCTAACCACTATACCACCAACGCATGAGATACAAGTCATGTGCACCTATTTGCAGAGGGACAAGGTCATACAGGAAAGCAAAATGTTTACTTCTAGAATTATATCAGTTTGTCCTTCCCTTGCACAAGTCATGGCATTTGAACATTGCAACTTGGCAGGGAAACTCTTGCATGAATAGACAGTGTATTGCATTGGCCGGGAATCGAACCCGGGTCAACTGCTTGGGAAGCAGCTATGCTAACCACTATACCACCAACGCATGAGATACAAGTCATGTGCACCTATTTGCAGAGGGACAAGGTTATACAGGAAAGCACAAAATGTTTATGTCTAGAAATATATCAGTTTGTCCTTCCCAATTTGCACAAGTCATGGCATTTGAACATAATGAAGCATTGCAACTTGGCAGGGAAACTCTTGCATGAATAAACAGTGTATTGCATTGGCCGGGAATCGAACCCGGGTCAACTGCTTGGAAGGCAGCTATGCTTACCACTATACCACCAACTCATGAGATACAAGTCATGTGCACCTATTTGTAGAGGGACAAGGTCATACAGGAAAGCAAAATGTTCATGTCTAGAATTATAACAGTTTGTCCTTCCCAATTTGCACAAGTCATGGCATTTGAACATTGCAACTTGGCAGGGAAACTCTTGCATGAATAGACAGTGTATTGCATTGGCCGGGAATCGAACCCGGGTCAACTGCTTGGAAGGCAGCTATGCTTACCACTATACCACCAACGCATGAGATACAAGTCATGTGCACCTATTTGTAGAGGGACAAGGTCATACAGGAAAGCAAAATGTTTATGTCTAGAATTATATCAGTTTGTCCTTCCCAATTTGCACAAGTAATGGCATTTGAACATTGCAACTTGGCAGGGAAACTCTTGCATGAATAGACAGTGTATTGCATTGGCCGGGAATCGAACCCGGGTCAACTGCTTGGGAAGCAGCTATGCTAACCACTATACCACCAACGCATGAGATACAAGTCATGTGCAATTTGCAGAGGGACAAGGTTATACAGGAAAGCACAAAATGTTTATGTCTAGAATTATATCAGTTTGTCTTTCCCAATTTGCACAAGGCATGGCATTTGAACATTGCTGAATGAAGCATTGCAACTTGGCAGGGAAACTCTTGCATGAATAAACAGTGTATTGCATTGGCCGGGAATCGAACCCTGGTCAACTGCTTGGAAGGCAGCTATGCTTACCACTATACCACCAACGCATGAGATACAAGTCATGTGCACCTATTTGTAGAGGGACAAGGTCATACAGGAAAGCAAAATGTTTATGTCTAGAATTATAACAGTTTGTCCTTCCCAATTTGCACAAGTCATGGCATTTGAACATTGCAACTTGGCAGGGAAACTCTTGCATGAATAGACAGTGTATTGCATTGGCCGGGAATCGAACCCGGGTCAACTGCTTGGGAAGCAGCTATGCTAACCACTATATCACCAACGCATGAGATACAAGTCATGTGCACCTATTTGCAGAGGGACAAGGTTATACAGGAAAGCACAAAATGTTTATGTCTAGAATTATATCAGTTTGTCTTTCCCAATTTGCACAAGTCATGGCATTTCAACATTGCTGAATGAAGCATTGAAACTTGGCAGGGAAACTCTTGCATGAATAAACAGTGTATTGCATTGGCCGGGAATCGAACCCGGGTCAACTGCTTGGAAGGCAGCTATGCTTACCACTATACCACCAACGCATGAGATACAAGTCATGTGCACCTATTTGTAGAGGGACAAGGTCATACAGGAAAGCAAAATGTTTATGTCTAGAATTATAACAGTTTGTCCTTCCAAATTTGCACAAGTCATGGCATTTGAACATTGCAACTTGGCAGGGAAACTCTTGCATGAATAGACAGTGTATTGCATTGGCCGGGAATCGAACCCGGGTCAACTGCTTGGAAGGCAGCTATGCTTTCCACTATACCACCAACGCATGAGATACAAGTCATGTGCACCTATTTGTAGAGGGACAAGGTCATACAGGAAAGCAAAATGTTTATGTCTAGAATTATATCAGTTTGTCCTTCCCAATTTGCACAAGTCATGGCATTTGAACATTGCTGAATGAAGCATCGCAACTTGGCAGGGAAACTCTTGCATGAATAGACAGTGTATTGCATTGGCCGGGAATCGAACCCGGGTCAACTGCTTGGGAAGCAGCTATGCTAACCACTATACCACCAACGCATGAGATACAAGTCATGTGCACCTATTTGCAGAGGGACAAGGTCATACAGGAAAGCAAAATGTTTATGTCTAGAATTATATCAGTTTGTCCTTCCCTTGCACAAGTCATGGCATTTGAACATTGCAACTTGGCAGGGAAACTCTTGCATGAATAGACAGTGTATTGCATTGGCCAGGAATCGAACCCGGGTCAACTGCTTGGAAGGCAGCTATGCTTTCCACTATACCACCAACGCATGAGATACAAGTCATGTGCACCTATTTGTAGAGGGACAAGGTCATACAGGAAAGCAAAATGTTTATGTCTAGAATTATATCAGTTTGTCCTTCCCAATTTGCACAAGTCATGGCATTTGAACATTGCTGAATGAAGCATCGCAACTTGGCAGGGAAACTCTTGCATGAATAGACAGTGTATTGCATTGGCAGGGAATCGAACCCGGGTCAACTGCTTGACAGGCAGCTATGCTAACCACTATACCACCAACGCATGAGATACAAGTCATGTGCACCTATTTGCAGAGGGACAAGGTTATACAGGAAAGCACAAAATGTTTATGTCTAGAATTATATCAGTTTGTCCTTCCCAATTTGCACAAGTCATGGCATTTGAACATTGCTGAATGAAGCATTGCAACTTGGCAGGGAAACTCTTGCATGAATAGACAGTGTATTGCATTGGCCGGGAATCGAACCCGGGTCAACTGCTTGGGAAGCAGCTATGCTAACCACTATACCACCAACGCATGAGATACAAGTCATGTGCACCTATTTGCAGAGGGACAAGGTCATACAGGAAAGCAAAATGTTTACGTCTAGAATTATATCAGTTTGTCCTTCCCTTGCACAAGTCATGGCATTTGAACATTGCAACTTGGCAGGGAAACTCTTGCATGAATAGACAGTGTATTGCATTGGCCGGGAATCGAACCCGGGTCAACTGCTTGGGAAGCAGCTATGCTAACCACTATACCACCAACGCATGAGATACAAGTCATGTGCACCTATTTGCAGAGGGACAAGGTTATACAGGAAAGCACAAAATGTTTATGTCTAGAAATATATCAGTTTGTCCTTCCCAATTTGCACAAGTCATGGCATTTGAACATTGCTGAATGAAGCATTGCAACTTGGCAGGGAAACTCTTGCATGAATAAACAGTGTATTGCATTGGCCGGGAATCGAACCCGGGTCAACTGCTTGGAAGGCAGCTATGCTTACCACTATACCACCAACTCATGAGATACAAGTCATGTGCACCTATTTGTAGAGGGACAAGGTCATACAGGAAAGCAAAATGTTCATGTCTAGAATTATAACAGTTTGTCCTTCCCAATTTGCACAAGTCATGGCATTTGAACATTGCAACTTGGCAGGGAAACTCTTGCATGAATAGACAGTGTATTGCATTGGCCGGGAATCGAACCCTGGTCAACTGCTTGGAAGGCAGCTATGCTTACCACTATACCACCAACGCATGAGATACAAGTCATGTGCACCTATTTGTAGAGGGACAAGGTCATACAGGAAAGCAAAATGTTTATGTCTAGAATTATATCAGTTTGTCCTTCCCAATTTGCACAAGTAATGGCATTTGAACATTGCAACTTGGCAGGGAAACTCTTGCATGAATAAACAGTGTATTGCATTGGCCGGGAATCGAACCCGGGTCAACTGCTTGGAAGGCAGCTATGCTTACCACTATACCACCAACGCATGAGATACAAGTCATGTGCACCTATTTGTAGAGGGACAAGGTCATACAGGAAAGCAAAATGTTTACGTCTAGAATTATAACAGTTTGTCCTTCCCAATTTGCACAAGTCATGGCATTTGAACATTGCAACTTGGCAGGGAAACTCTTGCATGAATAGACAGTGTATTGCATTGGCCTGGAATCGAACCCGGGTCAACTGCTTGGAAGGCAGCTATGCTTTCCACTATACCACCAACGCATGAGATACAAGTCATGTGCACCTATTTGTAGAGGGACAAGGTCATACAGGAAAGCAAAATGTTTACGTCAAGAATTATATCAGTTTATCCTTCCAAATTTGCACAAGTCATGGCATTTGAACATTGCTGAATGAAGCATCGCAACTTCGCAGGGAAACTCTTGCATGAATAGACAGTGTATTGCATTGGCCGGGAATCAAACCCGGGTCAACTGCTTGGGAAGCAGCTATGCTAACCACTATAACACCAACGCATGAGATACAAGTCATGTGCACCTATTTGCAGAGGGACAAGGTTATACAGGAAAGCACAAAATGTTTATGTCTAGAATTATATCAGTTTGTCTTTCCCAATTTGCACAAGTCATGGCATTTGAACATTGCTGAATGAAGCATTGAAACTTGGCAGGGAAACTCTTGCATGAATAAACAGTGTATTGCATTGGCCGGGAATCGAACCCGGGTCAACTGCTTGGAAGGCAGCTATGCTTACCACTATACCACCAACGCATGAGATACAAGTCATGTGCACCTATTTGTAGAGGGACAAGGTCATACAGGAAAGCAAAATGTTTATGTCTAGAATTATAACAGTTTGTCCTTCCCAATTTGCACAAGTCATGGCATTTGAACATTGCAACTTGGCAGGGAAACTCTTGCATGAATAGACAGTGTATTGCATTGGCCGGGAATCGAACCCAGGTCAACTGCTTGGAAGGCAGCTATGCTTTCCACTATACCACCAACGCATGAGATACAAGTCATGTGTACCTATTTGTAGAGGGACAAGGTCATACAGGAAAGCAAAATGTTTATGTCTAGAATTATATCAGTTTGTCCTTCCCAATTTGCACAAGTCATGGCATTTGAACATTGCTGAATGAAGCATCGCAACTTGGCAGGGAAACTCTTGCATGAATAGACAGTGTATTGCATTGGCCGGGAATCGAACCCAGGTCAACTGCTTGGAAGGCAGCTATGCTAACCACTATACCACCAACGCATGAGATACAAGTCATGTGCACCTATTTGCAGAGGGACAAGGTTATACAGGAAAGCACAAAATGTTTATGTCTAGAATTATATCAGTTTGTCCTTCCCAATTTGCACAAGTCATGGCATTTGAACATTGCTGAATGAAGCATTGCAACTTGGCAGGGAAACTCTTGCATGAATAGACAGTGTATTGCATTGGCCGGGAATCGAACCCGGGTCAACTGCTTGGGAAGCAGCTATGCTAACCACTATAACACCAACGCATGAGATACAAGTCATGTGCACCTATTTGCAGAGGGACAAGGTCATACAGGAAAGCAAAGTGTTTACGTCTAGAATTATATCAGTTTGTCCTTCCCTTGCACAAGTCATGGCATTTGAACATTGCAACTTGGCAGGGAAACTCTTGCATGAATAGACAGTGTATTGCATTGGCCGGGAATCGAACCCGGGTCAACTGCTTGGGAAGCAGCTATGCTAACCACTATACCACCAACGCATGAGATACAAGTCATGTGCACCTATTTGCAGAGGGACAAGGTTATACAGGAAAGCACAAAATGTTTATGTCTAGAAATATATCAGTTTGTCCTTCCCAATTTGCACAAGTCATGGCATTTGAACATTGCTGAATGAAGCATTGCAACTTGGCAGGGAAACTCTTGCATGAATAAACAGTGTATTGCATTGGCCGGGAATCGAACCCGGGTCAACTGCTTGGAAGGCAGCTATGCTTACCACTATACCACCAACTCATGAGATACAAGTCATGTGCACCTATTTGTAGAGGGACAAGGTCATACAGGAAAGCAAAATGTTCATGTCTAGAATTATAACAGTTTGTCCTTCCCAATTTGCACAAGTCATGGCATTTGAACATTGCAACTTGGCAGGGAAACTCTTGCATGAATAGACAGTGTATTGCATTGGCCGGGAATCGAACCCTGGTCAACTGCTTGGAAGGCAGCTATGCTTACCACTATACCACCAACGCATGAGATACAAGTCATGTGCACCTATTTGTAGAGGGACAAGGTCATACAGGAAAGCAAAATGTTTATGTCTAGAATTATATCAGTTTGTCCTTCCCAATTTGCACAAGTAATGGCATTTGAACATTGCAACTTGGCAGGGAAACTCTTGCATGAATAAACAGTGTATTGCATTGGCCGGGAATCGAACCCGGGTCAACTGCTTGGAAGGCAGCTATGCTTAACACTATACCACCAACGCATGAGATACAAGTCATGTGCACCTATTTGTAGAGGGACAAGGTCATACAGGAAAGCAAAATGTTTACGTCTAGAATTATAACAGTTTGTCCTTCCCAATTTGCACAAGTCATGGCATTTGAACATTGCAACTTGGCAGGGAAACTCTTGCATGAATAGACAGTGTATTGCATTGGCCTGGAATCGAACCCGGGTCAACTGCTTGGAAGGCAGCTATGCTTTCCACTATACCACCAACGCATGAGATACAAGTCATGTGCACCTATTTGTAGAGGGACAAGGTCATACAGGAAAGCAAAATGTTTACGTCAAGAATTATATCAGTTTATCCTTCCAAATTTGCACAAGTCATGGCATTTGAACATTGCTGAATGAAGCATCGCAACTTCGCAGGGAAACTCTTGCATGAATAGACAGTGTATTGCATTGGCCGGGAATCAAACCCGGGTCAACTGCTTGGGAAGCAGCTATGCTAACCACTATAACACCAACGCATGAGATACAAGTCATGTGCACCTATTTGCAGAGGGACAAGGTTATACAGGAAAGCACAAAATGTTTATGTCTAGAATTATATCAGTTTGTCTTTCCCAATTTGCACAAGTCATGGCATTTGAACATTGCTGAATGAAGCATTGAAACTTGGCAGGGAAACTCTTGCATGAATAAACAGTGTATTGCATTGGCCGGGAATCGAACCCGGGTCAACTGCTTGGAAGGCAGCTATGCTTACCACTATACCACCAACGCATGAGATACAAGTCATGTGCACCTATTTGTAGAGGGACAAGGTCATACAGGAAAGCAAAATGTTTATGTCTAGAATTATAACAGTTTGTCCTTCCCAATTTGCACAAGTCATGGCATTTGAACATTGCAACTTGGCAGGGAAACTCTTGCATGAATAGACAGTGTATTGCATTGGCCGGGAATCGAACCCAGGTCAACTGCTTGGAAGGCAGCTATGCTTTCCACTATACCACCAACGCATGAGATACAAGTCATGTGCACCTATTTGTAGAGGGACAAGGTCATACAGGAAAGCAAAATGTTTATGTCTAGAATTATATCAGTTTGTCCTTCCCAATTTGCACAAGTCATGGCATTTGAACATTGCTGAATGAAGCATCGCAACTTGGCAGGGAAAGTCTTGCATGAATAGACAGTGTATTGCATTGGCCGGGAATCGAACCCAGGTCAACTGCTTGGAAGGCAGCTATGCTAACCACTATACCACCAACGCATGAGATACAAGTTATGTGCACCTATTTGCAGAGGGACAAGGTTATACAGGAAAGCACAAAATGTTTATGTCTAGAATTATATCAGTTTGTCCTTCCCAATTTGCACAAGTCATGGCATTTGAACATTGCTGAATGAAGCATTGCAACTTGGCAGGGAAACTCTTGCATGAATAGACAGTGTATTGCATTGGCCGGGAATCGAACCCGGGTCAACTGCTTGGGAAGCAGCTATGCTAACCACTATACCACCAACGCATGAGATACAAGTCATGTGCACCTATTTGCAGAGGGACAAGGTCATACAGGAAAGCAAAATGTTTACGTCTAGAATTATATCAGTTTGTCCTTCCCTTGCACAAGTCATGGCATTTGAACATTGCAACTTGGCAGGGAAACTCTTGCATGAATAGACAGTGTATTGCATTGGCCGGGAATCGAACCCGGGTCAACTGCTTGGAAGGCAGCTATGCTTTCCACTATACCACCAACGCATGAGATACAAGTCATGTGCACCTATTTGTAGAGGGACAAGGTCATACAGGAAAGCAAAATGTTTATGTCTAGAATTATATCAGTTTGTCCTTCCCAATTTGCACAAGTCATGGCATTTGAACATTGCTGAATGAAGCATCGCAACTTGGCAGGGAAACTCTTGCATGAATAGACAGTGTATTGCATTGGCAGGGAATCGAACCCGGGTCAACTGCTTGGAAGGCAGCTATGCTAACCACTATACCACCAACGCATGAGATACAAGTCATGTGCACCTATTTGCAGAGGGACAAGGTTATACTGGAAAGCACAAAATGTTTATGTCTAGAATTATATCAGTTTGTCCTTCCCAATTTGCACAAGTCATGGCATTTGAACATTGCTGAATGAAGCATTGCAACTTGGCAGGGAAACTCTTGCATGAATAAACAGTGTATTGCATTGGCCGGGAATCGAACCCAGGTCAACTGCTTGGAAGGCAGCTATGCTTACCACTATACCACCAACTCATGAGATACAAGTCATGTGCACCTATTTGTAGAGGGACAAGGTCATACAGGAAAGCAAAATGTTCATGTCTAGAATTATAACAGTTTGTCCTTCCCAATTTGCACAAGTCATGGCATTTGAACATTGCAACTTGGCAGGGAAACTCTTGCATGAATAGACAGTGTATTGCATTGGCCGGGAATCGAACCCGGGTCAACTGCTTGGAAGGCAGCTATGCTTACCACTATACCACCAACGCATGAGATACAAGTCATGTGCACCTATTTGTAGAGGGACAAGGTCATACAGGAAAGCAAAATGTTTATGTCTAGAATTATATCAGTTTGTCCTTCCCAATTTGCACAAGTAATGGCATTTGAACATTGCAACTTGGCAGGGAAATTCTTGCATGAATAGACAGTGTATTGCATTGGCCGGGAATCGAACCCGGGTCAACTGCTTGGGAAGCAGCTATGCTAACCACTATACCACCAACGCATGAGATACAAGTCATGTGCAATTTGCAGAGGGACAAGGTTATACAGGAAAGCACAAAATGTTTATGTCTAGAATTATATCAGTTTGTCTTTCCCAATTTGCACAAGTCATGGCATTTGAACATTGCTGAATGAAGCATTGCAACTTGGCAGGGAAACTCTTGCATGAATAAACAGTGTATTGCATTGGCCGGGAATCGAACCCGGGTCAACTGCTTGGAAGGCAGCTATGCTTACCACTATACCACCAACGCATGAGATACAAGTCATGTGCACCTATTTGTAGAGGGACAAGGTCATACAGGAAAGCAAAATGTTTATGTCTAGAATTATAACAGTTTGTCCTTCCCAATTTGCACAAGTCATGGCATTTGAACATTGCAACTTGGCAGGGAAACTCTTGCATGAATAGACAGTGTATTGCATTGGCCGGGAATCGAACCCGGGTCAACTGCTTGGGAAGCAGCTATGCTAACCACTATATCACCAACGCATGAGATACAAGTCATGTGCACCTATTTGCAGAGGGACAAGGTTATACAGGAAAGCACAAAATGTTTATGTCTAGAATTATATCAGTTTGTCTTTCCCAATTTGCACAAGTCATGGCATTTCAACATTGCTGAATGAAGCATTGAAACTTGGCAGGGAAACTCTTGCATGAATAAACAGTGTATTGCATTGGCCGGGAATCGAACCCGGGTCAACTGCTTGGAAGGCAGCTATGCTTACCACTATACCACCAACGCATGAGATACAAGTCATGTGCACCTATTTGTAGAGGGACAAGGTCATACAGGAAAGCAAAATGTTTATGTCTAGAATTATATCAGTTTGTCCTTCCCAATTTGCACAAGTCATGGCATTTGAACATTGCTGAATGAAGCATCGCAACTTGGCAGGGAAAGTCTTGCATGAATAGACAGTGTATTGCATTGGCCGGGAATCGAACCCAGGTCAACTGCTTGGAAGGCAGCTATGCTAACCACTATACCACCAACGCATGAGATACAAGTTATGTGCACCTATTTGCAGAGGGACAAGGTTATACAGGAAAGCACAAAATGTTTATGTCTAGAATTATATCAGTTTGTCCTTCCCAATTTGCACAAGTCATGGCATTTGAACATTGCTGAATGAAGCATTGCAACTTGGCAGGGAAACTCTTGCATGAATAGACAGTGTATTGCATTGGCCGGGAATCGAACCCGGGTCAACTGCTTGGGAAGCAGCTATGCTAACCACTATACCACCAACGCATGAGATACAAGTCATGTGCACCTATTTGCAGAGGGACAAGGTCATACAGGAAAGCAAAATGTTTACGTCTAGAATTATATCAGTTTGTCCTTCCCTTGCACAAGTCATGGCATTTGAACATTGCAACTTGGCAGGGAAACTCTTGCATGAATAGACAGTGTATTGCATTGGCCGGGAATCGAACCCGGGTCAACTGCTTGGAAGGCAGCTATGCTTTCCACTATACCACCAACGCATGAGATACAAGTCATGTGCACCTATTTGTAGAGGGACAAGGTCATACAGGAAAGCAAAATGTTTATGTCTAGAATTATATCAGTTTGTCCTTCCCAATTTGCACAAGTCATGGCATTTGAACATTGCTGAATGAAGCATCGCAACTTGGCAGGGAAACTCTTGCATGAATAGACAGTGTATTGCATTGGCAGGGAATCGAACCCGGGTCAACTGCTTGGAAGGCAGCTATGCTAACCACTATACCACCAACGCATGAGATACAAGTCATGTGCACCTATTTGCAGAGGGACAAGGTTATACTGGAAAGCACAAAATGTTTATGTCTAGAATTATATCAGTTTGTCCTTCCCAATTTGCACAAGTCATGGCATTTGAACATTGCTGAATGAAGCATTGCAACTTGGCAGGGAAACTCTTGCATGAATAAACAGTGTATTGCATTGGCCGGGAATCGAACCCAGGTCAACTGCTTGGAAGGCAGCTATGCTTACCACTATACCACCAACTCATGAGATACAAGTCATGTGCACCTATTTGTAGAGGGACAAGGTCATACAGGAAAGCAAAATGTTCATGTCTAGAATTATAACAGTTTGTCCTTCCCAATTTGCACAAGTCATGGCATTTGAACATTGCAACTTGGCAGGGAAACTCTTGCATGAATAGACAGTGTATTGCATTGGCCGGGAATCGAACCCGGGTCAACTGCTTGGAAGGCAGCTATGCTTACCACTATACCACCAACGCATGAGATACAAGTCATGTGCACCTATTTGTAGAGGGACAAGGTCATACAGGAAAGCAAAATGTTTATGTCTAGAATTATATCAGTTTGTCCTTCCCAATTTGCACAAGTAATGGCATTTGAACATTGCAACTTGGCAGGGAAATTCTTGCATGAATAGACAGTGTATTGCATTGGCCGGGAATCGAACCCGGGTCAACTGCTTGGGAAGCAGCTATGCTAACCACTATACCACCAACGCATGAGATACAAGTCATGTGCAATTTGCAGAGGGACAAGGTTATACAGGAAAGCACAAAATGTTTATGTCTAGAATTATATCAGTTTGTCTTTCCCAATTTGCACAAGTCATGGCATTTGAACATTGCTGAATGAAGCATTGCAACTTGGCAGGGAAACTCTTGCATGAATAAACAGTGTATTGCATTGGCCGGGAATCGAACCCGGGTCAACTGCTTGGAAGGCAGCTATGCTTACCACTATACCACCAACGCATGAGATACAAGTCATGTGCACCTATTTGTAGAGGGACAAGGTCATACAGGAAAGCAAAATGTTTATGTCTAGAATTATAACAGTTTGTCCTTCCCAATTTGCACAAGTCATGGCATTTGAACATTGCAACTTGGCAGGGAAACTCTTGCATGAATAGACAGTGTATTGCATTGGCCGGGAATCGAACCCGGGTCAACTGCTTGGGAAGCAGCTATGCTAACCACTATATCACCAACGCATGAGATACAAGTCATGTGCACCTATTTGCAGAGGGACAAGGTTATACAGGAAAGCACAAAATGTTTATGTCTAGAATTATATCAGTTTGTCTTTCCCAATTTGCACAAGTCATGGCATTTCAACATTGCTGAATGAAGCATTGAAACTTGGCAGGGAAACTCTTGCATGAATAAACAGTGTATTGCATTGGCCGGGAATCGAACCCGGGTCAACTGCTTGGAAGGCAGCTATGCTTACCACTATACCACCAACGCATGAGATACAAGTCATGTGCACCTATTTGTAGAGGGACAAGGTCATACAGGAAAGCAAAATGTTTATGTCTAGAATTATAACAGTTTGTCCTTCCAAATTTGCACAAGTCATGGCATTTGAACATTGCAACTTGGCAGGGAAACTCTTGCATGAATAGACAGTGTATTGCATTGGCCGGGAATCGAACCCGGGTCAACTGCTTGGAAGGCAGCTATGCTTTCCACTATACCACCAACGCATGAGATACAAGTCATGTGCACCTATTTGTAGAGGGACAAGGTCATACAGGAAAGCAAAATGTTTATGTCTAGAATTATATCAGTTTGTCCTTCCCAATTTGCACAAGTCATGGCATTTGAACATTGCTGAATGAAGCATCGCAACTTGGCAGGGAAACTCTTGCATGAATAGACAGTGTATTGCATTGGCCGGGAATCGAACCCGGGTCAACTGCTTGGAAGGCAGCTATGCTAACCACTATACCACCAACGCATGAGATACAAGTCATGTGCACCTATTTGCAGAGGGACAAGGTCATACAGGAAAGCAAAATGTTTACGTCTAGAATTATATCAGTTTGTCCTTCCCTTGCACAAGTCATGGCATTTGAACATTGCAACTTGGCAGGGAAACTCTTGCATGAATAGACAGTGTATTGCATTGGCCGGGAATCGAACCCGGGTCAACTGCTTGGGAAGCAGCTATGCTAACCACTATACCACCAACGCATGAGATACAAGTCATGTGCACCTATTTGCAGAGGGACAAGGTCATACAGGAAAGCAAAATGTTTACGTCTAGAATTATATCAGTTTGTCCTTCCCAATTTGGGACAAAAAGTCATGGCATTTGAACATTGCTGAATGAAGCATCGCAACTTGGCAGGGAAACTCTTGCATGAATAGACAGTGTATTGCATTGGCCGGGAATCGAACCCGGGTCAACTGCTTGGAAGGCAGCTATGCTAACCACTATACCACCAACGCATGAGATACAAGTCATGTGCACCTATTTGCAGAGGGACAAGGTCATACAGGAAAGCAAAATGTTTACGTCTAGAATTATATCAGTTTGTCCTTCCCAATTTGGGACAAAAAGTCATGGCATTTGAACATTGCTGAATGAAGCATTGCAACTTGGCAGGGAAACTCTAGATAATTTGAAATTATCAGAGTGTTCATGATCAACTCGGGACGATTGGATCTTTGAACACTCACAGAGCAGGGGGATCATCATCACTGCTGCTGCTCCACGTTTTTTTGTGTGGATTTTGGATCTGCAAAATGCACGAAATAACGTGCTCTATGTGCAAACTCCTCGGCGCGCCTTGGATATGAGTGACTTGGAGTTGGAGCGCCTTGGAAATGAGCATGCTCAGAAAGACCAGAATGAACCTAAATCCGAAGGAGTGTATACACATGAGTCCAATTTTCTTTCAATCTCATTTAACTTCGGAATAATCTAGCCAGTGACATTACGTTTTTGTAGGTGTTTGCATGACAACGTTTAATAGGATTTAACTTCTATTCGGAATTAAGAGGGGGTTTCAGACCTCATGTAAACGTGGTCAGTGTCTTGTTGGAGCCTAGTTCTATCTGCACATCTTGTAGGCGGCTGTATGCATGCTGGGAATGCTTGCAATGCCCGTCGATCTGTCTCCCCAATTTCAGCATGTTTGTCACGCTTGGCTGTGAGTCTGTGACAGAATGCAAATGGCAAACTGCCATGCATGCTGCCTTGGCCTCGGTGCGTGCATTGTTACTTGCTTACTTGCGCCTACTGCCCCTTCTGGGGCATAGGCCGTCAACAAGCGATCTCCAGGCATCTCTGTCTTGAGCTGTTCTCTCCAGCTGGTTCCAGGTCGTCTTCATGGTCTTGATGTCTGCCTCCAGGTCTCTGCGCCAGGGCGACCCCTTTTCTGCTTGCCCTGTGGGTTAGGGCTTGTCTTATGATGGTACTTGCTGGCTTTCGTAGGGTGTGGTCTATCCATCGCCATCTATGTTTCCTTATTTCTTCTTCCGCCGGAAGCTGGTTTGTTCTCTGCCAGAGTTCATTGTTACTGGTGTCTGGCCATCGGGTATGGAGGATCTTCCGCAGGCAGCTGTGGAACTCCAGATGTTCCGTAATAGGACGAAAGGCTTTACGGATTCTAGCTCTAACGTCAGCATCTATGCCCCCCTGCGTGTCGATCACACTGCCTAGGTAAGTGAAGGCTTCAACTTCATCCAATGCCTCGTCGTCCAGTGTTATTTTGTTGGTGTTAGCTGTGTTGGTCTTGAGGATCTTGGTCTTGCCTTAGTGGATGTTGAGGCCGAGTTGGGCCGAAATGGCTGCCACGTTGTTGGTCTTCTCCTGCATCTGTTGTTGGCTGTGCGACAGTAGTGCCAAATCATCTGCATAGTCCAAGTCGTCGAGTTGCTTCCAAGGTGTCCACTGGATGCGTGCATTGTGCCGCAGAATACAATGCACCTTCTCTTTTGGAATGTTGCAATGTTAGTTGCGGTTTGTGATCCACAGATATTCCTCCTAGTTAGACTACTAGAGGGAGTGTAAACAATGATCGGGTGCCACCCACTTATAAAACAAATAGGCTATGGATAAATTCACCTTCCTTTTATTCCACATTCAGGTGTGGAATGCCCTGCCCCTTCCCTTAAAACAAGCAAATCACTGGCTTCCTTTAAAACAATTTCACATTAAACAATTTAAAACATTTTCACATGTTTTTGACTATTGTTCATGACATGATTATTATGGCATGATTATTGTTCATGACATGATATGTGTGTGAGTGCATGGGACCCAAATGGAAACAAGACCGCAAGGTCTTGTTTCCATAATATTTTTATATACATTTTTCTTTATATATATTTTTGTTTCCATAATATTTTTGGACCAAAATGCCTGACTGTACTTTTATATTGTATAATAAAATTCAATTTGATGTCAAATCACTTTATGTAGAGTGAAATCTCCTTGTATCCACTAGGGCCGTTAAACTCAGCATGCTTATGGGGCTTACATCAGAACTCCAAATATCTGTTGTGAAGCTCATTGTGGTGATGTCGGCTGCAAGGACCTCACTCCTTAACACTACGAAGTCTGAAAAAAAATCACTACTACTCAGTCGGCTGAACGGTCAGGGGGACCGTGTTTTTGGTGCGATTTGATTGGCCACTCTCTCCCCCACACGTCCCTCTCCAGCTGGAGAAGACATTGTTCAAGCCTGCATCCCATTTCCAACGAATTAAATCATAATATGTTTCTTAACACATGTTTTCACTCCTAAAATGTATAAAACTAATAATACATGTGAAAAATATATATTTTGCCGTTGCCCGTTAGTACTATATTGCAACATAGCCATGGAAGAGTGTCACGTTGCTGCCTTTTGTTGTTATTTTTTTCCTTCCAAAAGAGCAAGATCACTTGTCTTTTCTTGTGTGTTATCGATGTAATTAATATATGTCACCCCACGCGATGTACAGACTGCTTGACTAGGCATGTAAACATGACATAATTGTATTAATGTTTAAGTGTAATGATGTTATTGACCGGATTGTCCGTAGTCCTCCAGCCGTTAGCTTACAGTTGCTAATATTATAAGCTAACAACATTACTAAAGCCAATGTATTGCATTAAATGCGGCCTGTCCGCGGTAAATTACTTATACAAGTGAGTCGCGTTATATTTACCTAAATTACCAGCCAAAGTACATTCCAAATAAACAATTATTAGCCACGTTATGTTGTTATATCAGTTTAATTAATAAAAAAACATCGTTCAGAATACGGCCGTTAGCACTGTGAATTCAACATCCGGTGAGGAGAGGATACGGTTCGTGTATGTGTTGTGTATGGAACTCAGCGCATACAGTGGCTTACCGGATGTAAGCCTTGCACACTAAATAGACACTAAATAGAAAGCCTGCAGCCTGGTGATACAAAAAATAAACTCCACACGTGAAATGCACTGCATGTTGAGGAGAAACACCAGCTCAGCTGCTGTTTATAAAACATTGTGCAGTTATTGAATTCATGAACATTTGCATGCTTCCCTGAGAGGGAGAGAGAGAGAAAAAGTTTACAGATAAAGAAGGACGGACAGGCTGAAATCTTTTGACTGACAAAGAGCTGGCGATATTGAGCCTATATGCCAGAACAAATTAATCCACAGCAGCATGCCTACATAAGTTCCACGTCGCTTGCAGAAAGAACTGTTCTTTTGACTGACAAAACATTTAGCGGTTCGGGAGGTCTATCTGGTTGGAATTATTCAAACACTTTTTATTTTGTATCGCGCATCGGCAAGCGTTCTCGCTTCATGGAAAGTAAATGTCGGGTCGAGTCTAACCGAGCATTCAATAATAATAATAATAATAATAACAATGATAATAATCATTGTATTCATATTCCTATTATCTTATCAAAATAATAAACAAATTCCAAGTTAATTAACCAGCCAAACGTATATGATTTAATTCGTTGTACATGGAATGCAGGCTTGAACAACAACAATGCCGTCTCCAGCTGTCTTTTGTGTGTTCTTTTTTTTTCTCCACCCCTACCACCATAACCACCATAACTCGCTCATTTTTTGCTCATTTAAAAAAAATCAAAATACCATGTAAACTATGGAATTGGGGCTTTCATTTGGTATATAAAATCATATTTACAAAATGTTTCAAATGGAAAAAAAAACAGAGATGATTTCAACCGAATATTTAGACAAAGTCATGCAAGGGGAACTTTCTCTGGACTCCATGGGCTAAGAAAATAAACGTTGAAATTTCAAATTCGGTCAGAACGGCTGCTCAGACTTCCTAGTGTTAATACAAGGAGGACGTATTGCACACACACATCCATGGCCCAGGTTCAACAAGACAAACAGAAATATCTAAAATAAGAATAGAGTCTCGCACACTGGTGATGCTGAGAAAGCTCCTCTGTTATTGCTCGTCAACATTTCAATTTATTCGATCTTCATCAGATGACGACCGTTATGCTAAGTTATGAATGTATTCATAACTTAGCATGCATTCTGTTGTATCTGTCTAATAAGTATTCAATCAATCAGAACAAAACAACCGGGAGCAGTTACTAGGGGGAAGCAGATCGACCCATTTGTGCCAAGAGTAAAAAAACGATTTCATAAGAATAAGAAGAAGAAGAATATTCTTTAAGGATCTGTCTTGAGAGATTAGCCTTAACCCTGTAAGACCCGGATATATTTATACTTGCAAAAAAGAGATTTCAACCTTACTACTACTTTGTACTACTATGACTAGGATAGAATATGTAAAAAAAAAAAAAAAAAGAAAACAGTTTGATTTTATGCACATTTATAATAATTATATAATACTTATATAATAATATAATAATTTAATAATTTCAATTTGGGGGATATCTTTCACAATAATGAATAAAACATGTTCTAGACATTCTAATGATCACAAAAAAACATATATTGCAATTATTTTATTTACTTTTATTAGGGTTAAAGGTCAAAAGTCATAGGTTCAAAGTCCAGAATTCTTTAATTTGTGTGAATTTCAGCCTCTGTGGGGGGTATTTATATGCGAATTTCATGACCAATGGCATTGCAATGAACATCACTGATGACGTTTAGGTGAAAAAAGAACAGAAAAGATAATAATAATTAAGTAATTAATTAAAATAAAAATGTTACCGAAAAGCAACGCTGGGTCTTATAGGGTTAAAGGTATTATGACATTATTTATATAACATCATTTTAACAACATTAAAAGTTTTGGCCATGGTCCTTCAAATGTGTCTACAAAGTTTTAACAGAAAAAACTCCACTCCATGTATTCATTTTCCTGACATATGTATTTCTGTTGTATGTTAATTGTGGATAATGTCCTCTGAAATATTAATAGCAGTATTGTCTCAACTTGCCAACATGTTTCTAGCCTACTCAGAGTTTGTGGCCTTTGAATAATTTTCTCTAGACATAACTTACCAACTTACAACTTACCATAATTATACTGTAATGTACATTTATTCAATGTTTGAAGACGAATGAGGACAACGAGAAGAACATCATCCAGAACAGTGGACGACATATTTGCTCCAGGCACCACTACAAAATGCTACAAATTTACAGTGCTGGGCATGGCATCTTTAGAATCAGAACAGATCAGCTTCAAGATTCAGAAAACATGTTTTACATTCAAATTGGTTTGTTCCGTCATGCTTGCTATAGTCAGTGTATGAAATTACAACCACTGTCCCCCCCCCCCCCCCCCATTATATATATTACAATATGTCTCACAATTAACTCATGGAGTCACATTTAATAACTACTGTAAACATACTGTGAAGCATTTTCGCCAGGCAAAAATAGTTCCATTAAAAATATATATTCTGAATTAATCTTTTCTCTTTGGGCATTTGGCTTGATTCATGACTGTACAAGATATTTCTTGAATTGAGAATACATGACTGAAATTGTATAATCAGTTAACCATTATTTTTAAATGAATGAATGTTTTTGGCACTTTCCCTTCAAACATGTATGCAAAACACAAAGAAAAAACGAATATAGCCTAATTTATGACAAATAGATGTAGGCTACAATATGCCAGCAACATATGCATCAGTTTGGAATACTTTATTTCCTTTTTCATGTTACATTCTGTAGCAATTATACAACTTTGAACTTATTGTGTCATGTATGTTGAGTCATATCTTTCACATCTGACAGGCGTTATTCCTACATACAAAATGTTTGTCATCTGGTTCTGGGATCTCTTCCGTTTCCCGACCGGTCTGTGCGGTGAAGTTGATGAACCATGGGCTGTAATGTAAACAGAAGTCATTCAGATTAAACATGTTATTTATAAGACTATCATTGCATGTACTGAAGGGGTGGACAACTGCAGCGACAATCAATGTGGCCATAAGGGCAAAGGTTTGTAAACAACACAACAACAAACAGTTATGCTGCACACAACGGTGTCACATGTCGAAAATCCCCTCACTTGGTATGCATATTGAGCGTATATGACGCGATACAAAGTATTGTATTATAGTTATGATTATATTCAGGGGGTGAATATGTGTCCGGCATAGACGTGTAGCTTGTCCGTGGAACATTTCAGATGTTCCGTTTTACACACCATACTGTTTGATAAGACCAAATTAATGTCAGTCTCCAGGTTTTCTTCAGAATAATATGAACACAGATTTAGTATGACTATGTATGGCACATTAGGGGTTCTCAAATGTTTTATTTACAAGGACCATCATAACAGTATACAAATAGAACAAAATGTAGCCTCCATTTGGTTCCATCATGGGTTCCATGTGTATACTCAGTAACAGTGATGATTCATTCAGGGCTATCTGATGTGTTTCTGTTGATATTGTCCACAAATTTTGTCCACCACAAGCCAGCATATTATTGACTAGCCTGTCATTAACCAGACTGAACGTGGATTCCATCACACGTGCGTTGCTAGTCCAGGGTAGGCTATGAGACAACCAAAACAACATCAAAGTTCAACTATAGTAACCTAATGCACAACAACGTACCACAAAGCATTGCGGTATAAATACTTACAGACTAGTTGGAATGTGCACACACCAACAGAAGTTTATTTGTGATCTCAGATGGAACATTAGCATCAAAAATAAAATTAATCCACTCTTTTAATGGGAGATGATGTAAAGATATGTTTTGATCGACACAGCCAACAGCTGGTTGAGCAGCCATTGTTACCGCATTCATTCACCAATGAAAAAGTTTATTTTACTACTACGGGAGGGAGAGGAGAGGAAAGGAGAGGGGGGAAGGAGAGGAGAGGGTCGGGGAAAGGTGGTGGGCAGGGAGCAGAGGAGAGGGGGCGGAGGTTTAGCGGTGTTATACGTATGACACCGCCGTCCAACCAGATGAGCCGTTTTTGCATAATTATTCACACAACTCCAGAAAGCAGAGAATACACTGAATGTTCAAAGTTTTTTTCTTTTTTGTCTGTCTTCATTATCAACGTCTCCTCTGCAGATGACGGTCACCTTTAACTGGTAGTGAATTCACCAGGTAAGAATCCTAAGAAAATATACAGTAGGCTATGTGGTGCATGTGGTGTATAACATTGTATAATGCTATATACAGTATCTAATAATTGTATAAGATAAGAGTGATAGTTGAGTCTTGAAAAGCCATATTTGATACTCACAGATCAACAGGGGTGTTGCCGGAACACACGATTAAGGGATAACAGTGTAATTGTTACATTTTGTATAATTTGTTTCAAAGTCACACACACACACACACATGCACACGCGTGCGTGCGCGCGCGCACACACACACACACACACACACAGGTTGACGGATAAAAAGGTTAAAAGGTATAATTAAACGGAATGTTAATGAAAGTGCATGGTTCTTTCACGTCTATCTATCTACATCGACTAATTTAAAGACCTTAATATTCGTTTTTATGGCTGGGTGGGTATGTTTAGTCAGGGTGACAGCAGGTCGTCTCCACAGCTATTGTGCCTTTCCCCTGGGAGAGAACTGGGTCGCAAGTGTCACAACCAGTTTCCACCTCTTCGACGACTTGTTGCTCATATGAACTTTTATTTATTTCCATAAATATGCTATGTTCGTGCCAAATCATCATTACAATTACAGCCTTTATTTAACACACATACACACAAAAAGCACTGGCAGATATTAAATGTATTGGCTGATTCATAGTCCTATTTATGGCCGAACAGAAGTCTGTTCTGGAAAGGTCCTAGGGCCGAATTTTGTTAGGCTCTATAAAAGTCAAATCATACTCTGTCACGGCTAGCGCCGAGCTCCTTGACCTGGTCCTTGATATGTTTAAGTAGCCGAGAAATGAACCTCACAAAGTTGGTAAATATCTGTAGAAGCTAACATTTTGGATGTGTATAGAACGTGTATAGAACATCAATTAACTTTAGTTTTTTTTTCAACCAAGGTTCATGTTTTAGGATGAGTGTTCATTATTTTTCATTTGCTGCTTTCTTACGTTTTAGGGATTTTAGCTGTTTTTGACAGGGGGGTGGGGGCATTCGAACATGGGGCTAAATATGTATTTTTTTTACAACATTTTATAGCAATTTACTTTTTTTATGATTTACTATAGTCCTACTAGACCCCAAGAAATTATATTTGACCACAAAAGATCACGGGATCTACTGAATGTGTCAAACTGACATATTGAGCCTATATATTATGACAAACAGTGTGGCTTCCCCCCAGTAGACTACCTTCACATTCAGTAGATCCTGTGATCTTTTGTGGCCAGATGTAATTTATTGGGGTCTTGTAGGACTATAGTAAATAAGAAAAAATAAATCGCCATAATATTTTATAAATAATTTAGCCCCATGTTCGAATGCCCCCGCCCCCCTGTCAAAAATAGATACAATTGCTAAATCAAAAGCAAGCAGCAAATGAAAAAAAAAATGAACACTCATCTTTTACTTTCTCTAATAACAACTTAAGACATGAACCGTGGTTGAAAAAAACTAAAGTTGTCCTTTAAGATCTGCTGTTGATCGTCCTGTCTGCGACATGGCAGACTGGGATAGCAGCAACCTAAATGATCAATGGAGCGATCGATGACTCACAAGAAAGCAGACAAACTCGCATTTCTGCATTACAGTTGACGGGTGGGGGGCTGGCGGCCCGTGGCTATTCAGATACAATGACTGAATTCCCTTGTCGCTGAAATACCGGCTGAAGTGGATTCCTCAGCGGTGCATGAGAGAATGTATCTCTGCTCTGTCTCTCTGCTGCTCTGCTGCGAGCTTCTCCTCATGATGTGTCAAGAGGCTATATAGCCATGGCCTCAGCTGCCTGACTCAGTGACAACACATTGATCTGCATATATTGCACATATATACTGCATGACATGATGATTTAGTTAGGTAAAGTTAGCTTAAGTTGTGGCAAATCTGCAGAAAAAAGCTTACCACTAGCTTTCTTCGATGTGTTCATAAACGTGTCTACTATCACAGAAAAAAACTTTGTGACAGCTGCTGAAAGTTGGCGTACCATTATCAACCAATATAAGGCAAGAAAATTGGGCCGAATTTAGCCCAAGGAGTATTTTCGTGCAAAATGCATGCTTGGAATGGATTCAGCATCATGAAAACCCCCTAGTTTGACACGTCACATGCTACTTAAAGCATAATTAAATTTGGAATTCTTTGCCTTATATTGGTTGATAATGGTACCCCAACTTCCAGCAGCTGTCACAAAGTTTCCCAAGGGATTTGGGTTGGAGATTCTTTTTTCTGTGATAGTAGACACGTTTATGAACACATCGAAGAAAGCTAGTGGTAAGCATTTTTTTTTGCAGATTTGCCACAACTTAAGCTAACTTTACCTAACTAATTGTCTACTACTGCATCAGAGGGACTGACTGTATACGTGCATTATGATATGAGATGCATGTGTTTTCCTGCTCATTCTGTTCTTACCATGGGTTCGATAATCTACTAGGGACGTCATAGATCCACTGTCCTACTGTATATATTTGTGTATAATAAACTCTCGAATACATGTGCAACTGGCGGCCCGGGGGCCACATGCGGCCCCCACCTTCACTTAATGTGTCCCTCAGGTTAATGTCAGAATACTGATATAGTATTGGTTTCTCCACAACATGCAAACAAGACCCGCTTTAATTACTGCAGTCTAAATTAGTAGCTCATTGCTCAACACAAGTATAATTAAAGGCATTTCAAATGACATAAAAATGATAACTTTCAGGATTTCAATTCGAATATAGCAAAAAATAGCCGATCTACAAGCTCAAAACACGTCGCAGTGCGTTTTGAGCTTGTAGATCGGCTATTTTCGCTACGACAGTAATATATGGCCCTAGGGAGTGAGTGTGGAAATATAGTGGCCCTCTCCATCCTCAAAGTTGCCCACCCCTGCTCTAGAATGTATGTAATACTGAGCTGTGTTGGCATATGTTCTCTGTGCCTGCAGCTCGACGGATCCTCAC
This sequence comes from Protomyctophum parallelum, assembly GCF_964188405.1. Classification (NCBI taxonomy): domain Eukaryota; kingdom Metazoa; phylum Chordata; class Actinopteri; order Myctophiformes; family Myctophidae; genus Protomyctophum; species Protomyctophum parallelum. The sequence goes on from NC_139715.1 coordinate 1,070,255, forward strand.
CCACCACCCCAAGGTTAGATAGAGACTTCTAGAGCTCTTATAGATGGTCGCCCTTTAAGATCAGAACTATACGTGGTGCAGCTGGTTCGTTTCGTTGGGTTGGCTAACTCGCCCGTGAATCAGAGGCAGAATAGGGCGGGCTCATGGCTCAGCGTGTCCCTGACTTGAATATGGCAAGCAAGCAACACAAGTTATTAAAAATATGAGTAAGTATTAGTGAGAGTTGAACATAATACACATGAAAAGTGTGGCGTGTCAAACCCAACATCCAGCTCTTTTCTTATTATGATGGAATGAAAGGAAAATGGAGACAAATTGACGCACAGAGCTTTCTGTTTTTGGAACACAAGGCTGCTGTACTTTATACCTCATACTTTAATGCTTAGTATAATGTATAAAGTACAGCAGCCTTGTGTTCCTAAAACAGAAAGATTGGGTATTGGCTAAGACTGACGTTATGTATCTTTCAGGACCTTTCACTGCTTTGTCTCAACCATTGCTATATAGCTCTGGTCTCAGCCACCACGGTAGATATTTTGACATTCCGTTGTTTTTGTTTTTTTGGAATGTCCACTACTGTTGGAGCAGGTTCATCCTGATGTTCTGTGTTAGTAAAAAGCAGGTAAAAGAGTAACATTTGAGGCAGACTAATATTCACTGTAGTAGAAGGAGGTGCGGGGAAACCGCAGATTAAGCAAAAGGCAATTAACTGCCAATATGTTTCGACCTAACCGGTTGTATCGGTTAGTTAGGGCCTTATTTTAACCTTGAGTGCCCGGATTGTTTCTTTCTTCTTTCTTCTTTTTTCTATATAATATAGTTGCTTTGATGTTGGCTGTCCTGTGGGTATAATATCCTATGCGGGTAAATATCTGACTAGCCCTTGCTCGCTGGTGTGACGTGTGGGTCCTCCTCCAGTTGTGTCACACAAACACACTATTTTGTGTGTGTGTGTGTGTGTGTGTGTGTGTGTGTGTGTGTGTGTGTGTGTGTGTGTGTGTGTGTGTGTGTGTGTGTGTGGCTTGGTAGCCTACATTCCAAAATTACTTGGGCAGAAAGTGCTTTCAAGTCAACCTTTTGACCTAATTGACCTTATGCACACCACTGCCGCCTTGCCAGCAAGGTGCTACCTAGGTGCAACTTCCCATTGCCCATTCATCCAAACAGAAAAGTCGTATCAAATTGTATTAAACAACATCAAACTCACCAACATTGCAGCTGAACGAAAAGTTTGAATTATCCTCTTTCTATATGCAAAGTGTTTGTTTCATAAAAATCCACTGTAGACATGTTACAGTATATGATTTATTGACTTATGAGCTCCTTTCTGTCAAGAACTTCCTTGCAGGTGATTTCTTTTCTCTAAGTGCTGGAGTTTGGTAGTGCTTGTTGCATACCACTCAACAGCCCATGCGTACCACCTGTTTTGAATTTGCACATAGTGCAGGAGGCAGCAGGGGGTTGCTTTACTGATAACGAGTGCTTCTGAACTCTGACACTTATTATGACAATTTATTGACAGGAAGTGGCTCATAATGTCTACGGTGAATGGTTTTTATGAAACAAACACTTTGCAGATAATAGCTCGGACGGCCAATTTTCTGTCTTGTCTCAAGGCCACTCCAGCCGCGACTTGAGTGACAGGGACCTTGGGCACGCCCACTTTCTGAGAAAACCTGCAGTTTTGCATGCTTTTGTTTCCAGCTTCATCTTGGTGTGAATGAAGCATCACGTGTGCTTTCTACTCATGAATCTGTATGCCCATAAACATAAACATAACGTGTGTGCAGTGTGCGTTCAATGTCATTAGCACCATGCATGCATGCATACCAGAGTGGCAGCATTTCACACCAACTGAGAAGTTGGTGTCCCTGGGTCTGTCCCTGGGTCTGTCCCTGGGTCTGTCCCTGGGTCTGTCCCTGGGTCTGTCCCTGTGTCCCTGGGTCTGTCCCTGGGTCTGTCCCTGTGCACCTGGATCTGTCCCTGTGTCCCTGTGTCTGTCACTGTGTCTGTCCCTGTGTCTGTCCCTGTGTCCCTGGGTCTGTCCATGTGTCCCTGGGTCTGTCTGTCCGAGCATGAAAATAGCGTTATAGTGTTTGGTCACCACCAAGTGTACAGTACAGTACAGTACAGTACCACTCACTTCAGACAGGTCTGACCTTTTTTATTCTTGTCAATTCCAGACCAACCCAGCTGTCACATGTGTCACGTGTGCTTTCTTCTCATAAATCTGTCTGCAGGTATGTGATGTCTCACAGTCACACCTAGCTACGCTATGTTGCTGTCACGCTGGCTTTAAGAGTGCGCAATCTAGGCTCCTGTAATAAAACATACACATCACACTTAACATAACCTACAGTATAACAATGATGATCACAATATGACATGTTATATACATTTGTATTCACAGAATAAATAATTTGAAACAGATATGAATACATATAATCTCTGTAGGCTACAATACATCCTCTGCAGATGAGGGTCACATTTTACTTAATATGGATGTGAATTCACCAGGTAACGCTACTAAAAGGCAAACATACTATTGTTTTAATGAGTAGTTCATATGTGACATTATAATTGGGCTGGGACTTTAACTGATTTATTTTGATTCATTAATTTCAGAAAAATAATGTTTGAAAAATGTTTAATCAAGGCTTATTTTTGCACCACAGAATCTTTCTCACTGACTTCCAGGTGTACCGATCATAAAGGTGTGTGAATCTCTGAATATATATTCCTAAAATGACTGCTCTTTATGGTAAAACTTTGACTGTTGGTCTGTTTTTGATACAAAATTAACTATATGTATTCACTCATTGATTCACTCGTATAACAAGATTGGTTTTAATTGAAAACAAACAAATGGCTCTCAGCCAGTCAAATATCTGCGTAACAGATATGTGATTAAACATGCGAGTAATCTTGATTAATTAATTACAAAGACTCTAATTAATTCGTTTTTTCTAATTATAATGTTTAATATGACAAGATAAAAATACAGATTATGAATGTTTGATGAGCAGTATTGCTTTGCATAATACAACTCTGGAAGTGTAAAGTGCTACTATACATGATGATAGTGATGAAGCATTATACAATTGTGGAATATTTTCAACATTTGTACAGAAATGTGTTCCTTGACTTGTGGTCAAAATGTACTTTATGTAACATTGATCCATTGTTTTATTTCCAGTGTTGGAAGATAGAATCAACAGCAGGCAACAATAGACGGTGTCGGTTATACAAAACCTCATTCCATTGGTGAGTTGATTATACAAAACCTCATTCCATTGGTGAGTCATCATGCATGTGTCAGATCTCTGTCTGACAGCTTGAAGGAATTTAACACAACGTTTCCTTATAACCCATTACGACCTGAGGCCCATTCTACAAAGCAGTAGTTCTCAAACTAAAAACCGCAGATATGTCGTCTCCGCCTACAGGAAATACATTGCCTGCGACCATGAGACCCGTTTCTGAATCGGTCTATATGGGGACTAGGTTGGTGGAGGGTGTGTAGAGCCCTGGATCACATTAGATAATTGACACAGTGGTGAAACATGGGTTACAAAATTGTGAGATAAAAATTATTTAAAAAAAGAAAAAAAAAGAAAAACTTACCAGGTGCTCGACGGAGATATAAACATGTGACGTTGATACAAAAGGTGCTCACACGGATCAAACGGGATCACGGTATAAAGAAAAAATAAATGTTCCGGGCAAGGTTAAAATAGTTAAAATGAGAAGGACAGCAAAAGGCAATTAACTGCCAATATGTTTCGACCTAACCGGTTGTATCGGTTAGTTAGGGCCTTATTTTAACCTTGAGTGCCCGGATTGTTTCTTTCTTCTTTCTTCTTTTTTCTATATAATATAGTTGCTTTGATGTTGGCTGTCCTGTGGGTATAATATCCTATGCGGGTAAATATCTGACTAGCCCTTGCTCGCTGGTGTGACGTGTGGGTCCTCCTCCAGTTGTGTCACACAAACACACTCTTTTGTGTGTGTGTGTGTGTGTGTGTGTGTGTGTGTGTGTGTGTGTGTGTGTGTGTGTGTGTGTGTGTGTGTGTGTGGGGCTTGGTAGCCTACATTCCAAAATGACTTGGGCAGAAAGTGCTTTGAAGTCAACCTTTTGACCTAATTGACCTTATGCACACCACTGCCGCCTTGCCAGCAAGGTGCTACCTAGGTGCAACTTCCCATTGCCCATTCATCCAAACAGAAAAGTCCTATCAAATTGTATTAAACAACATCAAACTCACCAACATTGCAGCTGAACGAAAAGTTTGAATTATCCTCTTTCTATATGCAAAGTGTTTGTTTCATAAAAATCCACTGTAGACATGTTACAGTATATGATTTATTGACTTGTGAGCTCCTTTCTGTGAAGAACTTCCTTGCAGGTGATTTCTTTTCTCTAAGTGCTGGAGTTTGGTAGTGCTTGTTGCATACCACTCAACAGCCCATGCATACCACCTGTTTTGAATTTGCACATAGTGCAGGAGGCAGCAGGGGGTTGCTTTACTGATAACGAGTGCTTCTGAACTCTGACACTTATTATGACAATTTATTGACAGGAAGTGGCTCATAACATGTCTACGGTGAATGGTTTTTATGAAACAAACACTTTGCAGATAATAGCTCAGACGGCCAATTTTCTGTCTTGTCCCAAGGCCACTCCAGCTGCGACTTGAGTGACAGGGACCTTGGGCACGCCCACTTTCTGAGAAAAAGCTGCAGTTTTGCATGCTTTTGTTTCCAGCTTCATCTTGGTGTGAATGAAGCATCACGTGTGCTTTCTACTCATGAATCTGTATGCCCATAAACATAAACATAACGTGTGTGCAGTGTGCGTTCAATGTCATTAGCACCATGCATGCATGCATACCAGAGTGGCAGCATTTCACACCAACTGAGAAGTTGGTGTCCCTGAGTCTGTCCCTGGGTCTGTCCCTGTGTCTGTCCCTGGGTCTGTCCCTGGGTCTGTCCCTGTGTCCCTGGGTCTGTCCCTGTGTCTGTCCCTGGGTCTGTCCTGTGTCTGTCCCTGTCCCTGGGTCTGTCCCTGTGTCCCTGGGTCTGTCCCTGTGTCCCTGGGTGTGTCCCTGGGTCTGTCCCTGTGTCTGTCCCTGGGTCTGTCCCTGGGTCTGTCCCTGTGCACCTGGATCTGTCCCTGTGTCCCTGTGTCTGTCACTGTGTCTGTCCCTGGGTCTGTCCCTGTGTCCCTGGGTCTGTCCATGTGTCCCTGGGTCTGTCTGTCCGAGCATGAAAATAGCGTTATAGTGTTTGGTCACCACCAAGTGTACAGTACAGTACAGTACAGTACCACTCACTTCAGACAGGTCTGACCTTTTTTCTTCTTGTCAATTCCAGACCAACCCAGCTGTCACATGTGTCACGTGTGCTTTCTTCTCATAAATCTGTCTGCAGGTATGTGATGTCTCACAGTCACACCTAGCTACGCTATGTTGCTGTCACGCTGGCTTTAAGAGTGTGCAATCTAGGCTCCTGTAATAAAACATACACATCACACTTAACATAACCTACAGCAGGGGTATTCAACTGGCGGACCGCGGTCCGCGACCGGACCGCGGACCACCTCTTTGCGGACCACCCAAAAAATAAATAAAAAAAAAAGATTTTTTTTTTTTTTTTTTTTATATAAGTTAATAATATAAATAACATCAGATGGTACATTTCTCATGTGAAATTGCTGCAAAGGCCCCCAAAATGTCCCCCAAGGGCCCCCAAAATTCTGGCGCGCGCTATGCGCGCGCGCAGTGTGATTTGGATTTGGAGTTCCACTCCGGGCCTGCACTCTGCACCCCATTATTGGTTGGTTGGAAGGGGATCTGATTTGTATAAGCTTGACCATACTAAACGGGCATAGAGCCCCGCTCTCCGATGGACGCCGTGCATGGGACCGGACCTCGGTCTTATTCAAAAAAATATTTGTGGACCTTCATCATTTCTAGTTGAGGACCCCTGACCTACAGTATAACAATGATGATCACAATATGACATGTTATATACATTTGTATTCACATAATAAAGAATTTGAAACAGATATGAATACATATAATCTCTGTAGGCTACAATACATCCTCTGCAGATGAGGGTCACATTTTACTTAATCTGGATGTGAATTCACCAGGTAACGCTACTAAAAGGCAAACATACTATTGTTTTAATGAGTAGTTCATATGTGACATTATAATTGGGCTGGGACTTTAACTGATTTATTTTGATTCATTAATTTCAGAAAAATAATGTTTGAAAAATGTTTAATCAAGGCTTATTTTTGCACCACAGAATCTTTCTCACTGACTTCCAGGTGTACCGATCATAAAGGTGTGTGAATCTCTGAATATATATTCCTAAAATGACTGCTCTTTATGGTAAAACTTTGACTGTTGGTCTGTTTTTGATACAAAATTAACTATATCTATTCACTCATTGATTCACTAGTATAACAAGATTGGTTTTAATTGAAAACAAACAAATGCCTCTCAGCCAGTCAAATATCCGCATAACAGATATGTGATTAAACATGCAAGTAATCTTGATTAATTAATTACAAAGACTCTAATTGATTCGTTTTTTCTAATTATAATGTATAATATGACAAGATACAAATACAGATTATGAATGTTTGATGAACAGTATTGCTTTGCATAATACAACTCTGGAAGTGTAAATTGTGCTACTATACATGATGATAGTGATGAAGCATTATACAATTGTGGAATATTTTCAACATTTGTACAGAAATGTGTTCCTTGACTTGTGGTCAAAATGTACTTTATGTAACATTGATCCATTGTTTTATTTCCAGTGTTGGAAGATAGAATCAACAGCAGGCAACAATAGACGGTGTCGGTTATACAAAACCTCATTCCATTGGTGAGTTGATTATACAAAACCTCATTCCATTGGTGAGTCATCATGCATGTGTCAGATCTCTGTCTGACAGCTTGAAGGAATTTAACACAACGTTTCCTTATAACCCATTACGACCTGAGGCCCATTCTACAAAGCAGTAGTTCTCAAACTAAAAACCGCAGATATGTCGTCTCCGCCTACAGGAAATACATTGCCTGAGACCATGAGACCCGTTTCTGAATCGGTCTATATGGGGACTAGGTTGGTGGAGGGTGTGTAGAGCCCTGGATCACATTAGATAATTGACACAGTGGTGAAACATGGGTTACAAAATTGTGAGATAAAAATTATTTAAAAAAAAGAAAAACTTACCAGGTGCTCGACGGAGATATAAACATGTGACGTTGATACAAAAGGTGCTCACACGGATCAAACAGGATCACGGTATAAAGAAAAAATAAATGTTCCGGGCAAGGTTAAAATAGTTAAAATGGGCCCAGGCCGTAGCGTAACGGTCTGGGCACCGGACTGGTAATCCAGTCGCAGTGTGCCGCGGGTTCGACTCCCGGACCCGACACGGCCTTTACTGCATGTCATCCCCCCATCTCTCTCCCGTTTCCTGTCAGCCTACTGTCTGTCCCTTCAAAAATCAATAAAAGGCGTAAGCCGCAAAAAAATATCTTAAAAAAAAAAAAATAGTTAAAATGAGAAGGACAGCAAAAGGCAATTAACTGCCAATATGTTTCGACCTAACCGGTTGTATCGGTTAGTTAGGGCCTTATTTTAACCTTGAGTGCCCGGATTGTTTCTTTCTTCTTTCTTCTTTTTTCTATATAATATAGTTGCTTTGATGTTGGCTGTCCTGTGGGTATAATATCCTATGCGGGTAAATATCTGACTAGCCCTTGCTCACTGGTGTGACGCGTGGGTCCTCCTCCAGTTGTGTCACACAAACACACTCTTTTGTGTGTGTGTGTGTGTGGCTTGGTAGCCTACATTCCAAAATGACTTGGGCAGAAAGTGCTTTCAAGTCAACCTTTTGACCTAATTGACCTTATGCACACCACTGCCGCCTTGCCAGCAAGGTGCTACCTAGGTGCAACTTCCCATTGCCCATTCATCCAAACAGAAAAGTCCTATCAAATTGTATTAAACAACATCAAACTCAGCAACATTGCAGCTGAACGAAAAGTTTGAATTATCCTCTTTCTATATGCAAAGTGTTTGTTTCATAAAAATCCACTGTAGACACGTTACAGTATATGATTTATTGACTTATGAGCTCCTTTCTGTCAAGAACTTCCTTGCAGGTGATTTATTTTCTCTAAGTGCTGGAGTTTGGTAGTGCTTGTTGCATACCACTCAACAGCCCATGCGTACCACCTGTTTTGAATTTGCAGGCAGCAGGGGGTTGCTTTACTGATAACGAGTGCTTCTGAACTCTGACACTTATTATGACAATTTATTGACAGGAAGTGGCTCATAACATGTCTACGGTGAACGGTTTTTATGAAACAAACACTTTGCAGATAATAGCTCAGACGGCCAATTTTCTGTCTTGTCCCAAGGCCACTCCAGCCGCGACTTGAGTGACAGGGACCTTGGGCACGCCCACTTTCTGAGAAAAAGCTGCAGTTTTGCATGCTTTTGTTTCCAGCTTCATCCTGGTGTGAATGAAGCATCACGTGTGCTTTCTACTCATGAATCTGTATGCCCATAAACATAAACATAACGTGTGTGCAGTGTGCGTTCAATGTCATTAGCACCATGCATGCATGCATACCAGAGTGGCAGCATTTCACACCAACTGAGAAGTTGGTGTCCCTGGGTCTGTCCCTGGGTCTGTCCCTGGGTCTGTCCCTGTGTCTGTCCCTGTGTCCCTGGGTCTGTCCCTGGGTCTGTCCCTGGGTCTGTCCCTGTGTCTGTCCCTGTGTCCCTGGGTCTGTCCCTGGGTCTGTCCCTGGGTCTGTCCCTGTGCATCTGGATCTGTCCCTGTGTCTGTCACTGTGTCTGTCCCTGTGTCCCTGGGTCTGTCCATGTGTCCCTGGGTCTGTCTGTCCGAGCATGAAAATAGCGTTATAGTGTTTGATCATCACCAAGTGTACAGTACAGTACAGTACAGTACCACTCACTTCAGACCGGTCTGACTTTTTTTCTTCTTGTCAATTACAGACCAACCCAGCTGTCACATGTGTCACGTGTGCTTTCTTCTCATAAATCTGTCTGCAGGTATGTGATGTCTCACAGTCACACCTAGCTACACTATGTTGCTGTCACGCTGGCTTTAAGAGTGTGCAATCTAGGCTACTGTAATAAAACATACACATCACACTTAACATAACCTACAGTATAACAATGATGATCACAATATGACATTTTATATACATTTGTATTCACAGAATAAATAATTTGAAACAGATATGAATACATATAATCTCTGTAGGCTACACTACATCCTCTGCAGATGAGGGTCACATTTTACTTAATCTGGATGTGAATTCACCAGGTAACGCTACTAAAAGGCAAACATACTATTGTTTTAATGAGTAGTTCATATGTGACATTTTAATTGGGCTGGGACTTTAACTGATTTATTTTGATGAATGAATTTCAGAAAAATAATGTTTGAAAAATGTTTAATCAAGGCTTATCTTTGCACCACAGAATCTTTCTCACTGACTTCCAGGTGTACCGATCATAAAGGTGTGTGAATCTCTGAATATATATTCCTAAAATTACTGCTCTTTATGGTAAAACTTTGACTGATCTGTTTTTCATACAAAATTAACTATATTTTGTTGAAAACGTATGCATTCACTCATTGATTCACTCGTATAACAAGATTGTTTTTTATTGAAAACAAACAAACAAATGCCTCTCAGCCAGTCAAATATCTGCATAACAGATGTGATTAAACATGCGAGTAATCTTGATTAATTAATTACAAAGACTCTAATTGATTAGTTTTTTCTAATTATAATGTATAATATGACAAGATACAAATACAGATTATGAATGTTTGATGAACAGTATTGCTTTGCATAATACAACTCTGGAAGTGTAAAGTGCTACTATACATGATGATAGTGATGAAGCATTATACAATTGTGGAATATTTTCTACAATTGTACAGAAATGTTTTCCTTGACTTGTGGTCAAAATGTACTTTATGTAACATTGATCCATTGTTTTATTTCCAGTGTTGGAAGATAGAATCAACAGCAGGCAACAATAGACGGTGTTCGGTTATACAAAACCTCATTCCATTGGTGAGTTGATTATACAAAACCTCATTCCATTGGTGAGTCATCATGCATGTGTCAGATCTCTGTCTGACAGCTTGAAGGAATTTAACACAACGTTTCCTTATAACCCATTACGACCTGAGGCCCATTCTACAAAGCAGTAGTTCTCAAACTTGTTTGTGCCATGGACGCCCGAATTGATATAAAATATATGACCAAACCCCTTTCCTGCCCTCAGGCATCTTAGTATACTGTGGAGTTGTGTTTAACCCATTCTGGGCGGGAACCCCTTTTGGTGTTTTAAAGCATTATGTTATACTTTAGCTATTGAAAAATAGCAGACCTACAAGTTCATAGCGCGGCACTCGGTGCGAAGCTATGAGCTTGTAGCTTGTATTTTTTTTAATCGTGAAAATGTGCCTCAAATCTTTTAACATATTATTATAGAGTGAACATTTTAACTCAAATCTTTGCTTCTGGAAGGTCCCTGGAACAACATATTTTCAGATAGAGGTTATGGCAGCCAATTAAATATGATATTGGGGGTCCTTGAAATGAAATAGTTTGAGCACCGCTGACATAGAAACATATAGGCCCTCATTTATCAAAGCGGCGTACGCCAAAATATGGGTGCACGTCGGAATTCCCGCAATTTCCGGCATTTATCATTTCCGTAAAACCTCGAACTTGAACGTGAGCCAGGACAAAAATCACGTCAGGTCGGGAGCTGTCGTAGGCTTTGTCCTCAGTTTTTCTGTCGTACACAAGCGGAGCAGCATTGTCTGAACTGCTGACAGGCTGTCAGAGGCATTCTATGTGTTTTCACTCCTATATGTATAAAACTAATAGGCCTAATACATTTTGTAAATATATTTTATATATATTTTGTAAAGGCATGTCATATGAAATTTGTAGGATTTTTCCAAGTGTGCAAGCAATTAAAATCGAGCAATTAAAAACAATGTTGCAAGTTAGATGCTTAAGCCATTTAAACAGTGTTTTGCATGAGTGCATGCCAGTGCCCCCCCCCCTTCCTGGAATAGTTAACTTCCATGACATGGATCGAGAGGCAGGTCTGCTATTTTTCAATAGCTAAAGTATAACATAATGCTTTAAAACACCAAAAGGGGTTCCCGCCCAGAATGGGTTAAACACAACTCCACATTATACTAAGACGCCTGAGGGCGAGAAGCAGGGCGAGGTCGTGTGCACTGGCCATATATGGAGCGTGTCTTGAGTGTACAGGTTTTGATGAGGTCAGATCAACATATGGAATGTCAGAACAGGTCAGCTCCATATAAGGATCAAGTCTACCAACCAACGTGTAGGCTATAGTGCAATCTACGTACAGCCTTGTCTTTCTCGAGTTACATCTCGTCGTTTTAATGCCAAATGTGCCGTGCCGGCGTGCCATGGTTCACGTTTTCGTTCACTAATATATTGTCGTAGGCTATATTAAATTAATAAATACTTTAATCATTTAATATAGGCTACAACTAACAACACACAGCAGGCGCGTAGCGTGGATCAAATGATAGCATGGAGGGGGTGGGTGGGGGGGGGGGGTAGCGCATCCCCGGCCGATAGGTGTGAAGTGTGAACGGTTTGGGGGACCATTTAAAACAAAGGCGGCTTGCATGCTGTGGTTTAATAACCAGAAATGGATGCACAAGGCTCGACGTTAAACTGGGCCAGCTCTAAATTGACTGGGCCCGTGGCCCAATGGACCCTACGCCGGTGACACACAGTGACAATTGCTTGCAATTAAGTTGCGATATGTGTGTGCGTGCGTGCGTCTGTGTGTATGAGAGAGGGGGGTGAGGCGGGCAGCAATAAAGGCAAAACTTTTTTTACCCTGTAACCACGGTTTCCAGGTCGTATTGCAGTTGTTCATGTCGCAAAAACGAGGGCGAGGCTTGATTTCATAGGGCGTGCCCTTAGAGTATATATGAATAGAGAAGGCACCCAGAGGAAACCCTGAGGCGAAATGGACATAGTGGCCGAAATAAGGTATTGCAGTTTGGTACGGTCTGGCCCCAAACACATGAACGCGCACTAGGCTCCACCCACTCCAGAAAGTTTCAGGCAGCTCTCTGAGCTCTGAGGGACCGACCGCATTAAAACCAGGAAATGTCGCATCAGGACTTTTGCTCATTACTTATTATTCTGTGTATATAAAATATAGCTAATTTGTCTAATCTCTAGTTACATCAATATTGTTCTTGTAAAATAGTTGGTTTGTGACCAAGTATTAAGATTATAAAGATCGCTTGTGTCATTTTGACTGCCAGGGACTTCCCATTCACTTACCATAGGCTTCTGTAGAACTCCCGAGTCCGAATTCATTTTTTTTAAATAGCAGCTGTACATGAAATGTTAATGTTGATTTAGCATCAACATGATTATTTACCGATATAAATACATGGTTTGATAACCTACAAGTAGGCGAAAGTCATTTTCTGCTAGGCTTATGTCTCTCCATCTACCCCGTCTTCAAGCCTCCATCCCTGGGCAGAGAGAGGTTGATTGATTGACTGGTGGTCGTGGAGCTCTGTGCAGTGCCGTCTCTTTACAGTCTAAAATCAATGGTTAAATTATTCCATAACACTGAAAATGATCAATTTTCCAATGAAAATCAAATTATGGTTAAGTGTGTAAATTACATTTATTCTGTTTGGACAAAGTGCATTTAAGAAAAGGTGGAGATCAATGAAGAATTTCTCTATGTCACATGTGTAAAACTGGGAATTTCACCCAAGGAATCCATGATGAAGTGCTAAGATAACCACAATAATAACCCAGATTCGTATTGATGTGCTTACCGAGATAATAAAAATGCTTTCATTTTAAACCAACCTCTGAATTAAAACATTGGGTTCTGCAAAAGTCACAGATCAAATTGCAATGACTTTTAAAATAATCTATTAATCACACTGGATAAACAACAGTGGGACTGGAATACTGTACATCCAAGGTACTCCTTTCTGATGGGATGCTATGGCAATGCTTACTATCAGAATATTTAACGTTTTCTTTTAAACCTTTTTAACTAAATATCTTCCTTGGGTCCTTTTAACAGAATAAGTGAACTTGGACACTAGGGGGGGTCAGTGCAGAACACATTTCCCTTAGGCACCATTTACACTGACAGCCAAATCTAGCCTGAATCAGATCTATCTGTGCCACATCCAGATTGGAATCTGATTTGTTTAAATAAGTCTAAATGCAGACAGGTCACATACAAGTCACATGGAATCTGATTGTTTTTCCCATCCCCATTTAACATTCAGAGGTGAATTGTTAAAACCTGGTTCAGGAATATGACACGTTATGCTGGATATATTTCATTAACCACTTTGTTTTACATTAAATAGCTAAAGAAAATGGAAAGCTCACATGCTGTGAGCTTGTACTTTTGAAGATTGCGTCATATGGCAGACAAGTCAGTCAAGTCTATGGACTTTAATGTTTGTTTAGATAATCGATATATTTCATTAGGCACTTGTACTAGATGTTCACCAGATTAGATTATGTTATATATTTCATTAGGCACTTGTACTAGATGTTCACCAGATTAGATTATGTTATATATTTCAGAATATTTCTATTATTACCAGAATTAAAATACCTAAAAGACAAAACACATTATTTTTATATTTTTATTATGTGATTCCTGCAGATTCAAATAAGCACAAAAAGGATCATGAAGACGCATAGGTTTGACATCTGATATCCAATGAGAACAGAATGAGAATAAAACAATAAATTGATTTCTTAACCGATTGAGTAGGCTGCATGTTGTGGTAAGATTGTCTCCCTGTCATTTTAATTTTAGCTTGAAGGTCACAGGTGTCCAGCTTAAACCAGAAGATGAAGTAATTATAACACAGCAGCAAGACCAAACCTCATCCATGGAGGTTAACTGAGCTATATATATATTATATATATATATATATATATATATATAGTGTGTGACCATTTATCTTTGTAATTACAAAATTGTTTTAGTTTCAACCTATTGATATTACCAAAAAGCATATTCTGAAAGATATAAGACAGATCTGCCTCTCTAAAACTAGAAAAAAACTTCCTTTATTCAGGGGCCATTGTGTGACTTATCCCAATTCAATACCTTTTGTGTTAACCTATCTTCTGGCAGATTAATGAGACGGTTCCACAAGCGGATCACTTCTCCCTTTTGCCTAGTCTCCATCGGTTCCCAACCCATATCTCCCTGGATTGCAAGAGAAGGGGCAAATGCATGTACCCCAAGAAAACACATTCTGGATAGAATTATCCAATTATCCATTGGATAGAATATTGAAGTGAGGGGCACTCTTATCATCATACATCACATTCCGTGCTCAGTCAATGAAATCAACACTATGTGGTGGTACACACAAACACAAAGCTGGGCATAGGAGGGGCTGGCACCACTTGAAAATACCAAAAAATCTCTTGAAGCAAGTTTAAGTGTGTTTTTGAGGGGTGCTGTAGCCCCTCCAATGCATGTTTTGAGAGTGACATAATGAAGATATGTACCAATGCCAGGGTATAACTGGCTCTCGATGGTGACGTAATATGTACATGTATGTAATCAGATTACATACATGTATTTATGCCTTGCTTTTCTTTGCTTTCTTTCTTTTCTTTCTTTCTCCATTGCTCTGTAAAGCAAATCATGCAGCTACGGCATATGCATAAAACAACCCAAGTAACCACAGTGTAGGCTACTACTCATCAACTTACAAATTACATATACATTCAGTGTCGGTGGATTAAAGGTAATGCCTATGTATGTAATCTGAAACCTACCTTTATTACGTCACCATCAGAGTATGTAGTAACCACAGTATACTACTCATCAACTTACAAATTATATGCATTCAACATGCAAGTAGGCACTCGACAGAGTGCAGTTCTAGTTATACTAAATATTTCATGAATAAAATCATACAAATGATTTATCACAAAAAAAAGTCATGCTATTCCATGACATTGGTATAGTGGTTTTCTGATGACACTATATTGTTGCTTAAATGGCCTGGCTTAGTTTAAAGCCCACTCACCATGACAAGGTGCAGGCCGAGAGTGGGGACAGGACAGAAACAAAGGGGTAGGTAGGGGGGGGCGGATGAAGCTGGGCAACGCACGCCAGTAGGCACAGGATACCTCTACAACGCACGCCAGTAGGCACAGGATACCTCTACTGTGCTCTACTGGAGCACAGTTAAATCAGAATTTAACCTACAGCAACCCCAATTCTTCCGTTATCTACAACTCAGGAGCTACATCAACTCTGTTCCAGAATATAGGACTGGCCTGAGCACGACCCCCAACCAAGTAGAAACCATCCTAATAAAAGCATCTACTCTCCCCAAAAAGATAGTCAGCTTTCTTTACGATAGCCTATTCCAGGTGGAAAAAGCCTCGACTAATAATAGTAAAATAGCATGGGAAAACCATCTCCAAATACAAATGGTCATGGCATAATATACTACTCAATGCAAAGAAAATACTCAATGCTCAAACAAGTCCTATGAAACCCAGTATAAAATAATACACAAACTACATATCTCCCCAGTAACCAGGAGTAAATTTGACCCCCTATGCTCTCCCATATGCCCTAGGTGCAAAAGTGGACAAGGTACCCACAGCCATATGATGTGGACATGCCCACTAATCAGACCCTTTTGGTTATCTATTCAAGATCAAATCCTGGAACTTATCGGAAATTAGAAAACCATTAGATCCAATTCACTACATCTTAGGGGCAGACATAATTACTAAAAGTAACAAACATCTAGTATGAGCCTTGCTCTATGCTGCTCGGCTGTCAATCCTTCATAAATGGATAGATGACAGCCAGGGCTGCCAACTTTCAGAAAAAGCCAAGAGTGACACTTTAGTGTTTTAATGCGCTCAACGCAAAAAATGTGGCCTTTTTTAATGTTGATTTGGCCTTTTTTAACATTGATTTAGAGGAATACAGACATCCAACCCTAGAAACAAAATCAGACCCGTCTGAAGTGAGTGATGCAACTCTGTGTGGGGGTCAAGAACGCACGCGCCCGGGGGGCCGGGCAGGTTCTGGTGTGCTGTTTTCATGCTCAGACCCAGCCAGCCAGCCACACACATAGCTCCGAAAGGAGTGGTTGCACCACTCATAGTGCAGCTGTGAGTCAGTAGCTGCTGCTGCTGCTGCTGCGTCCGTGCACCAATAGAGTGACCGCGGCGGCGGCACGTATGCTAAAATAGGCCTATATGTCGGGCTTCCTAAAATAGGCCTATATGAACATATATTTGTATATCCCACATCAACATATTTGTGGATGTATTGTTTTTGTTTTTGCTTAAACTGCAAAATAAAATGATATCTGCATATGATGCTCAATAATAACCCACATTTTGAATAATAGCATTTAACAAAATGAGTGAAAGAGTTGCACTAGGTGAAGAGATGGCCATGCAGTCTCCTATTGGTCATATGGTGCACCTTCTCCATGTGTGCCTATGTCTCCTATTAAATATCCATATTGGTTTACATAAAAGTCAGACTTTTAAAAACGTATTCTGATGTGATAAAACAGACTACATCACAAATGCATCACCCACCTCTGTCAGTCAGTCAGTCAGTCAGTCAGTCAGTCAGTTAGTCTGTCTGTCTGTCTGTGGGGAATATGTAAAAAGTCAGATTCTAAAAGTCAGATTCTGGAATTTGGGAAAAAGCCTTATTTTTTACATTTTCTTAGTTCAAACCATTCCATGATTTCCCCATGCCCAATGTCTCTCTCTCTCTCTCTCTCTCTCTCTGAACAGAACTAACAAGTTGCGATGCTGCCCCTCCCCCTTCACACACACACACACACACACACACACACACACACACACACACACACACACACACACACACACACACACAGTCATAGGTTTGGGGTCGGGGCATCAGTCTATATGGAGATATAGGGGTGCCACCATACCTTTGGGTTGCTTTGTAGGCCAACGTCTGTGTTTTGTCCTGTTTTTGTTCTGTGATTTGTACACTCTGAGAGTGAAAAGCTACTACATTGAAGTCTGTTCACAGAAGTTGTTGTAGGCTATGTGGGGATTATCTGACGAGGTACCATTTGAGTGTGCAAAACCTTACATATACTAAATAATACTAAATTGTTTATAGGGTCAATTTAAGTAAAATAATATAGACTTTCTACAGGAGTATCTTTTTATATTTTTCCAAAAAGAATACAAACAGCCAATAGCATATTACAAAGTCATCCCCCTCACTGGTGACAATTCCGAGAGGAAAAACGGGCAAGCACCGAGGCGAGTAGTCCGGTATTCAACTGTATTAATTGATTGCGTGAGTCCCGTGGTGGGAGTTCTGCTCTGGTTTTAGTGAAATATTAAGTTCATATAAATATAAATATCCAATGCATATACTGTAGGTTTAACTATTGTGAGTTCCTACTGTAGATCTGCCATATTCAAATATATGCATATAGGTTTAATGGTCTCATGCTGTGAGCTTGGAGATCTGCCATTTTCAGATATCTGATGCATATACTGTATAGGTCTCTTCAGGGGAAAAGGCACGCTCTACTCAGACAGTTTTATATAGTTCCAGGCGTGTGCTGGGTGCAGATTCCAAAGGAACATATAGAAAATGAATTAAATCTGCACTTCCAGTCGAGTAAGAGTCTTTATTAATAAAGATAGTGCTCCGCAGCAGCAGTCATATACCAGACAGACAAACGCGTTCCAGCGCACAGGCTTTCGTCAGTGTCAAAATTGGCAGTAGTAACGGAAATGACATAGCTATATAGATTTTTTTGTGTCACATTATTAAAGACATACATAGTAGTGAACATAAATATTATTATAAGGAATCATTGTCTTATTTCAGAATCCACATTACAAGAAAAGTTATTCATAGAAAACAGTTTAACACCAATTCTTCATTTAGACCTTTAGGAAATACAGTGTTTAAGAAATGGATCCAAAATGCTCTTAAAGGGTTGATAAATTCTATGCCCTGAAACCTCAGGGTACATATGTCATGTCCAGTGCTATTGAAGTGTCTAGCTATGGGGGGATTTTCTTCTTTTGTCCTGATATTGCTTTTATGTTCAGTGATTCTAGTTCTTAATTCTCGTTTAGTTTTTCCTATATAGCAAAAGCCACGGGGACATTTTAGGAGATAGACAACATTTTTTGTTCTACAAGTGATTCTCCCTTTTACTTTAATTGTTTTACCTATTTGAGGATGTAGAAAATCCTCCCCTTTGATCATGGTGTTGCAGTTAAGACAGTTGTTACATGGGAAGTTACCTGAGGGTAGTGAGGACATGAAATGTTGAGGCTGTACATAAATATCATTTTTAACAAATTAGGTTCTTAGACCTTTTATTTGCAAAGATAGAGTAGAAAAGGTTTTACCTATAGAAGGGTCACTGGAGAGTATATGCCAATGCTTTTTAATTGTATGTTTAATATGTTGAGAAATAGGAGAAAATGTGCTAGACAAGACTATTCTTTGACCTGTTGAGACAGAAGACGATATAGGGGTCAGGAGATCGGTTCTATCCAACTGTTTGACTCTGAACTTACATTTATTTAAAGTGACTCCTTCGTACTCCCTTTCACTGAACCTAGCACTCATTTCAGAGGATTGTCTCTCAAAGTCTGCCTCTGTACTGCAGATGATTTTGAGTCTCTAGAGACTCAAAAGAAGTCACTTTAAATAAATGTAAGTCCAGAGTCAAACAGTTGGATAGAACCGATCTCCTGACCCCTATATCGTCTTCTGTCTCAACAGGTCAAAGAATAGTTTTGTCTAGCACATTTTCTCCTATTTCTCAACATATTAAACATACAATTAAAAAGCATTGGCATATACTCTCCAGTGACCCTTCTATAGGTAAAACCTTTTCTACTCCTCCTATCTTTGCAAATAAAAGGTCTAAGAACCTAATAGACAAACTTGCTAAAAATGATATTTATGTACATACAGCCTCAAAATTTCATGTCCTCACTACCCTCAGGTAACTATCTTAACTGCAACACCATGATCAAAGGGGAGGATTTTTTACATCCTCACACAGGTAAAAAAAATAAAGTAAAAGAACCAAAAAAATTGTCTATCTCCTAAAATGTCCCCGTGGCTTTTGCTATGGAGGAAAAAATAAACGAGAATTAAGAACTAGAATCACTGAACATAAAAGCAATATCAGGACAAAAGAAGAAAATCCCCCCATAGCTAGACACTTCAATAGCACTGGACATGACATATGTACACTGAGGTTTCAGGGCATAGAATGTATCGACCCTTTAAAGAGAGGTGGGGACAGAGATCAGGTATTATTACAACGCTAAGCATTTTGGATCCATTTCTTAAACACTATTTCCTAAAGGTCTAAATGAAGAATTGGTGTTAAACTGTTTTCTATGAATAACTTTTCTTGTAATGTGGATTCTGAAATAAGACAATGATTCCTTATAATAATATGTATGTTCACTACTATGTATGTCTTTAATAATGTGACACGGCTGTATAGTCCCTTCTAATTGAAAAAAAAAAAATCTATATATCTATGTCATTTCCGTTGCTACTGCCAATTTTGACACTGACGAAGGCCTGCGCGCCGAAACGCGTTTGTCTGTCTGGTATATGACTGCTGCTGCGGAGCACTATCTTTATTAATAAAGAAGTGCGGATTTAATTCATTTTCTATACTGTATAGGTTTAACTGTTGTGAGCTTGTAGATCTGCCATTTTCAGATATCCGATGCACAAAAGGGGGAAATAAAAACAACAAAAACTAATCGTATTTCGGTATCGGCTATCAGCTAAATTGGTCCTGCACGTCTGAAGGGCCACCCTTCCTGGGTCCTAGATGGGATCGAGTGACACTCCTTTTTGGGGTCTGTCTGTCGGTCGGTCGGTCGGTCGGTCAGTTCAGAAACCAGTCTGTGTCTCATAGGAGGGCTGTGGACAGTTCAGAATCCAGTCTGTGTCTCATAGGAGGGCTGTGGGCAGTTCAGAAACCAGTCTGTCTCATAGGAGGGCTGTGGGCAGTTCAGAATCCAGTCTGTGTCTCGTATGAGGGCTGTGCGCAGTTCAGAAACCAGTCTGTGTCTCATAGGAGGGCTGTGGGCAGTTCAGAAACCAGTCTGTGTCTCATATGAGGGCTGTGGGCAGTTCAGAAACCAGTCTGTGTATCATAGGAGGGCTGTGGGCAGTTCAGAAACCTGTCCACCAGTGACATCATTGATGGGGAATCCAAGCTATAGAAACTGCTGGCTTTCTAGTCCTGAAAAGTTGCAATGCGAAAATGGAAGCCATCATTCTCACAAAAAAAGATCTGCCTAACGATGATGTCACTGGTGGACCGGTTTCTGACCTGCCTACAGCCCTCCTACAGACTGAGTAGAAGACAAAAGGGGCCATTTTATCATGATTATTAATGAGGACCTTTTTTATGAAGATAGGTTGAAAAGTGGTGAAGTGGTCCTTTAAGTCCTCTGTAATGGAGTCAACCTACTGTAGAGCTTGTCCATAGTTTCAAATACCTTGGAGTTATTATGAACTATAATGGATCATTTAAGATTGCTATCGAAGAATTACACAAGCAGGCCTCACGTGCCATGTACTCCCTCCTTAGTAAATGTAGATCATTTGATTTACCAGAAAATGTTGCATTGGATCTCTTCGACAAATTGGTCTCACCAGTCTTGCTGTACACATGTGAAATCTGGGGGTTCGAAAAACTAGAAAAATTACATCTGAAATCTCTCAAGTATATCCTAAAAGTTAAAACAACTACCTGTAGTAATATGGTGTATGGTGAGCTGGGGAGGTACCCAATTTGTATCGCTGTTAAAAAGAGACTTATCGGGTACTGGGCCCAGTTGATCGAAGGAAAAGACTGAGTCGAATAATGTACGACTGTCTGCTTAACCTGTTCAACACAGGTGCCCATGTGTCAACTTGGGTTGCACAGGTGAAGAAAATACTGGATGACTGTGGTATGTCTTACATTTGGTTGGCCCAGAAATGTAATAACATTGACTGGTTGAAGCGAACTGTTGAACAAAGGTTGAAAGACCAGTTTTTGCAAAAGTGGCAAAGTGAACTCAATAGTATGACATCATGTGACATCTATGTTGAATACAAACAAGAGTTCAAACTAGAAAAATACCTTCTATGTGAAAACCGTAAGTATAGACAGGCTATTTGCAACCTTAGGCTAAACAACACAAGAATCCCAAAGGTCATCGGTAGATATAAAGGATTGGAAAGAAATCAGAGGAATTGTAACCTATGTAATGAAGCCAGAATTGGAGATGAGTATCATGTTTTGTTGGAATGTAAGAATACTGGCATTATGAATTTCAGGCAAAAATACCTGTCACTTAATTTTTTTACCTACCCTTCTATGTTTAAACTAATGGCATTACTAAAATCTGAAAAACAAAAAGTAATCTATAAATTGGGTGCTTTTCTGAAAAAAAGTCTTCCACTGTATAAATAGGGAAAGCCTTCCGATATGTATATGTATATCGTGTAATGTATTGTATACTTTCGATTGTATACTTTTATGAATCTGTGCTCCAAACCATGTGATCATGGTCATGAGTTAAATAAATGATGAAGTAAAGTGACAACATTCTGTAATGGTTATATTAGTAGGGGTGTAACGATATAGTAACTGCATTGGAAAACTGATTTTAATTTCAAGAATCGAAGTATATCGAAATGAAAACGGCAACATTGACTATGTATCGTATCGTTTTACAATGGAAATAATCGGTATGGAATCGTTTTGCTATGCAATTAATTGATTGTATCAATAGTACATTTATGTGCGTATAGTATTTTAATTTAATTTAAAATAATGTCAATGTATTTTAAATAGTTACTATATCGTGTGTCTGAATCACATGAGCTCAGAAACCAATATGAGACTCCGAGTCAGAATCAGAATCATCTTTATTGTCACATCACAGTTTTACAAGTTTAAAAGAAAAGTGGGAGAAATTCATTTTTGTGCATAGTTCCCATTGTGTAATTATTTTCCCGAATAAACAAAGAGAGGGATTTGCTCATGATACATGATATGACGTAAATTCTCCATTCATTGTCAATGGCATTTTTAATGCTTCTTCAGACAACATTAATCACTATGGCTGTTTATAGGAGGGGCTAGTGCCCCTCAAAATACAAACATTAATCACTATAGCTGTTTATCAAAATACAAACATTAATCACTATAGCTGTTTAATATGGAAGCATAAAGCTGCCAAAATTCAAATGAAATGGCAAATATGAAAAGTCAATTGAAATAAGAGACATGCTTTTTCATTTTCAGGTCATTAACGCATTTCTTGGGACAAAAATAAATCTAAAATGCAATAGCATTTACATCTAATCTACAGATGTGCTCATTCTATGACACAATTCAAATTATATATTATAAAATATCATTTGTATTTCAATTTTCAAAAAAATGCCAGCTAATTAGTGGTCAATATTAAAATTCGGTCATAGAATGAGCACACTTGGAGATGAAGCAAAATCAAATCACATTGCATTTTCATTTTTGAATTGGCGTGTGTACGATTTGAAAAGGAAAATGCAATGTGATTTGCTTTTGCTTCATCTCTAGGTGTGCTCATTCTATGACCGGATGAAAAAGCAAAAGCAAATCGCATTGCATTTTCATTTTCAAATAGTACACACACCAATTTGAAAATGCAAATGCAATGTAAATTGCTTTTGCTTTTTCATTCTGTCATAGAATGAGCACACCTGGAGATGTATGTAAATGTAAATGTAAATGCTATTGCATTATATTTTCACTTAAATGTGTTCAATATCTGAAGGTTAAAAAGCATTTATATTATTTAATTTGAATCTTCTAAATTGCATTTTCATTGTAATATTGGCCACTAATTTACGGGGCATCATAGAATGAGCACATCTGTAGATTAAATGTAAATGCTATTGCATTTTAGATTTATTTTTGTCTCATGTCTCGTTAATGACCTGACAATGAAAAAGCATTTATCTTATTTCAATTGACTTTTCGTATTTGCCATTTAATTTGAATTTTGGCAGCTTTATGTTTCCATAGTTTATAGGAGGGGCTAGCGCCCCTCAAAATACAAACATTAATCACTATAGCTGTTTATAGGAGGGGCTAGCGCTCCACAAAATACAAACATTAATCACTATAGCTGTTTATAGGAGGGGCTAGCGCCCCTCAAAATACAAAAACATCACACCCGTCTGAAGTGAGGGGTGCTCTTATCATCTTACAACATCGAGAAGGGAATTAAGCAATATTACACGAGAGGGTGTGGTTTAACGTCATTATTGTGACAATAATCACGTTAAACCAAATGCTGGGGCAGCGGTGGCCGAACGGTTTGCGGAGAGGTCTTGATACCGGAACGTCACCAGTTCGAATCCCCAGACCGGCATGTTAATATTAAGACCGCTGAAGTGCCCTTGAGCAAGGCATTGAACCCCTACCATGAAATGTTCTATGAGCAGGGAGTGGCTGTAAACAAGCATCTCAAGCTTAGTCCACTTCCCTGGGTAAACAAAGAACTTTGCTTTGCTTTGCTCAAGTGTAATATTGCAATTATACAACAGTTACCCTTAAAACTAAGAAAAAAAACATATATTTTTAATGACAGATGTAGTCACTACGACCACAAATGTCCCAAGAAACTAGCTAGCCTATAGCCACCGAGTTTACTGCACTCTGGGAGAACAGAGCAGCTGAATTATTTGTTTTGATTAGGTGTGGAGGGGTGCTCGTTTGAACCACGGCTAGAAGGCTGTTTCAACCAATCAGATTGCTTCCTCGAAACGACCTGTTGTATAATTCGGTATAGCTTGGAGCAGCTATAAAAACAACCATCATTTCTCTTCACACAGTGAAATGAGGGGCGCTCTTATCATCGTACAACATGTACAACAAACATTGGGACGAAACAAACATTGAATTATCTTTGTCAATGTCGTTTTTTTAAAACAAACATTGAACTAAAAACAAAACATCAAACCTGTATATAGGAGGGGCGCCCCTCAAAAAATAAGGGTCTCTGATCTGTCTGATTGGTTTGTGGGCGTGGAGCCACAGAAAGGTAGACGCCTCTTCCGGCTCTGGGGCGAATGGTCTCGAGTTCGGCGTTGTTTGGTGCTTCACAGAAGCTTCCGCCGTGCGTCACGGAGCGGATGTGCCCCTCACTCCACACCAGTGTGATTTTTTTCTGTATATCTATGGTAGACCTACATGAGGGGGAGATTATTTTCTTGCTGAGCCTGGGAGTCGATGGTCGCTGAGGGCGCGGTTGTTTTTCATGTTACGGTTAGGTTTAGGCATATAGGGCTGCCATTTTTTACTATTTTGAAAATAAATGTAAAATAGTTCAACTAGCCGATCTACACCTACACAATGTGAGCTTGTAGATCAGCTATTTGAACTAAAAAGTTTCTTTTTAAATAGTAAAAAATGGCAAATAGGTTTAGGGATAAATTGACGCCAGTGTTGTTTTTGTTGAATAAAACTAAGACGAAAAATGTTCGTCGACTACCTTTTTTCACTGACGAAAACTAAATGGAAACTAAATGAAAACTAAGCTATGATGTCTAAAACTAAACTAAGAATAAATATATTGACAATTTCGTCAACAGATAGAAACTAGACTAAAATGTTAGGAAGGGACTAGTGGACAAGAGATCCAGTATAAGTCATTTTACACTTGGTTGCATGCTGAAAACTGCCGATCTACAAGCCCACAACATACAACATACAAAACACCTGGGGGTCTAGAGTAATGTTAACTCCATAGACACATACAAAACACCTGGGGGTCTAGAGTAATGTTAACTCCATAGACACATACAAAACACCTGGGGGTCTAGAGTAATGTTAACTCCATAGACGCATACAAAACACCTGGGGGTCTATTAGAGTAATGTTAACTCCTTAGACACGTGAACCACGTGACCATGCTGTTTTCTGCCCCCTCAATATCGCAACTCTTATATTAGATGGCTATATATTAGATGGCTATATTAGAGGCTGGGGAAAAAGCATTGCTTATTTCGGACCCTGGTCTTGGAATGACCTACAGTCCAGACTCAAACTGGCTACTGTGATTCCCCTAGTGAGCTTTAAAAGGATTGCCATGAGCACACTTCCCATACATTGCTCCTGCTTTGACGTATAGCAAATGTCTGCTTGCTTTTTAGTCTACTAGCAATTTCCGTTGCTTAGTTTTTATTTATTAGTCCTTATTGGTTGCGTTCCTGTTCTCCATTTGAGCTTCTTCGGTAGTGGGTACTGTATTTATGAGCATTGTATGTCTGTCCTGTTTTTTTGTTGTGTATTTTTTGTTACTGGCAGAGCTGTGTCACTTATTTTGCCTCTTGTCTTGGCCACACACTTGTAAAAGAGACTTCAGTCTCAATGTGGTTTTTACTGGTTAAATAAAGGTTAAATAAAAAAAATAAAGATGGCTCTGGTGGGGGACAAAAGCTGTATATAGCTCCCCTCTAAAAACATTGATCTTTTTCTGCTGTGCTGGCAGTTTCATGCATGCCCACTGCTCTTTGTTGTTATTATGATGATTAACTTATTATTCCACCCGGAAAATACATTTTATAAATGGGATCATTGGTTGTATTTAGTTGTGAGGATGTGAGCTGCCGTCATCATGACATCATCTCATTCCGGCCAATCACAATTTGCGTCCTCACCTTCGTCATCAGTGTTTGTGTTATGCAGTGTTTGTGTTTACACGAACACTCAAAAGTTGTCCATTCATTGTCAATGGGATTTAATGTTTGTGTTAGGACAAAGTGTGTGCACCCACACCAAACGCTGGGCATATAGGAGGGGCTAGAACGGTAGAACCCCTCAAAGTCAGGACAGAAATGTGAAGACAGAAAGGTGAGGACACAAATTGTGATTGGCCGGAATGATGAGTGATGATCATCAGGTGTGATGATGTAGGATGATAAGAGCGCCCCTCACTTCACGTGAGTGTGATTATTTTTTAACATCCCCTGACTAATAATGCATTATTAGTCAGGGGATGTTAAAAAATAATCAGTGTGTTCAGATTTTGCAAGATGAAAACAAGCCCAAAAGAAGCATTTACTTTACATCTAGCAGATCTACAAGCTCACCACGTGTCACGACGTGGAACGTTGTGAGCTCGTAGATCTGCTATTTTCAAAACATATGCAGGCCTGGGTTAAATCTCGAAATTACTCTTTACCATAATAACGACAGAGTAGTAAGTCCTCATGAAAGTGAGATATTCCCTCTCTACTAATAAATAAATACTACTAATACATGAATAGTACTAATAAAGAAAGGACAGTAACTCCTCAAGTGAGAATTCAACCATTCAGTTATATCCCCTCACTATACGATTAACATACAGACAGACAGACAGACAGACAGACAGTAAAATAATCCTTACAGATTCAAACAAGTGACTTTATTTTTGTACCCCTTTCTTTTTCTTTACACCAGCCTCCTCCTCTTGCAGACATTTAACCGACAGCTGCTACTGAGCTACTACTAAGCTCCACTTTGAACTCTCGGTAAGTTACTAACTGAGATAAAAACATGTAATGAATAAATTACTTTGCTGTTGAAGTTACCAACATAAGATCCATGACGGTAAAATGTTTAAGGCTCATACATAGTCTGGATTTTCAGTGGTTAGGTGACCACCGAACTACAACATCACGTCACGAGTCGCGGTGAAGAGCAAACCACCGCCACCGCCCCAGTCATTCTCTCTGTTTTTACTCACCAACGCTCAACATTATTTCAGCTCCGGTGGTCAGCTCACCACCGGAGCGGTGGTCACCTCACCACCGAAAATCCAGACTATGAATAGGCCTTTACTCAGTGAAAAGTTGAGTTAATTGCACTAAACAGTGAAACAGTCATGTGTGTATTTGTGGTAGAGAGACCTGGAAGCCCGTCGGGACCCGACCAGGTCCCGTCCCAGGCTTCGTCTGTTTCTGTACCTGACCAACGGGCCCTGCAGGGTTATATTAATGTTTCTGTACCTGACCAACGGGCCCTGCAGGGTTATATTAATGTTTCTGTACCTGACCAACGGGCCCTGCAGGGTTATATTAATGTTTCTGTACCTGACCAACGGGCCCTGCAGGGTTATATTAATGTTGCACAGTGAATTTAACCCAGCCTGCCCTGGACCATTGTGGGCATGTATGAGCATGTCCGCACGCACGCACGTAGGGGTCCGTGCCTCTGCGTTAGTCTGTGTGGTCTGTGCGGTAGCATCATGATGCCATCATCCATGCATCACAACCATAGACTGTAAAAAATATGGACAAAGCGTTCCCCGGGTCTAACATGAACGTAAAATGAAGCCTGAAATTCCTTGCACTCTAATGCACTGTAAGTCGCCATCTTTCTTGATCCGTTCTGGTCCAGTTGGCTGGCCCAGACAACGAGGCGGGACTTCCCCCCTTCTTCTCAGTTGGTTTTTATTTTGACTCGAGTGGGTGGGGGATCCCGATCATAGACTGTAACGGTAGCCACGCCCCTCAGAACATGCGCAACTTTATGGTCATTTATTTTATAAATGGGACCATAATTTTCCAAAAAGAATATTATGACATTAGAAATGAGACTTTAAACTAGTGACTGGAAGCAGAAAGTATTCATGACCATGTTTATTAAGCTAATACAGTCTAGGTGAAGTTGGGCCCAAATACATGGGCCTCTATAGAGCTATGGGGCTTTTTGGGTCCAGTCCAGCGCCACAACAGGCCATTATATAAGCTTTCAGGAAGTCCCGATTTCAAAAGAGGCTTCACAAAATATCTGGCTGACTGCCCCCCTGATCACAACCAAAACAAACTCTAGCACTACCTTTGACGGTGGCCACATTTCGTGACTGAGAGAGAAACAAGCAACCATGTCTATGAACATGTTAACAGGCCAGATCAAGTCAGAAAATCCCAAAAAGTCCGAAAATAAATGTTGTTTTAGAGCAGTGGTTCTCAAACATGTTCATGTCAAGGACCACCAATATTTAAAAAGAACTTTACAGATAAAAAAGTCCAAAGTAGCTTATAATGACTAGACTTGGCAACACTGTGAACAGTTCCACAAGCTCACAATATGAAATATAAGGTATTAATAGGCTAGTTGTATTGTTAATATCCATAATTAGGGCACCTGGTCTAATGGGCCACCTGGCCTGTGTTCTCAAGGACTTACATCTGGTCATTATTTGGGTAGCGCACACATATTTCGAATGCCTTGGGCAGACTTCAAATGAGCCATTTTAATCGTGATTAATCGCGATTAACTCCAGGATATGCCCACCACTGTATATATATATATATATATATATATATATATATATATATATATATATATATATATATATATAGTCTGTCTGTCACTGTTCACTGCCTTGCCCAAGGGCACATCAGCGGTGTTTACCCACCCAGATGTTCCTGTTTTCACAAAAGCCAGAGTAGACCTTAAAATGACCCCCAAACGTCACTTGCGTCGGTGACAGTGAGGAAGTGGTTGTGTTGTTGTCGACCAGTTGAGTGTACCACCGCGACCAATCTCTCCCTGTTATAGGTTCCAGTCCCGTTGATCACACCCCTTTGTCGGTTATTAAGATAAATCCACGTATATGCTCTGATGCAGTCAGATCCTAGGCCCCTATCGCGACTCGCCGATAGGCCACCGGAAATGCACTGTTCAGTCACTTTGAGAAGACACAACACGGCTCTCATATAGAGCGGAGCAGCCTTTCTTCACAGGAAAACAACAAGATATCCCAGTGACTCGCCTGAGGACACTTCCTGCTGTTGACTCCCGGTGTTATTTTCTGATTCCCTGTCCACGGTGCATATGTTCAGAAGGTACGAGCTGCAATATTGGGACAGCAATAGGACATACACTGTCGCAGAGATTGTATCAGACTCAGACCAACAAACAAACAAACATATAAACAAACAAACAAACGAATATACATTATATTACTCACCAGCATAGATGAACGGATAGCAGAAGTAGTAGTTTAATCCAATATGCGTTTATTTCTTCACAAAATCAGCAAATATATGGTTTACAGCAAATATGACAAAAATGAACAAAAATGGTAAAAAAATACAACCAAAAATGTTTAGAAACCCTACTGGTTCCGTAAAATATCCAGTGAAAAGAAAATATCGAAATAGGTAAGAAAGAAATGACTTGAAAAAAAAAACTAATCTAAAGAGAAAGAAAAAAAAACAATGGTCTTTGGGATCTCAAAAACAGAGTACTGTTCTCCCCAGAGGCTACTGCAAGGAAAAAAGAAAGGTCCTCCCTTGCTCTCCCCATACCTCCTCAAATACTCCTTTCTTTAGACCCCCCCTCCAATCCTTATCTTGATTGACCATTTGGCCCTGGCCTGCTCCATCAATTTGTTATTATAAACACTTCACAAAGTTAAATTCTCTTACAAAATTATGACTCCCCCCTATTCACCTCTCACCTTTCAACATCATGAGTCAGTAATCCTCAGTACACACATTTTAACATACTCATTTTTATATTTATCTAGAAGCTTTAACCTGACAATGGCTTAGCCTGTCTACTTTTACATACTCACTACTCTACCTTCCTCCTTTTTTTGCAGGGAGGCGAAAAATTATTCCCCTTTTCTTTTACTCATACTTGAAAGCCATTAAAATACAAAACAAAATAATTATTATTATATCCCATCTAGAGAATAACCGTTACATGAGTAAAACTGTTAGTGTTGTATGTTACGCTAAAAACTTTGTTTACCGGTACATCATACTGCCACACCCATTAAACCTGAACTACATCCTAATATGTGGCACAATAAATGAAATAAAAATCATCATAATGCTCTCTGGTTTGAGAGGGGCAGAGGGGTAAACCCCTCCCCTAAACTTTTGACCGTCAGGAAAGGGGACAAAGAGGGGGATAGTTATCACAGCCACACACCCACACAATCTGTTATCTTTCTACCCCTCCCTCTTATCTCTAGACTCAAAACCAGCAAAAAACAGAAACAAAATTAAAAACAACAAACAATATTTTTATACGTACTTAAAAGTAATCATGCTTCTTATACCAAACATCATTTCTACTCACACAATAAAATGATCTTAGATACTTCAACAGTTTATTCATCTCTAAGCCCCAAAAAACCTCTCTCATGGGCCTGCTTGTGGTTTCTCAAAAATCGCCGTTCCTGTAGTAGGATCTCACACTGGCTCCTCCACCCCTCATAAGACCTGTCCCACATCTTCCCTCAGCCCGGCCAACTTCGACCTTTCTGCCCTGTTGCAAAACCGGACGTCTCTGGTCAGCCCTCAGATCTCTATCCTTCGCTCTGGCCCCCGCACTGTTTTCACCCATAGCCGGCGAAGATTTACGGGCCCTGTCTTCCTGGCCAGAACGTGCTCCTTGCACATGAAAGGTGGGGGATGACTCCTCTGCCCTGTTGTACCCATGGTAAACGCGACCCCATGGCTGTTCCTGTTGATTATTATTCTGGGGTCGCCTAGTATACACTCTGGGAAAGCTCTCCTCATAACCGGAAGGCGGTGCCATTTGCTGGCGCGGTGACCTTTTCCTCAACTGTGAATGGTCCTGAAAATGCACCCGCCCCTGATCTGTGACCAGCGCCTGTTTTTCCCGCCTTCCTCCAAACCTGGCTTCTTGCCCTCCGCCCCCTTTAACCTGATCCCATGCAACTTCATTGAGGCCTACTGCCGGCCTGTTAACACTGACGTAGAAGTGGATGGGGGGAGATTTCCGTAAAGTATACACGCAATAACAACGTATAGAAATGGATGGGGGGAAAATCAGTATCGTCTCCACGGTTTGACGGGAAGTCTAGTACAATATACACGGAATAGCATTGTGACCATTCCGTGTTATATCAACCTCTTTGGGTGCGGCCGGGTTGACATCTATTTGTCATAAATTAGGCTATATTCGTTTTTTCTTTGTGTTTTGCATACATGTTTGAAGGGAAAGTGCCAAAAACATTAAAATATTGATATTATATAGTCATTTAAAAATAATGGTTAACTATTAATGGAACTATTGTTGCCTGGCGAAAATGCTTCACAGTATGTTTACAATAGTTGTTAAATGTGACTCCATGAGTTAATTGTGAGAAATATTGTAATATATAGAATGGGGGGGGGGGGGGGCGACAGTGGTTGTGATTTCATACACTGACTATAGCAAGCATGACGGAACAAACCAATTTGAATGTAAAACATGTTTTCTGAATCTTGAAGCTGATCTGTTCTGATTCTAAAGATGCCATGCCCAGCACTGTAAATTTGTAGCATTTTGTAGTGGTTCCTTGAGCAAATATGTCGTCCACTGTTCTGGATGATGTTCTTCTCGTTGTCCTCATTCGTCTTCAAACATTGAATAAATGTACATTACAGTATAATTATGGTAAGTTGTATGTCTAGAGAAAATTATTCAAAGGCCACAAACTCTGAGTAGGCTAGAAACATGTTGGCAAGTTGAGACAATACTGCTATTAATATTTCAGAGGATATTATCCACAATTAACATTTTAACAGTTTGTACAATGCCCTAACCCCTAAAAAAATAGTTATTTAGGTAGTACAGCAGCACTACTACCTGCTGTACTAATGAACAACCTGCTGTACTAATGAAACCCCGTAGTGTGTGTGTGTGTGTGTGTGTGTGTGTGTGTGTGTGTGTGTGAACTACGGGTTTCTTTTACCTTTATTTTATTATTTTAGCGTTTTTTACAATGCCGTAACCCCTCATTTCTTTATTTAGGTAGTACAGCAGTAACAGCAGCACACACACACACACACACACACACACACACACAGTACGGGCGATCATTTTTAACTGACTTACTCTTAATCATTGACAAAGTGACAAAGATAAAGAAGGAAATACTAGAATAAAAATACCACAACAAGTATATTGCTGCACTAGACCACTTTACTGTACCAAACATGACATACAAAAATAACAAAATACACAAAAAACACTCTGCCAAGTGCGCAGCCGCGCACACGTATGCATAAATACAGTATAGTGTCTCACGAGTCACGACTCTCACTAGTGGAGAAGCATGCGCCTTTTTTTGCGTCCATCATAAATGTCCACAATCTCCTCCGGTGACAGCTTTGCTGTTATATCATTCTCAATGTTTAGAATGGACAGAGAAGAAAACCTTTTATCTCCCATTGTTGATCGCAGCCAATTTCGGATCCTTCTCATGGCAGAGAAACTTCTCTCTGTGGTAGCAGATCCTATGGGTAGAGTGAGTGCCAACTGTAGCAACTTGTACAGATTTGGTAGCTGCCCTTTGTAACAGTCTTTTTAAGATGATCAAGTGAAACAACTGTGTCACAAGACGCCTTTACAAAATCCATCTCTGATCCAACCAGAATAGGGTGGATTTTCAGCGGCTGTGCATATTTTTCCAGGAGAGGTTCGATTCCTTTTTTGTCACATGTAAACACTGCTGCACATGCCTGTGCAAGTGGTATTGCCTCTCCTGTGAATCGCCTGTCCAGTTCTCTGATGAGAGTATCCAGTACAGGTAGAAATATGTGTTGGTGACGAAATCCACGTGTGTGTGTGTGTCTCTGCTGTGTCAGTGTCACCCTCTGACACTGTCACGGTCACTACTGCACTGTCACTTTAAGTTTCATGCATTTCCCTTTGGCCCAAAGTAGACGTAACCAAATAACTGTCGAGGGCAGTGGGAGGTCTCGTGGCCCGTTTACGTTTGGGTGCTGTCGCTGTTGCTGCATCGGGGTCAACAGCAGTTTGGGTTGGGTTAGGGTTGCATCATCATCATCAGGCACGTTGTTGTCCTTGCAGAAGGTTTTGACTGATTCCCACACGTCGCTCCATGCATCTGCAGTCTGCCTCTGAGATTTGAAGTGCGCTTTCAGATTGTCAGCGTATCATACAGCTTCGGAGAGTGTACAATTGGTGGACTGTAGGCACTTGTGCGTAACATGAATCGTACGCAGTATGTCTTCAAATACAATGAGACATGTAATGAATGACATTCTTGTCAAGTGTTCATAAAGGCCAGTGGCGTCAGGAGACCACCGTCCTCCCTCTTCACTAATTTCTTTGAGGCAGGCTATAATAGCGGAATAGTGGGTCTTAACTGCATGCACATATTTCCACTTGCATGCCCATCTCGTTTCACTGGGCTGTGCAATCTCAGTTTGCTTCAAATTCAGAGATTTCTGGATTTCAATAAATCTATGGTGATTTGACGGTTGTGCAAATACACAGTAGGCCTACAGCTTATCAATGACATTCAGGAATGTTTTCACGCTGCGGTTGGCAGTGCAAGACCAGATTTAGTTTGTGTGCCAAGCAGTGTATGTAGGATGCGTACGGATAGCCAGGTCTCTTTGATGCGCTGCTGCACGCCTGAAACGTGACCCGACATTACGGAGGCACCGTCATAACTCTGAGCAACAATTGGGATGTTTTTTAAACCACCCATCTCCAGTCCTGTGTTTATAGCGTCCACTATAGCAGCTGCACCACGAGATGCTGAGCAATCAATAAAACACAGAAAACGCTCCTTGATTTCAAGCTGCTCAACATAATTATCTTAAACAAATTGACAATTGTTCTGTTTTAGAGGACCTGGCCTCGTCTGCCATAATACTGAAGAAACCAGTATCCTGTAATGTTTCTGCAATATCTGCATAAACCAAGTTTGCACAGATATCAATTATTTCGTTCTGGAAAATTGGGGATGTTGAATTAAAATGATTTGACTGCATGCTTTCAAATTCAGTATCATATTTAGAGAAGAAGCTGCAAATCTCAAGAAAATTGCCCGTGTTTCTGAATCTATCCCCTCCCTGTGTCCACGGAAAGGCAATCCAAGTTTAGACAATAGCCTAATAATATCAACAACTTTGGACAGATACAACCTGTTCTTCTCTACAGTAGCTTTGTGACTTTCTGAAAGTTTAGCTGCAATAGAGCCTGAAGATGCACTCTTTTTAAAGTGATCCCATTTAATCATGCAACTCTTATGGGCATCGGATATCGCATGTTTGTCCAGTTTCGAGCCCAGTCGATTCCAGGCACTCACGCCGGTATTACGAAATGAGTCCGGCACGTTGAACCGGGACAGTGAAACAGTCCATGTAATCGGTGGGCGTCAAGTTGAAACAAGATTGAAACAGTTGAAACCATAGCAGAGTTGGGGTCCGTTACTCATAAAAGTAAGGCACTACATATTACATATTACTTTTGAAAAAAGTAATGCCTTACATTACTTTATTACTCCCTGGAGAAAGTAACTAGTTACATTACTCGTTACATTACTTTTGCGTTACTCCATAAAATCGCATGTCGCATTGTCACATAATTTACCACTTAACAAATCTTTATAATCCTAATAAGGAGGACATACACAACATCTTTCTTTATGCTCTTTACCAGGTTGTGGAGGAATAAAAAAAATGGGCCTTTCCAAAACGGTCTAGTGCAGTGGTTCTCTTGACCTTGTAAAACTTTTTCTATGCAAACTTCTAATCAATTCTTCAATCAATCAAATCAAATATATTCAAATAAAAATAATGAGACTGAGATAAATCAGTAGCCTATATGTTCACAGTGCTTTAGGATCCCTTTCTTTATGATGTGGAGTTCCCTGCTCCATGCTCATTAAATGTAGTTTTTCATGTCGGCATATTTGGTTTATTCATCTCTGCATTAACTAACTAGTGGTTGTGACTCTGAGAGAGCACATACGTTCTACAACAAACAAGACCCTCCCAGCTGGCAGTGTTGCCAGGTTTTGGAAGAGAAACAAGCAGCCATGTCTATGAAAACAAGCCCAAAAGAAGCCTGACTAAGCTATTATAAAACAAGCCCAACGTCGCTTATAATAAGCGGACATGGCAACAGCCCAACTGCTCCGTCTCTGTCTGTGACAGTGGGAGACTGGCTCGCTGTGAGCACTGAGCAGTGCAGCTGCGGAGAATTTAATACCGAAACGACGTAAATTTCACATGTTCTAGCCAGCGACTCCAGCGCACCATTACTGTTCATGTTCAACTCATCTCCGTTGTGTGCATTAGTCCAAAGCAACACTGCTGAAAGCAGCCACATGACGCAATTAAGTAACGAGTAACTGCAGCACTAAAGCGACCAGTAACTGTAGTGTGATTATCAATTTTGGAGGAGTAGTGTCGTTATATTACTCGCTACCGACCAAAGTAGTGTCGTTACAGTAACGAGATTTTCCGTTACTCGTTACACCCAACTCTGAACCATAGATATATATAAAGTCTAGATGGCTCACCCCCGGCTCTAACCTGACTCCACCAGATGGGGCAGCAGAGAGTACACAGGGTTCCAGGAGGGGGGGAACCCTGTGTACTCTCATGTTACCCCGGCTCACCCCCGCGTTGTTATGATACTGCATACTTATAATGGACTTTCACATAACAAAATATATAGGTAGGTATTAAGTAAAGCAATATATGCTACTACACACAACCACACAAGGCATTAAATTCACACACACAATTATATTCATATTTATGTCGTTTTATAAACATAAATACAGACAGATATATATGGCCAGTTCTGTCTTATCACAATTATATCTTCATATGAACCAATTCCTAAACAAAGCATGGTGCACTCACTGGGTTCTTGTAGTCAAAAAAAGAAAGTGTATGTAGGAAGCAGGTGAGCTTCATAGTTTTTTTGTTTTTTTTGTCTTAAGATGTTTTCAACCAGTAAATTATGGAAAGTTGGTAACCAAATGGTAGTCTCAAGAGTTAGATATATAAGCCTTATAGATCTTTAACTCAGACTGTTAAATGAAACCAAGTGGACCCGGAAAGGTCAATTTTACAGTAAATTATTGTTATTTTGATCAACATTTGCCTGTTATCTCTCCTGTGGTATCAACATCAATATCGGATTGTGGAAAAACGTTCCAACTATATCGTTTTGGGTGGCTAAATGCCATCAAATGGTGGTCCTTGGCTCCAATTCGGAACAAATGGACCATGATATGAAAAGGGTTGAAAGCCACTGCAGTACAACATAAAAAATAAAACCAACCATTTAACAATCCTCACGTTACTGTAAACCCTGTGTTCTTAAAATAGCATGTCCCAGTGGTAAAATAATTATATACATTTGCAATTTTGGAGGTAGGCTACTTTTACTAAACTGGACCCATAAAACGTCAAATGAAAAATGACTGGACCGGAGTAATTCAGTACTTTTACTTCTACTCTGCTACATTTCAGAGGCAAAACATTGTACTTTTACTCCACTACAATAATTTGAAAACTTCAGTTAGTTATACTTTGTAGTTTGATTATTATGAAAATGTACATGAACCACTTCAGCGCTGTATAGGCCTACGTGTTTTCACTCTGTGCGTACAACTAATTGCACATCACTCCCAATTGACCAAGGAAGCTTTTTTAAGTCAGCAATTTCACTGCCTATACAGGGTTGGCCA
Source organism: Protomyctophum parallelum (assembly GCF_964188405.1). Lineage (NCBI taxonomy): Eukaryota > Metazoa > Chordata > Actinopteri > Myctophiformes > Myctophidae > Protomyctophum > Protomyctophum parallelum. The sequence goes on from NC_139715.1 coordinate 1,106,971, forward strand.
CAAATGCTACAAATGTTGCAGAAACATGTTTTTCCCCTAAAAATAAATTGATTAAAAACGATCTTGTGTGACAATGACCGATATTCCATGTCATCAGCACATTTAATTAATTTAAGTTGGCAGCACACATTTTGGAAGAGATTTCTTACAAAGCTGTCAAATCATGAATGCAACATCCAACCATGTTGTTGGGTCTCTACTCTCTAGTATTGATACTTTTAATTTTTTCCACCAATGATGTGCATGTGACGGGTGGCCGACTCAGTCACAAGAAACTATTAAAGTGCACTGTTTTAAAGTGCATGTGCATTGTACTGTGATACTCATGTGTTTAAAACTGTAGCCAGCTATGCCACCCTTTGATTTTTTGCAATGTGGTGCAGCCTATACAGTAGCTTGAAAAACAGGGACTAATGGCAACAGTGTATGGTGGTAACTGTCAATGCCATACTGTGTAGGGCTGACCTCGATTAGTCGAATAGTCGACTAATCGATCGGAACGTGTCTCAGTCGACTGACCACCTCTTAGTCGATGTTCATAAAAAAAAAATATATATACAATATTTACAAAAATATACAAAACTAGAAAAAGTGCCCTTCTGGGCACAGGTCTCCACCAGGATAGGAATGTAGGACATTGCAGCTTGCCTTCATCTGGTGGTTGGATAAAAGGGCAACAAAAGTAAAATATGAGAAATCAAACAAACCTGTCTTGATCACATGACTATGGAGATCATGTGTACCGATTTGCGTGAAATTTGGATAAAATCTGAAGGAGTAATAATAGAAAATGTGTTTTACATATGTCGGCCTCCTGGTGGCGCTATAAAGAGCAGATGTGAAAGATTCCAGGCAAAGGTTTTTCCTTGACCTCTAGGGAGTTGGCATACAAAGTTATCCACAGATCCGTGCAGTTAGAGGTAAAAACACTTTTCGGCCAGTTATAGCGCCACCTTGAGGCTGAGTTGAAATTGTTCATGTGGCATTTCGTCCTCGGCCTAGTGGGAATGTGGGTGCACAATTTCACGGAAATCACGCGATGTGTTCATGATTTGCAGCATTTTGTTTGAAACTGAGCACTCCTGTGAACTTTGGAAGCCAATCTTAACCAATCAGGATGGAGTCTGAGAAATCTGAAAGACCGGTTTCGTTGAATGGCTCTAGAGAGACTGTGTACCAATTTGCGTGATGTTTGGACAAAATCTGTAGGTGTACTGTGCAAAAACTTGTTTTGCACAAAGTGGCCTCCTGGTGGTGCTATAACATGCCGTTCTGGAAAGTTTGGGGCAGAGGTTCATTGTTGGCATCCAGGGAGTGTGTGTGCAAAATTTGGCATCGACCGGGTTAACGGTGTCCGAGATTAGCTGCTCACGGGGACACACACACACACACGGACGGACGGACGGAGTGCAAAACATACTCTCCCCCCATGCCTTCGGCCTTTTGGAGACAAATATTGTATTATTCCACTAGGTCTGTGGGGGACATAAACACATTTGAACATTCTGACTGTTCAAATCTCCAATGTGCATGTGGAGTGTGTCTGCCTGTGTGGCAATGTGCCACTGCCTGTGACTTGAATCGCACAGTGCGCTGGCCTGATAGACTCCAGAATCTCAATCTCACCTGCTGTGCTCAATCTGGCTAATGACAAGCCTCTCAGTTGTTAAAAAAAAAGATTTGAACAGTCAGAATGTTCAAATGTGTTTATGTCCCCCACAGACCTAGTGGAATAATACAATATTTTTGTATATTTTTGTAAATATTGTATTTTTATATACAATTTTTGGGGCAAAAAAAGAAAAGAAAAGAAAAAAAGATTATTATTATTTTTGTTTTGCTCAGTCGACTATTAGTCGACTAACAGCAAATGTATTCATCTATCAGTCGACTATACAAATCCTTAGTCGGGGACAGCCCTAATACTGTGTGTCGCTTATGTGCTCCCCAAGCAAAAACACATCTTCTGAACCCATCCTCTTGCATACCATGTAGAGGACCTCTAGCAGCTTGATGGGCTGTGATCGTTTTGAATTTGCTGCTGCCTGGCGAATCACCCACTCACGCTGCCCTGACGACCTTCACCGTGCCTTGAGACAGAATCATTAGGCCCCATTGTTCCGTAGAGTCAGCAGGTGGTAACTCTTGTCTTTACTGGCAGATGCAGCTCTCACGGCAGACTTCACAGGACAGATTCTTCAATGTCCGTCACACAACAAATCCTGAAATTAGAGGTAGACCGATTATTATTATTATTATTATTATAATAACTTATAATGGTAAATAACATTGTGGAAATTAGGGGGATATTCATTTTTCTACCATTGTCTGATTAATCGCAAAATAAGCATAATATCAGTCGACCTCTACCTGAAATGTACACGAGAGCGTTGTCAACAAGGCTATCGTAGCGGGTTGGAAGGTAGCTGTGGTCATGGACGAAGGCAGGAATGTCTGCGAACGGAGATGGGAGATCTTCTCCTTCTTGTGCGGAGGACAACTCTACAGCAGACAGGCTTGACGGGGTGTTTATGACGTAGGAGTCGGTGTGGGCAGCAGAGGACACTGGTACAGCTGGTAGGGACTCTGTGTCATCCTGTGCCGTCACATTTCCCTTGGTTTTACAACTCCACACCGAGCCATCAGTTTACGGAATATGCACTTAAATTGGCTGGCATTGGTTGTTATTCCAGCCACCTTAAAACACACACACACACACACACACACACACACACACACACACACACATACGAGTATATTACAGATATTAAATGTCTTTAGGCTTAAAAAATAAGTTAAATGACATGTCTGTATGATACAATGATGTTACTTGTATGATACACACTGTGGACACTGAGCGGACACCAACACAAGGCAGTATTCAAACTGGGCCGCCACGGCCGTTTATTATAGTTAAATGCACTTTTTCGTGCGTGGCATCAAATGCAACTCAAATGTCAATTACGAACAGAAAACTCCGCCTCTTCTCTGGCGGGGGTTTGGTTATGGATCTCTTCCCTACCGGGCTTAGTGCGCCACTATTATCTCACTCTGTCCCCGGGTTTTGACAGGTGCCTTGTCAATACTCTCCCGGGGAGGTGGAACTTTCGTCAGTGTTCATTCGTCCGGGGTAGCGGGTTACCTATACAGGAGGAGAATAGGCGTTTTAGTATTAAGGTCACATCAATGTATATGTCTGGTGTCGTGGTGCGAGAGGGTGAGGTGTCGCTTACCGCCAGGCATATCCGAACTGTCCCTGTCAGCTGTCAGTGGGGAAATGAGAGCAGGGGCAGACATCTCTTCCTTTTTAGCCTGGCGTAGGCGCGTGCACTTGGCCTTGGGCCAATAGGTGCACTTGGCCTTGAGCCAATAGATAGGCTGGGTAATAAGTCTGGTCGATGACGAGGCCGAGTGGGCGTGTCCCCCTTGGCCGTGCTCTGCCTACTCCCCACTGGCTGTCTGGGCTCTTACGCTTACCTGGCGGGTGGTTGCCTAGCGACACCCCACAACACATACAGTATATGGTAAAAAATAAAATATATGGACCGTCAAACTGAAAACAATACGATACTTTACTGACAGGTTTGTGTCACTTTAATTATTTTATTGTGTTTAGTGTTGTGGCTAGTAAATAAGAACCCTACCGGATGCTCTGATTGAGTTAAAGAGCAGCTCCAAGTGGTCCTGGCTGAACCTGTAAGTCAGGACGTATCGCTGTCCTTCAAGCAGCACAGGAACCATCGATGTTAATTCAGTATTTTAGTCTGACGTCATTTTGTAGTGCTATGTTTCTTCCGGGTCCAAGTGGAACCAGCTCCCATCCGCATATCATTGTAAACAACCAACATGGAACCCGTGGATCTTTTTACCATAACGTCCTTTTTTTAAAATGACCAATTGCGCGTAAAAAAGGGTCTTAATGCTTTTAACTCATCGATTGCGCAAAACGCTCTAAAGCGTTTTATTAATCTCGAGCGCCGTCTGCGCATCACGCTCTAAAGCGTTTTATTGGTGTTTTTACTGTATACTGTACATCAACTTCTCTGACGCCCGGACAACACATAATGTAACACTGATCGTCTCCAGAAAGATCCGCTGTGAGATCCGGGAGTTTAAAGCCCCCCACCTCCTGAAAAGAGGCCTGGTCTAACCACATTCCAGGCATGCCGTATCCATTACGACGTACTGGGGAGGCGGCATCGCCGTCCTGCACACGGCATAGACCAACGCAGATCAGGGGATCTAAAATGGAGCTACCCATTTTCTAGTGTGTGTGAAATTTGTGAATACACTCGATTACCCTTCCCCTCCTGTTTCTACATGGTTTCTCCCGAGGCATCTCTCCATCGCATTACAGTTTCTTCCCCCCCCCCACTCATTCACACAGATCCACTCGACACAGCCCTCTCTAATTCTTTCCAACGACAACTCACCGGTCTGCCGCCTCATTCTCGGAAATATAAACCCGTATATAAACCAAGAATAATCTCCAACGGTCGATCGCCATTTCACGCACACGGACAGGTATACGCGAAACGAATGACGTATTCTCGAAGGACCGCCATAGGAGAAGCAGTATACATCTGACCAACTGTCTTTTTTTCGCCGTCGCGTCAGCCATGTTTGGACAAAGAAGCAGTATACTAGGCTAGCAGATATCACACCGTGGAACCCCCCCCACACTGCGAGTTGCGATCGATCGTTTTGCAGTTTGCAATGCTACTCTCATTCTCGGAAAAAAGATTCTCGGCAGTTGATCACCATAATCGCCATAGCGCCTTCGCCAGCCAATTGCAGTGATAAGGCGTCTGGGACGTAATCGACCCGTTTGTAATGGATAACTAATACAATCCTAAGCTGCGGAAGCCATCGTGTTGTCTGTCATTTTGTCGAAATCACAGCCAGCCGGGCTACGCTTATCGCTCCTGTGGTTCATGTCCAGACATGTCGTGGAACCCCCCCCCCCCACTGCGAGTTGAGTCGCTCCTGTGGTTCATGTCCAGACATGTCAACCTCTCAAGTCACTGTTATGCTATCAAACGATCTGTTGATTTTGTTTACTGAGACAATGATCACATATGTGCATAGAATCATCATCATCATGACGTTATCATGACAGGCAGATATAAACATAAATAAATTATCATATACATACTACACACTGAATGAAAGCCCTAAATGTCTAATTTTAGGAGGAAAACAAATAAAATACACATATCCCATATACTGTTTGTCAATACTAGACTATTGAATCCATTTCATTTATAAAATTCTCTTTTTCAGAGAGAACTTTAGCCCATTCTGACCTGAGATCAGATTCATACGAGGTTTCCACTGGACACACACTGGTCTGATTAGAGAAAGCATGGACCTATAGAACTATTATTCACAAAATAAGGCATATAGCGACATGTACATACTATATACCGTATGAAACAGAAGACTCTCTGCTTTCATAAGAAAAAAACTAATACTGTAATAATAATAAAAATCACACCCATGTGAAGTGAGCAGTGCAATGTTGTGAAGTGAGCAGTGCAACATTGCACTGCTCACTTCACAGGGGTGTGATTTTCATTATTATTACAGTAGAAGTATTTTTCTTATGAAAGCAGAGAGTATTCTGTTTCATACGGTATATAGTATGTACATGTCGCTATAGGCCTTATTTTGTGAATAATGGTTCTTCAGGTCCATGCATTTTCTGAAATCCTCTCTGGTGGGCGCAAGCTGCATTCAACAGCCAATTACTGACAAACTATACATGGGACCATGTGTATTTGTTTTCCTCCTAAAAGTAGACATTCAGGGCTTTCATTCAGTGTGTAGTATGTATATGATATTATTTGTGTTCATTTTTATATCTGTCTGTCAATGTCTGTCAACTTCAACCTTCCATATCTCTGCTGTTTTTTCAAAAGAGCAGCGTGCAGTGAAAAGCAGGTTTTAGAAAAAGGTCAATATCTCCAGAATGGAAGATGGTAGAATCATATTTTTTTTTTTAAATTGAAGTGGACTAGTTTGGCTTCCTTTTGATTTATGCAATGTGCGATGTGCTATAAGAGGCCCCTCGCTGTGGGCCCCTAAAAAGTTAAAAAGTCCAATGTTAATCGCTTAGCAGAAGCAATCCTGAGTAGAATTTCAAAAGTTAGCAATCAATGTGTTAAATCAGATAGAGTGTTAAGCGTAAGTCTTCTCCCAGGGGGTATAATGAAAGGTAAAGTTCAGGCGTCTATGAAAAAGAAAATATATGCTGTTGAGGTGAGTTGACTAGGACAGCTTGGTGCTGTTAGGAATTCTGGCTCTTAACATTATATACCACGTTCCGTGGCTTTTCATTAGCCTTGGATGAAGACTGTCATATAGATTTATTTTATTGATAATGTAATTTATCTGACGTTTGACTCAATACAATACATATTAGCCCTGGTCCAGCCCGGGTCCACCAGGGCTAAATACATATATCAGTCTTGATCCAAGGTTAGTTTTCAATTAGCTCGGGTCCATAGCCTAATGCACTTTACTATTGTTGTATTTATCTATTTATATTTATATGAATTTCATCATAAATGCAACGGCAGTAATAATTAAAGTGCATTAGGCTATGGACCAGAACTAGCTTTCAGTTTGCCATGATCTTCATGATTGTTGCCACGTTCCCTGGCCTTTCATATCAGGTATATAAAATATTATGCCATGTTCCCTAGCATGTTCCATGTTCTGGTTAACGAAAAAGCACCCCACCCCCCCTGGGCTTTTAGCTAAAGTTGCTTATTACAGATGTGTGTAGACTAATATAAACAGCAGAAACGTTAGGGTTGGTGTGAGGGATATCGTTGTTTTCAATACAGGTGCATGTAGAAAGTCAGAAAATCCAGTACAGCACATGCTTATTGCAGATGTGTGTAGAGTGTAGACTAATTATAAACAGCAGAAACGTTAGGGTTGGTTTGAGGGATATAGTTGTTTTCAATACAGGTGCATGTAGAAAATCAGAAAGTACGGTACAGCACATGCCAGTGCCCAATTGGCAAAGACAAGGGCCATCATATGGCAGCTTTACTGATCTGGGTGGAGAAAAACGTGACTCGCACAGACGTGGAATGTGCGTGGACAAAGGCAAAGACACCTAAATCTGAGGAGATTGTTGCCAAGAGAGTGTCTGAGCTGATACCATCCACACCACTAGGTAAGTCATTTATGTTAAATTGCATTATTTGTAGTGTACACAAAATCCTTTACAGGATATTTTATTAAACAGGATAAATAAAGGGTGTTTGAGATGGTATTCTGACTTGAAATGGTCTCAATTACTTTATTATTCATTTCACTATGCTTTATACTATTATTTCAGCTGGAATCAAAAGACCTGTAAACCAGGAGGACAAGGAGTAGACACTGCAAGCATTGTCACAGCTTGGCCGTTTCACTGGAATGGGGTGGCTCTTGAGTCCAGAAACACCCCAGGTAGTCTTTGGTACTTGGATTTGGCCCCCAGTCAAATCATCCCACCACACACTGAATAATTATGTACATTAATCATAATTTGAATCTTAACTGGTGTAATTAAAAGCAAACATTAAATAGTATAGGCCCATGACCAATTTGGTTTGACATAATGTAAACAACACAGATGTACAGTATGTAATCCCATGCCATTCACTGAGATCAGATACCGTTGTATGCTTTAATTCAAAAGTATTACCGGTATTTACTGAATAATACATCTCTGACACTGTGTGCTTAACTTTAAATCTAGACACTCCCTATCAAGACATGGGATGGGCTGGTGACCAGTCCAGGTTTTGCTGAAGCTGAGGACAAGGCTCTTCATGTTTTGTCATCACTTGCGGTTACTGATGAGCAGAAGCAGCAGATTGAGAGAGCCACAGTGTTGCAAGCCAAGAACGATTTATGGTAACTATTCAATACTAAACTCCTCAAAATATTATTAACGCTGTAATGCAGGGGTGCTGCACTTTTTTGACTTGAGAGCTACTTTCAAGCTCAACAAGATCTACCCACGCAAAAACATATTATCCCACCTGAGGGGCTTTGGAATAGAGGTGCTGGCATTACATATGAGACAAACACACTTGGAATGGGAAAAAGAGGGGGAAATGGAATTGGTATTGTTTTGTTTTGTATAACCTTGTAATGCTACTGACGTTTGTGCAAGTTCAAGTTCAAGAAAACAAAGTATTGCATTGTGGGTTTAAGTTGACAGGCCCTATTTGATGTCAATGAAGTCACGTTAATTCAAGTGGCAGATGCCTTTTTCCTTTTTTTTTAGGGCCATGTCATGTGAGGTACCTTTTGGGCACCCCTGTTGTAAAGCAACTGATTTATAATTGTAATACACTATGATCCTTGCTAAAATATGTCTGTTGTCTAGGTGAACTGTATTATATTTTGGGTGTATTTATAACAGGATGACTTATCGCAAGAAGCGGATCACAGCAAGCAACTTTGGTTTGGTCTTGGCAGCAGTCAAGCGAAAGTCCTACCTTCCTTCCTTATTCAAAACCCTGCTTGGCCAGTACAACCTCAGTAAAGGTTCTAAAGTAAGTTTTGAGGGCATAATTAGTGCAATATTATTATTATATTATTATTATTATTATTATTATTATTATTATAATGATTTAAACTGATGGTGTCATTGGCTATAAGAATTAACTTATTAAAGTGAGTGGTATGTTCTGCCCCCTTCTCAAGGCATGTGATTGGGGAATCACCCATGAGCCAGCAGCAAAGCAGCAATACACTGAGCAAACCCGTGGTGTTATCCAGGAGAGGGGAGTGTTCCTGTCTGACAGTGGCCTGCTTGGTGCATCTCCAGATGGAACAGTGTCTGATGGCATTATTGAGGTAAAGTTATTTTGTATACAGTACCTACGGGCTAGGCATTTAATCAAAAATTAACTGAAATTAGGAACCAATAACTGATCCTATGAAGAAAAATCACACCCATGTAAAGTGAGGGGCGCTCTTATCATCGTACATCATCTAATTCCGGCCAATCTTTTGCGTCCTCACTTTTGTCTTCAATGTTTGTTTACACAAAGCTGGACATGGTACAGGTACAGCCTACCTGTAATATCTACATCGACATGTTGTGAGCTTGTAGATTGACTATTTTAACTATTCAAAAATGTTTTTCAAAATAGTAAAAAAGGCAAAGTAGTTTAGGGATAAGGGGTTTACCATTGGATGAAAATAGAGCCCTAGATATTACATTTTCTGAACTTTTTCCACTATTCTAGACCGGTCTATAAATTGCCTTTACCACCTCTAGGTGAAATGTCCCTGGTCAGCCAAAAACAAGACGGTCCGTCAAGCAGCAGAGAGCAAGGACTTCTTTCTGCGCTTGGACACAGTGACTGGTTCCCTTACACTGAAAGAGAACCATAACTACTGGCATCAGATACAGGGCAACCTACACCTCATCGGAGACACCACCTGTCACCTGGCTGTATGGACCCCTCTGGATTTCGTGGTCCTGCCAGTGCTGAAGGACCCAGCATGGGCTGTAAACATTTTCATTCTGGAAACATTTTATAAAGATGTTTTCTTAGAGAAAATTCTTTCAGATGTGTAAATCATACTTAAATATGCATCCTTATAAACAATAAACAACAATAAACAATAAACAACAACTCAACTGTGCACATGTATAGTGTCTGGCTAATTACTTGAGTGATTGTTTTCTTCTGTTTACTTTGTTTTATATGTCAATGTAAATGTAAAAACTTAAATTTGTTTTAACCCATTTAGGCCTGACAACCACTGCACTAGCATAAGTATAATATGAAGCTGCTAAATATAACACATGCTGTTATAAAATGTTCATTGAAGAGAATTCAATTCTGTTGGTGTAATAAAAGTTCAGACATGACTTTACATTAATTTCCCTTTTTCAAATGTTTTATTCAAAAGATGAAACCTGCCGAATAATTGGCGTTTGCAAAGTCGTTAGGCACACACATACTTTAAGTATCTTATTGAGGTTTTTGCTGGACTGGTGGGATATTGTCCAAAATTTTAAAACATTTCAGCCTCTGAATGGAACGTTCCACATGGATCCTAGCACTGGAGATGAGTTTGTTTTTGTTGACTTCTTCCTGTGTGAACTGTCCATTGATAAGGAAAGACGGAATGTTGAGCGAAACCCCTTCTGGTAAAATGTCCCTAATTGTGAAGTCCTTGTCTGCCATTACCATATCACCTGGTTGTAGATATTTCAGAACTCCACAATCTGCTGTTATTGCCTTGTCTGAGGTACTCCCACCATACAGGTCACTGACAAAAGTAATCACTCCATTTGGAGCCACACCAATTAGAGTTTTCAATGTGGTTCGTCCTTTGTACTGGCTGTACAATTGGCACTGTTTGTCAAGTTTCTCACTCTTGGATATGGCAACCTCTGTGCAGTCGAGCACAATCCTACAGTTAGGAAAGGGCCGGAAACACTCTGGCAGAGAGGTCCGATTCTTGGCTGCGGAGGAGATGTTGTTCTCAAGCATACCGACATACAAAATGTCATACAGTGCACAAAGGATGGTGAGGAAGATGTTGGTTACTGTGGCTGGGCTACAATTAAATCTTTGTGCAAGGTCCATGTGGCCGGAACCAAGTCTAAGCTTCATTAAGGTCAGGATCAACTGATCAATTAGGGGGATACTTTGGACTGTCCAATCGGAATGATAATTTAGCTCAAATTTAGAAAGAAGCGCTTCCAAAAACAGGACGGTAGCAGCATCAGGTAAGCCAGTGAAATATTGTACCTTTTCATTGTTGGTGGAAATTTGACTGAAGGAAAATGTTTGCTTTTGTTTCTCCAATTCTTTTTTCAATTCAACATTTTCCTTTCTTAACATGGCATTTTCTATCTCGAGCACCACAACACTATTTTTAGTATAGGCTCTCTGGAAGTACTAGGGATCTCAATGTCAGGATTGTGTACTATTTCTTCATCCATTCCTTCCTCTTGAACACTGGTGGTAGGGAGTGGGAGCATTGCTTTCTTGCTTTTGGGTGTATGGCTGAGGTGGCCAGGAAAAGTCTTCCCCTCGTTCCATGAGAACTGTGATGGCCCAGCAGCTTTTCCATTTGGGAAATGCCAACTGCACACCCTCGAGTTGGCATTTGGGGTAAAGTTGACACGTCTGTAAATATAATGAGAAGAATGAGAGATCATAATATCATGTGATATGATTATCATATCATCATGCATCATCTCGTTTTTGAGAGGGTCAAGACTTTGGAAAGAGACTACATTCTAGTCTAATGCAGTCTATTTTGTGATTAATGAGCATTTGCGCCTGTCGTAGACATGCGCAGAGCAAGTTCAGTCAGGGAACCTCAGTCAGCGCGCCGGCCGTTAATTGGGCCACCGCAGCATCAAGCTCTCATCCACATGATTCACTCAGCCAATCACACGCTCACCCAATCTCTCATACCGGCTACTTGAACCAGAGGGGTTGCAGTCCTCTGCCTTCTTGCTTGCTTACACTGCTGTTGTATCAACGTGCTGTTGTCATACAACCTGCGCTCAACTCTGCTTGCTTTAGCCTACTGCCGTTGTATCAGCGTGCTGCTGTCATACAACTTGCGCTCATGCTGCTTGCTTACTGCTGTTGTATCAGCGTGCTGCTGTCATACATCCTGCGCTCAATTCTGCTGCTGCTGCTTTTTTGTATACTGCGTGCTGCTGTATACAAAGTGCTCAATTCTACTACTGCTGCTAATGTCACCAGTTCGCCACTGCTGTGGCGTCTGGGCGATTAGGCTAGGCACTAAACGTTGCGTTCATACAATTCTGGTAAGTCAGTGAGTTTAATTGGTTGGAAGAACGTGCACTGCTTTTGTTCACCGACGGAAATAAGTTGAAGCTGCTGCTTAAATGTTCTCTTCTGTTGCTTTATCGTTGTGCCTCGATCACACCGAGATCGCGTTAGCCAATGCATTTCACGTCGGGTCCTGTCCTGCTCACAACACTAGTCAAGGAAGCATCTTACCTGCCGTCTGCTCTGCTTTCCGCCGTTCTTCACATGTAAATCCAGGCAAAGTTTATAATCAGTTTTATGACGGTGGTCACGCTTGGTGCGCATTCTTGTCTCGGCTGCTTCTAGTCAATATGTGGACGTAATATAGATTCAAGGCAACGGGATTAAAAGCATACATTCGTCCACAGTATAGAGTAGGAGAGTGGCGACACGCTTTGTATAGTTCCAACATTGTTCCTTTGGCTGGAAGTTGGAACTATCCCTTGAGATAGAACGAGCACTTCCGCATTCCATTGTTGCCAAGTGAGTCAACACTAATGTCGCCACTATTACTAGATTACTCGGGAGTATGTCCGCATCGCGTCTGTCAGGCATGTTGCCACGTCTGCACATTATAACAGTCAACGTTGTTTAAACCCGCGGTTCATTTGAGGCACCCTCAATTTTATATGATGATAAACTTATTTGACGTTGTTGGATTGTTTTCATAATGATTCAAGATAGTTTGTGGCTTGTTTTCGTTGACCCAGCTGCTTGTCTCCTCCATATTGAAGGGTCTGCCGTCCACTAGGGGCAGTATATCTTTAGCTTTCCTGTTCTGTAGAGTGTAGAAGAGAGCCGTCTTGTTTGTTGTCAGTTTCATGTTCACATTCAGAGATGCATGTTGTGTTGTTTGGAGGTTCTTCACCTAATACTTGTAAGTTTGTTTGTGTTATGCATATATATGGAACTAGGATATAGTTTTGCCTCTTTCTTTTATTTACATTATGTGAGTAAATGTTTGCTTGTACATTTTCTTATGTTAATTAGCCTGCTTATTTTAGTTAATGTTTTTCTATTATTGTTTGTTTGTACTGCAGTGTATTTTTCTTCACATATGGCAACACAAGTTCTCTGATCAGAATGAAACGTCCAATGCAGCATCAGTTAGAAGTAAATGTAGTTGACCAGAGCAACTGAGAGAGCAGTGAGGTTGCTCTTGGTTGCATAGGCCCACATGGCACCTGGGTCCCAAGGAATATGTCAGTGTGAATTGTACCGTATCATGCACCTAGTGTTGGGCAGAGCCATGCTGGATATTATTATTTTCATTTTGGCTGGAGGAATCAATATCATGCCATTGATTCATGCTAACTACCTATAAACTAATTGATCCTGCTGTTCAAATAAATGATTTACCTGGCTATAAGGTGGATGCTTGCACATTCAGGGATCTCAATTATTTTTAGTAGGCCTATTATGAGGTATTTAGGATGCTAATTGATAGTGGGTGCCCCCCCGCCCCACTGGCCCCAGTGCGGGAGCGCACTCGTCCATTTGTTTGCATTGCACAGTGCGCTATTTCCGAACGCGCCCATTGTGTCAGTGGGCGCTTCAGGCCTCAAGCACCCACGACTCGATGCCTGTGCTTGGAGAAATAGGCGGCATGGGTTGCAGCAGAGCCATCTAATAGAAGAGTTACGATGAGCGGGCAGAAACCGAGCACTGTTCATGCAGCCTGAAAGGCGGACAAATGGAGTTTCGAATACATTGTTTTCAACGACGGCAGTGCAAATAAGAAGCCATTTAGGCATGTGTGCAACATGACATGTTTTAAAAGTATTATTCAGGATGACTAAAGTCTCTGTAATGTGTTTGTCATACGATTACTACAAACAATCTAAAATAAGGGATTTAAGAATACTAAAGCTGGGCTGTTGCTTCTGTACCCTTCTACCCATTTGTAGAAGAAGAGCCACGCCATTGAACTGGCCCCATGAAGTGAACTGAGTTTCGTAACTCCGTCTTACTCTATGGGTCTGTTTTACAGGTAAGTACTTATGGTGCGCCAGGGAAGTGTTTAACATTAAATAAAACGCACAGTCTGTCTTTAAAGACAGGAATTGGCTCATTGCTAACATTTCTGCTATGCTTAGCCCAGGAACAGAGGCGTGGTGTTTTTCCTATGCTCAGCCAGGAAAAGAGGTATGGCGTTACCACGCTGCTAACACTGCTGCTAAATGATTGATTTGAATTCTATCAGTGTTACGGCTTAGATGATACTACACCGTGACTGAAGCTAATTTGCCTTAAATTCAACTTTAGCTATATCCATGTCATTTTAAAGCGATTCATAGCTGTTCTCATGCTGCTTCTGTCTCCATTTCCTGAGCGACAGCCCTTTATACTGATGAGATGAACCTTGGATGCTGGGAAGGTCCTCCCCACGGGTTGCTGCATACAGTCTTCATCGCAGCTGCAGCCATTATCGGATAGGCTCACATTGGTGGTATACGTGGATCTGCTGCTACTGAAACCATGAGGCAGGTCATCAGTTAATCAATCCGCATCTTCACCTAGGCTGCTTTTGTTCTATTAATTCTATATTCACATGCAGTCGCTCAGCCACCTAAGTAGTGTTTCGGTTGAAACATCTGTATCCTTGTTATGTTGACATGGACGCAGCTCCTTCTACGGTCTTGGGGGAAGAGTATGAAGGGAGATGGGTTGCAGATAAATGGCTGAATTTAATACTTGCCGGCAGATGCAAGTCTTCCGTGTTATTTGAGCTACCTTATAAGCAGCGGTAGCATGCTTTTGGTCGGATAAAAACCTGGAATGGGAAACGGATCAGTCATAATGAAGGAATCAGCATCACCCATCAATAAGGACCATCGCTCAGTGGTATAACTTGGACCTGTGTTATGGATTATTTCATTCTAAGAGCTGTTCTAATTCCAGGTTTGTCAACATAGAGATGCTTGTCCTGTTTAATTTCATGTTCTAGCTCAGAGGCCATGCTGATGGTTTCGAAGCTGCCTGGTAACCTTAAATCAAACCATGGTAAATTATTCCTGCCTTCTCTTAATGCAGCTGCAAGCTCATGAGGTTACAGTATGTTGCAGGGTCCTATTCATCTTTCCAAGTTGCTTTCTGTGTATCCTATCATAGTAGTGCTTTTAGTTAATTGTTTTAAATCTCAAAGGCATTATAACTGGCGTTCAGCTTTACTCCAGATCTTCAGTGAGTTATCTACTGGCATTCTATAATATATATATATATATATATATATATATATATATATTATTTTTTATACCTTCCATGTGGTGAATCCTATGCATGATATTTCCACTTCTGACTTTGCTTGGATGCCCACCATTAAATCACTCAAAACAACTAATTTCATTAAGGTATATCTGTGACAGCAACTAACACTGGTCTTTGTCCTTTCTCTTCCATGCCTCGTTTTCTGCCATGATGTCCATCCGCAATGTCATGAGCCCCTATTCATGATGGATTCCGGGAAGCCATGGCCGGTCCTGCAAAAGCTGCTTCTTCTGTGTCAAGGCTGTGGGCTGCCTCCTAATCGCTACACGTCACACTCTTTAGGATCGGCAGCAGCACCAAATGCTACAAGCTTTGGGCTGGTGGTCTTCTGCAGCTGATGAAAGCTACGCTCTGCTAAACTCGGATGCTTTTTTCAGGCTCAGACTAATGAGCTCTGAATTATGTTGGTTACGTTGCTGCTGCTACATATTTTCATTATTTTGCTCCTTATGCTGCAGGATATTATTAATACTCTTAACTGTTTTTCTGCATGATCTTTCTGTTTCTTAGGCCGGTGGTCTCTGCTGCTTACGAAAGCTATGTTAGACTAGTCTTGAAAGATATTTTACAGGCTCAAATACTAACTAGTCGTGAATAGTGTGTAATTTGCTACTGTTTTTTCTTACTTACTACTTAAGTACAATTCATTCTTAAAACTGTATTTTGCGTATAACTGTTGCAGAACTTGCCGCATTGCAGCGTTGCCGCATCATGATCATGCATGCGATCATGTTGCAAGCTAAAATTTGAAGCTCCAGGTGGTAGACTACTGGGTACTGATTTCAGATATTAATGATAATGATAGAATGTCCCTTTCGGTGATCCTGGTTGGGTTGGGTTATTTGTGCAGTGGGTCATGTTGGTTTTGCAGCGCGCAGCGAACCAGGACACCGTTTAGGACTCCTGAATTTCAGGGATCAACAGGCGCTGTACTGTTGAACACATTGACCTAGTCATCACATAATGCTAGAACAGGCGCTGTACTGTCGAACAGGCGCTGTACTGTCCAACACATTGACTAGTCATCACATAATGCTAGCATGACCTATGTCTGATCCATGTCCTATGACCCTTGTCGCTGCGCGGAATGGATATCGGTATGGTCTTCCTGTTACAGGAAACAACAGGTGCTCTGTTGTACACATGTATAGCTTAGGGTTGGTGATCTGCTTTTTGGGGGTTTCGGATGTTTTGCGCTGTTGGGGGATTCAGAGTCCCTATGGTTGGGACTGATGCGCTTGACCTGAGTACCTAAAAGCAGATCCAATACATCGCCAAACCATAATAAATATATTGCATTGATTATCTTATATTCAATAAATATATATTACATCCTCCTTGAGTTGTCTGACTGAAATGAGCATTTGCGCCTGTCGTAGACATGCGCAGAGCAAGTTCAGTCAGGGAACCTCAGTCAGCGCGCCGGCCGTTAATTGGGCCACCGCAGCATCAAGCTCTCATCCACATGATTCACTCAGCCAATCACACGCTCACCCAATCTCTCATACCGGCTACTTGAACCAGAGGGGTTGCAGTCCTCTGCCTTCTTGCTTGCTTACACTGCTGTTGTATCAACGTGCTGTTGTCATACAACCTGCGCTCAACTCTGCTTGCTTTAGCCTACTGCCGTTGTATCAGCGTGCTGCTGTCATACAACTTGCGCTCATGCTGCTTGCTTACTGCTGTTGTATCAGCGTGCTGCTGTCATACATCCTGCGCTCAATTCTGCTGCTGCTGCTTTTTTGTATACTGCGTGCTGCTGTATACAAAGTGCTCACCCACCTCCACCCCAGCTACCACCTGTCGTTTTGGATCTACTGTTTAGGTACGGGGGATTCAGAGTCCCTATGGTTGGGACTGATGCGCTTGACCTGAGTACCTAAAAGCAGATCCAATACATCGCCAAACCATAATAAATATATTGCATTGATTATCTTATATTCAATAAATATATATTACATCCTCCTTGAGTTGTCTGACTGAAGTATTTTTATTCGATTTTTTTCCACAACACGACACCACCAACATAAATCAACAATAACAAAATAGAATAGATAATACAATAGAACAAATGGGGCAACAGAAATTAACAGAAAAGAAACAAAAGGGAGGGGGAAACATTAAATACTGTAGATCCTTGCCTACTCAGGCAAGGATCTACACTACAGTATGTAATGTAGTCTTTTAATAATCGTATCGAAATCTTGTAGTGTAAGGGAGGTTTAAGATAACCATGGACTAAGAATAATGGAATAAGAATGCAGATTTGGTTGCACAACCAGATCTGGACTGGTTGTGTAGCTCAGCTGACTCAAAGCCCACAGTAACTCACCATCTCTTTACAGACAGGGTTGCTACAGTAAAGCTGGGAGGCTACATTATAACTGTATTCAGCATAAAAGCATCTAAAAATACGCAATACATCGATCCTTGAGGCGGATGGTTTTGTAACCAATTGACAGAACTAAAAAATTAAATATCGGTCTATGTAGCCTTAGTAACGTTAGGACCGGGGCTGCGCTAACGTAGCCTGGCTACCAGGATAGCGCTAACGTCGGTGATAAACTTAGTTTTCTATGTATTTCTTCAAATAGCAACTTACCGTATCAACTGCAGCCATTTCCTCTTCTCTTTGTCGTTGGGGGGAAAGCGGTAGAATGACAGTTTTGTCGTTGTTTTGTCGTCTGATCTGTTCAAACAGCGCGGCACACAGCATTGCGGCATATTTACAAGAAGTAGGCTTGGACCCGGATGTATTGCTGGGGGAGGCGCCTACGTCATCACTAAAATACTGAATGGTGAAGCCCAGGATAGAGAGGAACCTTCAAAAGCAAATATTGTATTACTATGATGAAGCGCCAAAAACAGGACACAAGAGCAGGGATGCCAACACAAACTGTATAGGGTGAGAATAGTGAATGTTCCCAGAGCAGCACGTCTCAGGGAGCTGCCAGGGCAGACAAAATCCATGTTACACACAATTCACTTTGCTATCATTTTCGGGAAGAGAGGTTACCGTAGCCTAAATCCGACTACTTAGTTTGCAATTCCCTGATCTTAAGAGTATAGTCAATGTAAGGTTTAGGATCCTTAATTACTTTTAGGACACTAAACCAGCTAGACTCAATTCACAACAGAACATGCAGACAAGCAATACATACCATTTTGCCACCTGCATCTGGGGGTGAAAAAACTTAACACGATAATTGGAACAGACAAATTTACAGCAAACACATTGAAGAAAGATAGTGTCATATGAATAATACATACCATTTTATGAACTAGAAGAGTACATAAGAGTACGGCATCTCAGAACTCGATGCAACAGGAAAGACAGGACAGAACATCTTATTAACGTGATGCAGACAGGAGGACATAGTATCTGAACGTGATGCAGAAGATGGTAGAGAATCAGATAAACAAGAGAACAGCTGAGCATCTCACGAACTTGCCCATGTCATAGACTCTAGAGCTAAATTCCAATACCGCAACTTTCACACTCGCTCACCCCGTGGGCACACTGGACGCGTCAGGAGCGTCAGAAGTAGCTGAAGTTTTCTTCTTCGTGGGGTTTTTAGACAGCTGGTGGATGGAAAAGAAGCTCCACCTCCGCGCCCAACGGACGCGGAGGAGAGCGCGTCCGTGAAGCTGTCCGTCCACTCGCTCCTCGGCTCCGCCCCCAGCGAGGAGGAGAGGATTCGACGCAAGGACAGAGTGGTGGTCACTGGTGGAGTGAAATTGCCTCTAGATTCGGAATGCACTACGCTGTCATTTTAAAGCGACGGCATAATTCGGCGATCACTTGTGACGTGTCCCACAGCTGGATCACTGCAACATAACATCCAAAGCCATTGAAGTGAACACAGGATCTCCTCAGGGATGCGTACTGAGTCCCCTATTGTTCACTCTTCTTTACACACGACTGCAAGGCCAGGTTCAGAAGCAACCACATCCTAAAATGTGCGGATGACACCACCGTGGTCGGCCTCATAACAAAGGGGGATGAAGCTGCCTACAGAGAGGAGGTGGAACAGTTGGCAGCTTGGTGCAAGGCGCACAATCTTTCCCTCAATAACAAAAATACCAAGGAAATGATTGTGGACTTCAGGACGAGAACCAGGCCACAACGCCATCCTATGACCATCGACGGCTCAGCCGTAGAGAGGGTAAAAAGCACCACTTTTTTGGGAGTGCTGCTGACGGACAACCTGGCCCCGAGCAGCAACACCACTGCCATCATTAAAAAGGCCCAGCAGCGTCTCTACCCACTCCGTCAGCTGAAGAGAGTCGACCTGCCTGTCCCAGCCCTGACCATGTTTTATAGAGGCACTATTGAGAGCATTCTCACCTATTGTTTTACCTCCTGGTATGGAAGCAGCACGGCTGAGGAGAGGAAAAAGCTGGACAGGACGGTGAGAACAGCCAGCAAAATCATCGGTACCTCGCTGCCCTCCCTGGCAGACATATACCAGCAAAGGTGCATCAGGAGAGCAACTGGTATCACTAAGGATGCCACCCACCCCTCTCACAGCCTGATCTCCCTTTTGCCCTCTGGGAAACGGTACAGGAGCATCAGTGCCAGGACAGATAGGATGCGGAGCAGCTTCTTTACCCAGGCAATCAGGCTCCTGAACTCTAGACTCCCTGGCAGATAGGACATGGTTTTTATTCTATTAATTCCATGATTAATTAATTATTCTATTAATCTTTTTTATGGATCCCTGTAGTTTTTAGGACTTATTTATACTTAGTATTGTCTTGCACTGATAATTTATTATTGTATGAGCCTGTGCTGTCTTTTTTAACTAGGAGAAACGTAATTTCGTTTTTTTTTCTGCTGCTACAGTTGGAAACAAATGACAAAATAAAGCAATCTTGAATCTTGAAACACAACGGGCTGAATACAACCTTTCCGATTGTATACCCTGCAAGAGTTGTCATTGCCATAAATATAAGTTTACATGTGTAACCAGGTAGACCTGTTACTATGACAGCATCATTGGTGGAGCACATGCTATTGTCTGGTATAGTATAGCACAACTGTCATGTCTTAATCCCTTTTGTAATAAAGTCACTTTTAACTAGGCTTCTGCTTTTGAGTTATAAATAAAATAATAATCATTGTACAATTGGAACTGTGTATTTCATGATTTCTATTTATATTTTTGCATAGATGTGTGTATTTATGTCTTTAAATGTTTTGATTAATTGAAAATGGAAGACCATATAGCAGTTTTTGTATTGACCTGTACCTTCCTTGGACTGTATCTATTCAAAACTCTGATTCAATCAGTCAATCTATTTATTTATTTTTAATTCCCAGCAATGCTCTTCTTTGTTTACAAGATGTTATGGACCTTAATTACTATATGCCCTATTGGCTGGCAACACAGAACACACACCAGGTGATGCCTATCATGAACGAATATCAAGAATATAAAAGGGGTTCTACAAACAATTTGATGATCACCAGACAAGATGAAGACAGCTCTGATTACAGCTTATTGGCTGTGGCTGCAGCTGAAAAGGCAAGAGCAACGAAATGAGCAGCAGGCCCTGTCCGCTCGCAGGAGAGCACGTATCCGCCGTGCATTAATCCTGCTCATCCACAAGGTAAGCCAGCTGTTCTTAAACCAAACATCAGTAAGTGGGTAGGCAATGTCATGGATGTCAAACAAAATCCTACAATTCACACATCTTGTGTTTTGCATGCACTGTCAAGCACTCATTACGGTCAGTCATTTACATGAATAGATACATAGCAAAGTTATTAATGACAGGCCTCATGCCATTGTAGAGATTCTTGATAAAGTGCATGTATTTTAGACTACATACATAAATTACATATAATCATATAGTTCATGTGTACATGACAACAATCATTCACTTTCAATTCACAGGACCACAGTCCATCTCTGGTCAGGTACGCCAGGGTGAACAGGAGTGTGCGTGTCCTGAGAATATGGTTCGACCCCAACTACACTCACCTCAGGAGGGAGTACCGCCTGAGCCGGGAGACCATCGTGGCCCTCATCAGGCTGCTGCCAAATGAGGGGACACATGGCTGGGGACAGGACATCATGGTGCTTGTCACACTTTACTGGCTGGCACATGGCGCCTCCTATTTGGTGGTGTCCGGGGAATTTGACATGCCAAAGACCACTGTTCACAGGCTGGTCCACAGTGGCACGTATGCCATTGCAGCTCTTCGCACAGAGGTGATCAGTTTTCATTTTGGTTTAACATGAAGCATGATATTCTAGAAGCCTTTAAACAGCTCATTCCAAATACACATGCTTCAACATACAAAATGACAACAAACAACACACTCATTGAAACATATATGACACAACAACTCTTAAGATACGGATATGCAATGCAGTAATTAAATAATCATGTTTTTTTGTTTAACAATAGGTCATCCTGCTGCTCATGAGCTGGCAGAGGTTGGGCGAAGCTTTGAAGGCCTGGGCAACAGTCCAGTGTTCCTAAAATGTGTTGGTGCCATTGATGGGTGCCATATACACATTAAGCTCCCCTCTGGACCACACTGCCAGGAGTACATGAACCGAAAGGTCTTCCCTTCCATACAGGTATCACCTTATGTCTTATCAAGTACTATGTGTAAATAAGGGGGCACGGTGGCACAGTTGGTAGTGCGGTCGCCTCACAGCTAGAAGGTCCTGGGTTCGATTCCCGCTCGGGGCGCTGTGGGTGCTGGCGGCATGTTTCCTCTTCCGCGTCATCAGTGCCCATACCCGAAGGCGGGGTTGGCGAAAGGGCCTTTCTGTGTGGAGTTTGCATGTTCTCCCCGTGTCCCTCACAAAAAACATGCAGTAATCCTGGTCTCTAAACTGCCTCCCCCTGGCTAGCCGGGGCGCCTGATGGAGGGGAAAGGAAGTTAGGAACTGGTTGGAATAACGTGTTCCTTCCACGCGCTACGTCCAACCAGGGAAACTCCCCCCTGTCAGGTGTAAAGGAGCAACTTGGACACTCAAGCATGAAGGAAGCATGAGTTAAGTCCGTTGCTCTCCCCAGGTTGGCGGAGGGTGTGTAGAGCCCAGGATCACATTAGATGATTGACACAGGGGTGAAAAATGGGTTACAAAATCGTGGGATAAAAAATAAAAAAAACTATGTGTAAATAAATATGTAGATCATTTTCTTCCCCTTTGCACTGTTCTTATTCTCCCCTTTCTTTATGGAAATGTCATAAACGATGGGGCCTCAAAAATGAATTCACCCACTGATGAATTAGTTTCACCTGTAAACCTGTGATGTGACAATAAAGTTGCTTCTGATTCTGCAGCTGCAAGGTTTATGTGACGCGAAGGCCAGGTTCCTAAACACCGTCGTGGGGTATCCTGGCCGTGTCAATGATGCCAGAATCCTGAGGAACAGGTATGAGAATTGTATCATTCCATCTGGCAGGATCATGGTCCAAATACCTTTACTTATCATTTGTGTGTGTGTGGGCTTGATATGCCAAGGCATTTCCCCCTTGCTGCACAATAAATAACATTATTTTCTCTTAACAGCGGGATGTACAGGGAGTCTCTGTACCCTCCTCCAGGGTACTTTATTGTGGGCGATGGTGGCTACCCATGTATCAGTGCTCCCATCACATTAGTGGCACCGTACTGGGATCCAACCCATAAAGATCCGTTACAACCACCACCATTCCAAGGCTCGCTCCATCATTGAGCGGGCCTTTGGCAGGCTGAAGGTGAGATGGAGGTCCCTGCTCTTCCAAGGCCCTGGAGGTCCACAACACATTTGTACCAGCTGTGGTCACTGCATGTTGTGTACTACACAACATTGCCATTACAGAAGGGGACATGATAGAGCCTGACGATGAGGAGGAGGAGGAGGATGGACCTCCAGCCGGTCCAGAGAGGGGGGAAGGTCTGCGGGACAGAATGGCAGCCCAACTGTTGGCTCCAGACCCAGAGCACATACCTGATCATATGGACGAGCATGATTATTTGTAGTTTTTAATGCTGTCAAAGTTAACGCGTTATTAATGCATTAACGCAACACCTTATTAACGGCACTAATTTTTTTATCGCATTAACGCAAAAAAAGAAAATCACAGCGATTGGCAGGCGGGATGTTGAGGAATATTTGTTCCTGCAATGCACTCCCTTCCCCGACCCCTTGTTAGGATGTTTTAAGTGGAGTAACAGGCAGCCTTCCATTTGCATTTCACAAAGGTTTTGCTCGTGTCGTACGCTCCAGTCCTAAAAGAAACCTGTGCAATCCATCCAGAGCAAAAGCAAAACCCCCGCTGTTAATGTTGCATCGCATTGTAAACAGCTGTGCCTCGTTATAGCCACACACGTTTCTAACTTGCGGTCACATTCGCGATACTTTTCAGTTGTGTGGTACTTTTAAATGGATTTAACTGTAACAGAAAGTTTTATCCAGACAAGTATCCACAGTCGGACAGTCCCATCTCCCAGTCACGGAGCTGGGACTGACACACAGAGAGACGAGTCGAGAGCAGCAGCACAGACCAGCTAGCAGTAGCTGCTAGAAGCTAGAAGCCAGAGGTGTTGCCAGTATAACTCTATGGCAGAAACAAGCAACCTAGGTCTATACAAAATAAGCCAAAAAGAAGCAACACTGGTCGTTTCTGGCCAGTGTTGCCACATCTGCTGTTTATAAGCGATTTTGGGATTATTTTTGTAGATTGAAAAAATATTGGGGGTCCTTTGCTCTTGGCATGAAAATGTTTGAGAACCACTGCTCTAAAACAATATTAGACAAAGTTTGAGCCACAAACACATTGCTCTCTCTCTTCTCCTTTTGTATAAATTAAAGGTATATTCAGTGATTTCACTCAAAAAACCTTAGGTTTCGTTTTTGGCTGTGGGACCCAGCCTTTCGTCCAATCAGGATAGAGAGTCAAAAACGAAACCTAAGGTTTTTTGACCCCCAGGGGTTAACTGTGGACAGGGAGGAACTCCTTATATGGCCAGCACACTCTATAGTAGGGAGGATTATCACAACAAAACAAAAAAATAAGTGATATTTGAATTAAGTGAAATCACTGAATATACCTTTAAATAGGCCTATTCATGATTCTGCTTATAGAGAAGATGCACATGTTAGTTTGTTTTATGGAAACAGTTGTATGTGTTGAATATGCCAATTGCATATAATTATTCAAAAGAGAGAAAATGGGCAAGCCATAAAATAATGCACATTGCACTTGTCTTTTCATATGTCATTTTGCCATTTTCATAATGTGGCCCACATGTTCAGCTATTTGAGTATCCCTGGTTTACTGTGTCAGAAAAGGACACCAAACTCACAGTTTGCAAGGTGTGTGATTTCACGACGCTGTGATCGGTATCGGCAGATACTGCTTCCAGTGATCGGTGATCGGCCCCAAAAAACCTGATCGGAGCATCTCTACAATACACTGTTTTCTTTCAGTTCATCATTGAATTTAAAGCAAAAAAGGTTTTGCGATTAATTGTGATTAATCGCGCGATTAACTACACAAATCATGCGATTAATCGCGATTAAAACATTGAATCGCCTGACAGCACTAGTAGTTTTTTTTTAACCTTTCATTTATTTCATGAATAAAACTTCTGGGCGTTGATACACTAGACTCTTTTCATTTAATGAATGTTCTTACATGCTGTACTGTAGTATGTCTAGTGTGTTTCTTCTATTTAAATAATTAGTATGAGATGGAATTGGAATTTACCACTTGTGCTATACTGCCCTGGTTTTTAAAAAAACTGGTTAACTTAAATGCAGTTGAAGAATTGAAGTTTAAATAAACAAACACATTAAACCAATTCCTATTAGGGTAATGATTGATAGTGTTTCTGGCATAGAATGAAAGAATACCTTTGTTATAGAAATAGCAAATAGTTCATCTACAAGCTTATATCCTTTTTCTTAAGAAATGGGGGAAAAAAATAAGGGAGGATCCACACACTCAAATATGGCCACAATTGGGAATTTATTTGTGACTCCAGCACCTCAAAAGACTCACTTAAATGTACAGTATACCAGCAGATGGTCGGTGGCTTCTTTAGAAATGAAATATAGCCTCTGAAGAAATGAAATAATGCCTCTGAAGAAATTAAATAATGCCTCTGAAGAAAAATAATGCCTCTGAAGAAATGAAATAACGCCTCTGAAGAAATTAAATAATGCCTCTGAAGAAATGAAATAATGCCTCTGAAGAAATGAAATAATGCCTCTGAAGAAATGAAATAAATGTCTATTAAAAAATTTAATAAATGTCTCTTAAAAAATGCCTATTTTTTTTAAATATATTTTTATTGGGTTTTTTACATTATTTTCCCCTCCCATGTGGGGTCCTTATACATGTCACTGTCAGCATATACATTTGTTGATACAGTACGTACGTCTTAAGGCACCCCTCATTTTCCTCCCGTCCACCCACTGAGCCCACCCACTCTTCCCCAATGCAGAGACAATACAGCTGGAAAAGGGGAAATTACAAACAAAAAAATACAGAAAAAAAAAAAAAAAAAAGTAAGTAAATTAAATTAAAAAAGGAGAAGGGGGAGGGGAAAGAGAAGAAAGGAGGAGAGGGGGGGGGGGGGGGGGACCACCTGTGTGTGCGCGCAGCCACCGGTTTGCACGACGCATATGCAATGCATAAGCATAATGCGTTCACCATTATATAGTTCAAATATTTCAAATATCGCTCATCTCTGGGACAACTGTCAGGGTTCTTACGTGATCAACAAAGGGCGTCCATGTTTGCTGGAAAGTTGTCATGGAACCATTAAGTGCGAATCTAATCTTTTCAAGTTTAAGATAGAATAGTACATCCTTTATCCATCCATTATGTGTGGGTGAGGAAACTTGTTTCCATTTCAGGAGTATGAGACGTCTGGCTAAAAGAGAAGTAAAGGACATTATTCTTTTAAGGTGTAGGGGAATGTTAGTCCCTGGGGGAATACCAAACAAGGCCGTTAACGGGTTGGGTGGGATAGGTACACCCAATATGTCAGAATATGATTGAAATAAAAAATAAAAAATGCCTCTTAAAAAATTAAAAAATGCCTCTTACAAAATGAAATGAACCAGCTCCGCAAACAGGTCAAGGAACCGGTTATTGTTGCTCCTCCCTAGCCTGGCGCTCTTCCTCCCTCCTCTGCTCTTCCTCAAGGAAGTCGGTGATGGTTTTCCTTTTTCTTGTTGACGGAGCAGAGGATGAGGCGGCAGGGGGGGGGGGGGGGGGGCAGATGAAGATGAGGTGGAGGAGGATGAGGCAGATGGGGCGGCAGATGAAGATGAGGTGGAGGAGGATGAGGCAGATGGGGCGGCAGATGAAGATGAGGTGGAGGAGGATGAGGCAGATGGGGCGGCAGATGAAGATGAGGTGGAGGAGGATGAGGCAGATGGGGGGGCGGCAGAGGCAGATGAAGATGAGGTGGAGGAGGATGAGGCGGATGGGCGTTTGGCAGAGGAAGATGAACTGGTGGATGGACGCTTGGCAGAGGAAGATGAGGAGGAGGATGATGTACCGGTGGACGGATGTGAGGTGGAGGATGATGTAGAACCGGAGGATGGGGGACAGACAGAGTTGCCTGGCTCACCGTCCTCCTGGCCAGGAGATGAGCCAGGCATTTGGGAGGACACACCCCTGGCCGTCTGGACTACAGTGCTATTAGAATCAATTAGAACCGGGGGCACCATAGAGGGGGTGTCCCCGATGGCATTGTGCATCTCTGCAAACCAGGGCCATGTTATGGGTGTGTCCTCCCCTCTATCCGTCCCTGACCCAGTAGGGGGACATTTGATCTCCTACAAGAAAAGAAGCAACATTGTAGTTGAACAGCCTTACAAGTTTCACAATGTGTGAGACTAGTATACATACATGCACACACACACACACACACACACACACACACACACACACACACACACACACACACAGCAGAGGCCAAACGGCACGAAGCACTTGAAATTGCACACTGCAACCATACCTTGTATTTTCTTTTTAGATTGTCCCATTTCTTGCGGAGCTGGGTGGTGGTGATAATGCCTTCAACCGGCAACATACTCTGTACTTTCCTGAGGAATACAAAACATGTTACATGCACACGTTCTACTAATCAATTACATGTGTTGGGAATTTGATGGTAATGGTTCATGCTATTGAACTTGTAATAGGGATGATGTCAGGATACGCACATTCATACAATTGTCAACTCTACATATACAGTAAAATACAGTCCAGCAGCTGACTGAACATTTAACATATAGAAAGTGCATATCCACATTGTTTTGTAGCTTTCAAGGATGAACATGTATTTCATTGAAAGCTACAAAACAATGTGGATATGCACTTTTTTTTTTTTTAAGTACATTTTATTCAAAGAGTTGGATCAGTTTTCACAGTTTTCACAGAAAGAGAATACGACTCTTCGTTTTTTTTACATTTTCTCCCACAACTCCCTTCCCAGTCCTCCCCACCCACCCACCATCTTTCCCCACGAGGCCAGACATACAAACAACATACAAACACAGGTATGTATAAAAAAAATAAAAAAAAATTGAGTACAAAGCAATACACACAACATACAGTATATACAGGTACTGTATAAAACCAATGGGTAATAGATAAGATACTAAGAGACAAAAAAAGGGATCACATGGTTATGGTTAATAACAACTTCAATGGGGGGGTAAGATTAACAATAATACAAACAGGTAAATAAAAATAAAACAAAGTAATATTAAATAAAAATAATTATATATATATATATATATATATATATATATATATATATATAACTATATATATATACATAAAGAGATAAAGTGCTTAATTGGCTAATTTCTCGACTCTCATGTGTAATGATTTCCGACATATTATGCTATATATATTGCACCAGGTAGAGATCCGCACACCAACACCATGTGTCTTCAGTCAGGTGAAAGTGATTCTAAACTGCTTACATACGATATTAAAGGTTGCCAATGGTTGTAAAATTTGTCAGAGGACCCTCGAATTGTGAATTTGATCTTTTCAAGTTTCAGAAAGGACATAACATCAATCAACCATGATTTAGCCGAGGGAGGGGACTCAGCCTTCCACTGTAAAAGTATCCTCCTGCGGGCGATTAATGAGGCGAAGGCAATAACATTAAGTTGCTTTCTGGGTAAAACTGCATCCTCCTCCGGGATTCCAAAAATTGCAATTTGGGGGCAAGGCAAAATGGTTGTCTCCAGCACTTTCCAGAATGGGATCAATTTGGGGCAAGACCAGAACATGTGGGACAGATTCCCTGGTGATTGTGAACATCTATCGCAACTATCCGTCATGCCCGGATATATTTTAGATAACCTTGCTTTACTGTAATGAGTTCTGTGGAGAACTTTAAATGAGGCTAAGCCTAGCACAGGAAGAAGAAGAATTAACCCCCTCCTTGCCTGCTCCCACCACTCATCTGAAAATGCGATCTCCAATTCGGCCTCCCAGCATGCCCTGATCTTATCCAAACCCGGGTCTCTGCGGGGGATAGTCTCATAGAGACAAGAAACAACACCTCTAGCTAGGCTTGCTGCAGGCATAAAGACCTCCACACCCGACCGCATAGGTAACTGCGGGAATGTTGGAGAGTGGGTTTTAACAAAGTGTCGAACCTGAAAATATCTAAACCGGTCAGATTGTCGCAGGTAATAGGTTGCACACAAATCTCTGAATTCTGCAAATTGGCCATCTATATACAAGTCTCGGAAGTGAATCAAACCTTCTCTTCCCCATGCAGCAAACCCAGAGTCCATTTTAGCAGGTAAAAAAAGATGATTATTGCAGATGGGTGCTGACATGGTGAGCAATGACCAACCAAACTCCTTCCTAATCTGTCGGATATGCACTTTCTATATGTTATCCTGCAAGTTGAAATGTACACAACTAAAGCTCAGTTTGTTCTGATACATATTGTGACAAATACAATGCTAATTGATGCAACTCACGTCCATGCATGTTTTGCAGAATTACGTCTGCCATCAAAGAGATGCTCACTTGTCGTTCTCACTTGTATGAGCGACCGAGTCTCTTCATCCGTCCCTGTAAAAGGAATTGTTTGTGTCAAGCTAGTATGTCGATTCAAATCACAAATGTGTCTGATGAGACAGAATATGCACATAATATTCATAGATTTACGTATATGAACTGTCATTTTATTTTATTTACGTTTGTATGTATATTTTTTTGATTGGATTCCTAAAAAAACCCCACAAGTTACAGAACCAGTTATCTTCATTCATCAATCATCAATGTGGATGGCCACATTGCTATCTCTATAATTAACATTGTTGGTGTGCACAGCCATTTATTCCAGAATTAAAATAGCGCATGTATGCGCAAACTTACATATATGGATTGGTTCTGCCTCCTTCCTTGCCATCTCTGCTTAAATCCTTTCGCTTGCGTTTGTGTACTATTGTTAGACAGTCTGAGTGTACTTGACAATGCAGGTCCCCTTTTGTAGGTTCAAGTTCGGTCGGTCACTCTTTCTGTCTGTAATAGTACGGTGAAGTTGAGTTGAGTTGAATTGTCACGGTCTCCCTCCACCGAACAACGGTGGAAGTTCCAGGTATATTATATGGTGAAATCAGATCCCAGGACCCTACAGCGACTCGCCTGTAAGGCCTGGGTATCTATTGAACTGCTGATGAAGAGAGAGCACCGCCCTATACCCCCAGCGTCTCGCCTAAAGGATAGTGCGGCCTCTGTTATTAGGACACCCTCAGCGGTTCGCCTGAGGAGTCTGGCCGTTGAACACAGAGGTCATAGCGTCTCGCCTGTGACATGAGTTGGGTTGAAATGCAAACTTTAGTAGATTTCTTCTCTTTGTCCTGAACGTGCATAGCAATTGAGGCTACTGACACATCGCTCATCCAATAGTGCATAATTATACCCTGGACCCATAATTCAATATTAATCGAACAGGTTACTCACCAAAATAGACGGATACAAGACCAGGGTGTTGATTTTCCAAAAATGTGAAGATTTATTATACAGTTGTAGTTGCATACAAAAATTATATAATCCAAAAAATAAAGGAAAGAAACTAGGAAAAATAAAAAGTCGTTTAGGAAAACTGGAGATATACGGTAAATTACTACTAAGTTTCTAAAACTGCTACTTTCTTTGAAAAGCTTAGAGCATCCTCTGTGATCTGGTACCTCTCCTCTCCCCTCCGGACTGAAGACTGGAACCCTAAACCCTCTGCCCTGAGGGGTTATATACTGTATGTTCCTGAGGGGGAGGTAACCTTTGTTTGTTTTTTTTAGTTTTTTTTTCCCATGCTTTGATATTTTTTGAAGATGGCTGGCGCCAAATAACTCACTATGGCTTAGTGAGGGGAAAACAGACACACCTTCTTATGCCAACTTTATTTATGGGCCCTTACTTATCAACTAAAGAGATCTAAGGACCTTTTACCATGTGCTCTACAAACACACCTCCTACAAACATTACATTTTAGCATTTAAACTAATTCAAAACACTACTGTCTCTAAGAATCCAGGGAGGCTAAAATAACATCATCCCTACTTTATATTAAAACTTATATTTTTACTTAACCTGTTTAGGCCTACACCATTATGTTGTCATATGAACACATGAGCAACCTGGAATCAAACTTCTACTTAGTTAATAGGGAGGCGAAAACAATCATCCCTTTTTCAATTCAACTTGTAAACTATTAAAAACAAAACAGTTAATAATCATTATATCAGTTTCAGAGGTGAAAACAAAAACAACACACAATAAAATGAACTCATGGTGTCTGCCTACATCAGCCAACATGGGGTGAGACTAGGGGTGGGGTTGTAAATCTCTCCTAGATACCTTGGGAACCCAGGGGAGGTCACTAGGTCAGCCAGACAGTTCTCTAATTTCCTGATAAGGAGGACAGCATGCAAGTCAGCTGCTTCCGTTCTTTTTATCCTATGGGGAATAAAATATCTTCTCACAGTACCCATATAAACTTGACCATTCAAACTTTACAATAGATTTATACAAAAACACTTTGGCGAACAACACCAAAGATCTCATCACAGTAATGACATCAATCACCACCAAACCGCCGCCTTCCTTGATTTATCAGTGGGCCTGTGGTGGAACTTCAAAGTCCCCTTTCCTGCAGTCTGCCCTGGCCTCGCCGCCTTCGGATCTTCTCCTGGAGTGAAGTACTGGTCGTTTTGACATGTGGTCAGCTATCAGATCTGTGTCCCTGGCCAGAACGTCATTGTTCTGCACCTGCTCTCTTGAATGTAAGCATGCCCATATTCATTCTTCTGTACATGCTCTCTTGAAAGAAACTCATAACGCCTTGGGTAAGCGTTATATCTCTTGCGACCCCAAAGCCCATATTCATTCTTCCGGGGTTGCCCGGTCTGCATTCTGGGGACGTTTTCCTCATACTGTGAAGACTGCGTCATCTGCTTGGGAGGCGGCCCCTCCTCAAATGAGGATTGCTCTGAGAAATCACCGGCCCTTGACCCTTGACCCCAGCCAACTTCACAACCTACTGCCGGCCTGTCGACAACTATCCACATGTGGAGGGGGCATTTTTATACGTCACTGGAGAAGGAAAAACGTGTACACGTGATGCGGAAATCCGGCGCGAGGCGACAAAATACCCCACCGAGCCTGCACCTGATGTACACTCGCTCTATGCGGTCTCGGAGAGCCCACTCGACTCTCCTCTCCTCCTCGATGGAGCACTTTAACAATCGGAACGTTAACCATTTCCGGGTCACGCTGGAATTAAGCTTAGGGATGCACTGAAACCATTAGAATTGAGCTATTGGTAGGTAATCATTAAAAGTCTTAGATACTTATTAGATAAGAACTTGTACTGGGTATTGGCGACTACTCAAACGTTGAATAGTTGTAGGGGAGAGCCGCCAAGGATGTAACATTTTGCACGTTTCATTTTTTTACTCAGAGATCCGTTTATCTACACATGTAATATTTTCAGGCAACGGACCTACACATGTCTGCTACCATAAACCACTTCAAGTTATTTTTTTGATAAAACAGGTCGGGAGTTATTAAATTAAAATTTGCTGCGCATATCGGATTAATTGTAACGGCATGCATGATAAATGTAACAACGCTAAAAAACACCATTAAACATATTGTTTTCAGCTTAAAGCAATTATATTTCATTGAAGCAACTCCTTAGCATTGTTTTCATACCATGGATGTGATAAGAAAATGTATCAAACATAAGGGAAATATTAAATAGTATCGGGTGTACCAATTTGGGCTTTTTTTCCCTTTTTTTCAGTTCAATGGGGAAATACATTGATTAAACAAACGTTTGATTGATTGAGTTGTACAATGTTATACAACCCTAAACTAATTTTAGAATACACTCAGTAATGAAGACACCTGACTGAACATATAATATTGGCCAATATGTAAAATATGTAAATATTACATATAATGGTATTGAATGGAAAGCGGACCATTTGTAACATGTTACAAATGGCCCACTTTTGCAAGTTTTCTTTGCCGTTGCTTACAGACCAGAATGAACGTGAATTCCGTTTAAACACGATGCAAACTAATGAAGAACATAAGCATGAAGACATCCATGTGGATTTTTATTCACCAACACCGAAGAAAAAAATTGTAGCACACATATACTCCAGGTGTAAAATTATACGCCTTTTGAAAAAAGTCTGTTTTTCGCCAATAACTCCCCGTAGGATAAAGGTAAACACTTCAAACTTCCTGGGCACGTAGAGTACGTTGCTGTACACATACTGACGCGATGGCGTCATGGTGGCGTTGACCAATCAAGAGATAACGTCCATGTTACAACCGTGAAGCGTTACAACTGTGGCGGCTCTCCCCTACTTGTGTGTGTGTGTGTGTGGGGGGGGGGGAGATCAGTCCATCACTAACAGAACATTCACTATTTTTAACTCCCTGGTGCTTGTCCAATTCCTAGAACCAAGGGGGGCTTTGAACCCTTTGGCTCTGGGATTGCGGCTGTTCAAGATGTCGAACAGCCGGTCCGTTATCTATAAATAAATATCTAAATTACTGTAATCAACACCTGTGTGTCACAGTTTTTTCACTGACAAAAACGACTGGAAACAAAATGAAAACTAAGCTACGTTGACTAAAACTGAGACTAAATATACACGTGACAATTTCGTAGACAAATAAAAACTAGAGTAAAATCATTTTACAGTTGGTTGCATGCTGAAAATAGCTGATCTACAAGCTCACAACGCGTCGCAACCAGGGCAGGAATTTCACGGCGGCCATGGCTGTCGTTACCCCTCTCTTGGGCCGTGTGCCCTTCGAAAAATTATATGCCCAGACGGCCAGAGTGGCCGTGGTGCCCATGTGCCCCGACGGCGCCCACAGCAGTTCATTTTACCGTTTTACTGTTTTCTGTGCGCAATTTTCCAGTCATTACGGTAACCTTCCCCAAACGTCTCGTGCAGACTTGCATTGTAGTTGTGTTTGTCACAGTCCCAGGCAGGGCTGTTTTTCTTGTCTGTCTCTGTCTTGTCAGTGTCTGTGCTATGTGTGGGCGTGTGTGTGGGCGTAGGCTTGGCTCACCTGTTTCCAGTCCCTCAGTCTCTCCAATCTACGCTCCTGCCTGCCATCAGCTCATCACCTCCAGCCTATAAAGCCCCGGCCTTCCCACATCACCTATCGCCAGACTGTTGAATCAACCACAGTGACTACCCTTGAACTTTCAAACTTTTGTCTGTGTCTGCATTTGGGTCCGCGAGTTCTTGGTACCGTGACAGTGTTGCCATTTGCCAAGTGGTTTGATGATTTTGAGTTACTTTGCCTCCTCCCTCCTCCTCCGCTCTATGCATGCAGCACGCATACATGCAGCATTGACAGCTCTCACTCACTGACACTCTGCCCGGCCGGCGCGGTGCTTCAGGATTATTATCACACAGAGCCTGTGTGTTAAGACCAACGTGACTCGTCTTCATGGATATAAACTCACAAAACAACACCACGCAACAGCATAGACTGCAGGACTCCTCCACCATTTACCACGCTATCGTCTGCTACGTTAGTTGACAGAGTAAATTGTTTAAACAGCCAAAGCTGGCCACGGCTAATATCGCTAGCCAAACGCTAGCCAAGCACCAGAGCACGCTCACTGTACACCACGCGTCGCGTAACGTGGTAAATGTTCATAAGCACACAATTGTACAAAATGCTTTTTACACTTGAGTCCTCAGTCCTGCAGCCCCACAATGCCATATGCCTTTAAATCTACATTTATATAAATTCAATATATTACTTTAGAACAAAATATAGGCTTTTCTAAACCACGCCCTCATTCAAAAGTTATGTAAGTAAGTAAATGTTATTTATAAAGCACCTTTCGAAAAACAAAGTTAGAAGTTGCTAAACAATTTGCACAGTATAAACTGTGAAAATATCACACAGTTGTGACAATATAGCAGAACAAAAACAAACAAGGGAGAACAGAAACATGGGGCTATAAAAATGAATGTAGGCTGTCTGTCATTGTATTTTCTGTGAATTAACTCAGTTTAATCCACTGATCCTCAGCCATTTTTATTTCAAGGACCCCCAAATTAAATGTATATGAATTAGCCTAGGCCTAGGGTGACAGGGTCCTAGGCCATTACAGACGCTGCACGACGCGTAACACCAGCGCATTTCTCAAGGCTGAATTTGCGTATATGCGCAGCACCGCAGTACGCAATGATCTTATTCTGCGGACTACACATGGCTCTTGGGCTTTGATTGGCAGAGTTTCCAAAGTAAAACAAAATAATAATAATGCTGAAGTAGAATCCATAGCAAACTAATATCAAACACGACACTGGAGCACAGAACTGACTGACACAGTGAATAGCAGGCAGGCTGACAGTGAAGTAGTATAACGCCAAAGAGGCAATGCAATGTGTGTCTGGATTTATTGGAGACAATGGCAGAGTTGATGGTCAGTGTCCTGGCGTGCCAGCCATGAAGCACACCGCCATCTGGAGGATCAAAGTGTGATATGCAAGTGTACCCGGTTGCGCTGTTGAATCTCGGGCAATGTGAATCATGGCCATCGGGGACCAGGCAACCGCATTCGGAAACGGTTCCAATG
This sequence comes from Protomyctophum parallelum, assembly GCF_964188405.1. NCBI lineage: Eukaryota > Metazoa > Chordata > Actinopteri > Myctophiformes > Myctophidae > Protomyctophum > Protomyctophum parallelum. The sequence goes on from NC_139715.1 coordinate 1,142,198, forward strand.
AAACGGATCCAATCCGTCTCAGTGTGAATCGCCTATAAGTATCACGGTGTCATCAGAAAACTTGATAACAAACTGATTTGGACGTGAGCTGACACAGTCGTCCATCGTCCAAGTGTTTAAAGCAATGAATCGCTCAAATGTTTACAGTAGAATATTGAAAGAATATATAAGGTATATATTAATGATGCAAATGAAGTATTACCTCGATGCATTCTGCAGTAGCCTCACAGTCTTTGAACTCAGGATATCCCTCATCCATATCCCGCAAGGTGCGGAGCGCCACTGCGACCGAGTGGCTCAAAGTCTGAGCAGCCAGGGAGACCTAGATTGAGTTTATAAAGGAAGAAACTTCAATAGCTACATACAAACGTCACCAAGGATAGAAATAAAAAAGCCCTAAAAACATACCTTCATCTTCTGATTTGAAAAGTTCACATGCTTATCTGTGACTTTGTTGGCAGCATTGTAGACCAGTTTATTTTGGGCATTGTTCAGTTGAACAATGTAACTCCAATTGATGCTGCCAGTGATGCTTCCAATTGGGCTGTATGCCTGCAGAATCAGAATATTTTCACTGGTAGCACATGTCAATGGAAAGCACCATATTCTCCACAATTAAGTAAATACAATCAATCAAAATGTATAAAAAGAAGAATAGAGTAAACCAGAGCAAATAGACAATAATCTGCATGCACCTGCAACACATTGCGAGCCAGCTTCAGCATGTGGCAAGCGTCCATCATAACAAAACATTTGTCATGGGTTACGGGATGTTGGAAGTGTGTTTTCAAGGGCTCACAGGGGTTTGCCTTTAATTCACGTGCACAGTTGCGTGCACATACTGACATTGAATGCACAATTGTTATGCACACCACCCTAATTCCACGACGATGAAGCTCTTCTATTGCATAATTCAACCAAGACCTTTTGTGTTTCTGGTGTGAGGGACCTGGTCAAATAATATCCAATTGGAGCTTTCCAATAACCTTGCAGCCCCACCACCATAAACACAAGAGCCTCGGAAGCAATGTCAGACTCATTAAAACGAACCCCCATGTCCACACATCCAGACATTGTTTGTGTCTGAGGATCATATTGGACGTGCCTTTTGATGGCAATGGCATCCAACATCAGGGTGACACAGGGTTTGGCATCAAGAGAGCTCAGCCACCTTAATAAAATTAAAAGTTCAGTCAGACAACTCAAGGAGTGTAATATATATATTTATTGAATATAAGATAATCAATGCAATATATTTATTATGGTTTGGCGATGTATTGGATCTGCTTTTTAGGGCCTCAGGTCAAGCGCATCAGTCCCGACCATAGGGACTCTGAATCCCCCGTACCTAAACAGTAGATCCAAAATGACAGGTGGTAGCTGGGGTGGAGGTGGGTGAGCACTTGTATACAGCAGAGAGGTGAAAGAGCCTCAAGCGGCAGGCCACTGAGCACATATACTCATTGCCTGCTTGCCCTGTGGTCTCAGGAAAACGTATATAATAATTGAAAACCTGGATTGTGTTTTCAGCCTTGATAACTTGTGCATTTGTGCAAGTACACGTGACACACAACTATGCTGCACGATCAGGGGCGCAGATAGCATTTTATAACTGGAGGGGACATATTTGGGGGCTATCTGCGCTAATTACGCAGATTTTTCGGAGGGGATAATCCCCCCTCCTCATGAAACTGAGGGGGTCGATCCCCCCCGTCCCCCCCCCCTATCTGCACGCCTGTGCACGATTAAGTCGTTTTTCGAAAATAAAAGCTGTAATTTCAACACATGAATCATAGCCACGTTAACAACGTTTATAATAAACCAAACCGTTCGAGTTATTAGTATTTTTGTTAAAGAAGATCACTCACCTCACAACAGCTGCCAGCTACCGCGCTTCAGACAATCCCCGAAGTAAGATGGCCGCCGGTGAACGACGGCAGAAACTCAGCCTTAAGCCATCTAGACTTTATATATATCTATGGTTGAAACATTGAAACAGAGAACATCTGTTTCAATGTTTCAACAGGTTTCAACATCAAGTGTAGCAACTGCCACACAAGTTATACAGTATATGATTTATTTTAATATCAACATTTAAAAGTACATTATTATATTATTATACAGTACGTATTATGTAATATTTCTAATTAACGCCATCTGTCAAGGGTAAGGTCCTATATATTCTGTGCTGTCTATTTTGTGATTTTGTTATTATTTGGGGTTTTTTAAAGACTATGTTTATGATTTGATATATTTTGATTGACACAGGTCTGGAGTTGGACTGACGCCCATAAAGTAGGTGGAGGTTACCGGCATGTGAGGTAGACCTGAGAGAGACAGACAAACAAACAGGGAGTCTACGAGGGACCTGGACACGTTTGTTCTCTAAACATCTCGTTAACTAAGCTATAGCTACAAGAACGATTGCGCTCACTATATGAGGAGGCTCGAGACATTCTTCTATACTGATGAGATCGTTCGTCTTTAATTTATTTATTTCGACATCCCGCGAGGATCCGCTTTTTTGTCCTTCTTTTGGACTTTTCAACTGTTTCAACCTTGTTTCAACTTTGCGGCCACCGATTGGATGGACTGTTTTACTTGCTCCGTTCATGTAGTCTCCCATTGGCTTGTTTCACTTCACTTCACTCACACACCACATTACATGTTGGGAACTCATCTGCCATTGCACACCTGGCCCATGAGAGGGCGCCATTGGCTATGCTTTGCTCTAGCACCAGTGTGTCGGCTATTTTCACAAAAATGGCTTAGATCTCTCACCTGGCTGGGGCTTTCTGTGTGATAGGCTACAAAGACTGTCATATGTACATGTTTGCCCTATATTATCAAAGTTAATTTAACTTTTTTCTAATCAACTTCCCAGTAGGAAATGTTCAATATACAACAATAACAGATATTCCTTTTGTATGACTATACAATCTAACTAAAGCCAAAGGCCTACCTTTTTGGGCATTTTAATATAGTGTAGTATAGTGTCATATGTTTAATCCATGTCTTTACTGTTTAGTTCCATGGGTGAATATAGTTGGACCCCAAATCAACATTAAATGAATTAATAATACATTTAGTGTACAGTCAACTCATGTTTTAGTGCTTATTTTTTTTAAACAAATAAAAGCATTTAAATTATTTCACTTCTGCTCACATGCTGCTTTGCCTGCTGTGGTGGAAAAAGTCTCTGAAGACTAATGAATGTATTTTGAGCCTGTAGATCAGCTATTTTCTTTGTACTTTCCCTTGTGCTTTACATAATAGAAAGAATGATTGTATACTATTTCATTTATTTAAAACCTTGCATCTATAAGTGCCTAATCCACATGAGAGACAAAAGGACGAGGGGTTTGAAATGAATATAGTTTATTAACAAGAAAAAATATATTAAAAACACACGCACACACACACACAGTAAATAAAGAAAATTAAACACCAATAATACACACACACTTAAAACCCAAGAATACACACACACATGCTGGGCCATGTTTCAAACATTTAGTCTTTTTTCAGCCAGCCAGACCTCCACTGACTTGCACTCGTACATTGCACAAAACTTCCCAGATCCACGAAGGAAGCTGTGTCCATATTGTTTTTTTTTAGGCTGTCCACACTGCTGGCAGACACAGCTATCACCTTTGCTCTTACCCCCTTTTACTCTCCAGGCGGTGGTCCTCGGAAGGTGGTCCTTGTCGAACGCCCCCTGTTCCGTGAGCCACCTGACTCTGCCCTTTTGGTGCATGTCTGTTTCAGTGCAGTAAAATTCGCCCTTGAAGTAAGGATATGGCCCATCTTTGCAGTCCTCGCAAGGCCACATTCGACACAGGGGTCACCGGCCTTCTGCCCTCTGTTGGAATTCTGCCGAGCGAGAACCGCCCTGTCCTCCTCCTCCTGTTTCTTTCTCCTGTAGATGGTGCATCTGGTGGGGAGAGCAGGAGGAGGAGGAGGAGTAGGAAGACCAGCCTGTGATGGACCAGCCTCTTCGTTGGTGGCTGGGTGAGGCAGGGGGGCAGGTGGCAGCGGAGAGACCCGTCCTGTTGCGTCCTGTGAGTACAGAGTAGAGAGATGACAATAAAATGACATAATGCTAAAATAAAATATACTTTGAGTCATCAGCACTTTGTTCTGACTGATGAAAACCATGTAAAAAAAAAAGAAAATCATCATTATGTATCATTTCAGTTGGTGTTTCAATACATATGCACAAAATATTTAACATCACATTTTCTATTTCTTTGGAAATTAACAAAAACATCACGGGACGAACATCTGCCGGAGTTGACGAACATCTGACGGAGTTGACAAGTTTAACTGATTTAGGTTCTAGATCACCTAGGATCTTGATTCTGGTGACTAATCCCACATTTTCAAGGATGAGGAATACAGTGGTACTATTTATATTGGCCCTGTGACCATGGCAGCCATTTTCAAAATGGCAGCCACCTGCTGTTATCTTACAATAACTCAAGTTCTACACCACCTAGGATCTTGATTCTGGTGACTAATCATACATTTTCAAGGATGTGGGATACATTGGTACTATTTAGATTTGTCCTGTGACCATGGTAGACATTTTTCAAAATGGCCGCCAACTTTCTGTTATTTCCCATTAACTCAAGTTCTACACCACCTAGGATCTTGATTCTGATGACTAATCCTACATTTTCAATGAGGAGGAATACAGTTTTATCTATTTAGATTTATCCCGTGACAATGGCAGCCATTTAAAAAAAATGGTGGACCTGCTATTATTTTACCAATTTAGTCAGGGAATATTATCAGAATAATGTCAAATCTGTGAATACATTTCTTACCAAGAATTTTTTCACCAATGTGTTTGTAAAGGTGTCTACTAACATATCCCACATTGGTTTCTATTGAACCACCCTAGAGGCATTTTTGACAGCTGCTGAAAGTTGGGTACCATACCAAGTGGCTATGGCAAAACTAGGGAGTCTATGGCCAAACTAGGGGTCAAACCCCTTGGGCTAAATTCGGCCATATATCCACTTGCCAAAATGTGCTGACCTCATTTTGTGATGATGGCTATGGCCGTTTTCAGCCCAAGGAGTGTTCTTCGTGCATAGCTAATGCTTGGAATGCATTCAGAATCATGAAAACTCCCTAGTTTGACATGTCACATGCTACTTAAAGCATAATGAACATTTTGCCTTATATAGGTTGTTGATGGTACCCCAACTTTCAGCAGCTGTCAAAAGGTCCCCTAGGGTGGTTGAATATAAAGCAATGTGGGATATGTTAGTAGACACCCTTCCAAACACATTGGTGAAGAAAATTCTTGATAAGGAATTTATTACCAGATTGTATTAATATCCCCTGACTAAATAACTCATCTTCTAGACCACCTAGACCCGACTTCACAAACAGAGACCCGATTGACACCTAAACAACAAGTTTGGACAGCCCCACCAATTAGTGTTACGGAAAATAGCAAGTGTCTACCCTAGACCCAGAGGGAGACACAGAACTTAGATGCGGCTCACATGTTGCACGACTCCTCAACAAGCTGCCACCAGAGATGAGAGCTGAATTCTGCCGCACAATGCTCTGCGGCCCAGGAGCAACCAACACCCTGTTGGAGTTCTCTGAGTGGTTGAAGCATGAGTCCTAGCCATATAGCCTGTGCAAAGGCAAACACCTTGAAGACCTGCTTGAGGTGAACAGTGAGCAGTGAACAGTGAGCGAAAGACTGAAGACAGAAGATCTGCCTTCAGGACTATCAGGCAGGATGTGCAGACACTGAAGGCATCAGTGTCGTTCTGTGTCCCCAGCATGTCAACCAAAGCAATGTTACCAAATCAAAGGAGCCTTCACCTCAAGTCACCTGGGGCTGGGTGAGCAATCGTATCCTGTATCTAGCCTCACAACTAAATACAGACACTTGGCCAGACTGCCGTTTGAAAGGGTCAAACCCTTCATCCTGATTGGGGAAGACCACCCCACCTAATCACACCAACCAAACAAGTGAGGTTGGGGCCTCCAGGTGGGCCAGCAGCCATCTGCACAAGACTGGGCTGGACCCTGCAGGAAAGCAATCTCCAGCCAAGACAATGTAAGTTGACTATAACAGAGCCCCAGAACACAGAGCTCATGAGAAGGATGGAGAAACACTGGCAGGAGGCCACCAAGATACAACGCCACACTGCAGTGGCCAGTGAAGTCAAACTGTGCGTCTGTACCTGAAAGAGACAAGTTAAAGGCCAGAAAGCCCACCTCCTTTTAATGTCCTGTCAGTAGCAACTCAACCTGCACCTGAAATAAGCCCTGACCCCTCCCAGAGAAAGTTCATCCTTGAAAATGTAATGATTAGTCGCCAGAATCAAGATCCTTGGTGGTCTAAAACTTGAGTTATTGGTAAAATAACAGCAGGTTGGTGGTCACTTTGAAAAACAATGGCTGCCATGGTCACAGGACAAATCTAAATAGTACCACTGTAGTCCTCATCTTTTAAAATGTATTATTAGTCGGCAGAATCAAGATCCTATGTGGTCTAAAACTTGAGTTATTGTAAAATAACAGCAGGTGGCGGCCATTTTGAAAAACAATGGCTGCCATGGTCACAGGACAAATCTAAATAGTACCAATGTATCCCTCATCCTTGAAAATGTAGTCTTAGTCACCAGAATCAAGATCCTAGATGGTGTAGAACTTGAGTTATTGTAAAATAACATCAGGTGGCGGCAATTTTGGAAAATGGCTGCCATGGTCACCACGAGACAAATCTGTGATGGCCCTATAGCCAAAAATGTTCCTTAAGGCATGCTCTAACTGTGTGCCAAATTAGAATACGTCCCATTATTCAAAAACTATCATTTTATTGTTTTAGGAACACTTTTGTCAACTCCGTCAGATACATGTCAACTCCGTCAGACACAAAACCTGACGGAGTTGACGTCTGACGGAGTTGACAAAATGTCATTTGTTTTCATCTTAACCCTCTGTAGTACAATGTAGCCATTTTGTTTTTGCTTCATTTGTTAGCTAAACCTAACCCTAAACTTTTATAATAAACATTATTTTGGAAATCTTAACAAAGATCATAATAATGTCCTGACGGAGTTGACATGTAAAAGCTGTGACCACCCTGATATCAACATTGTTTGTTTAAAATATCAAACAATTGAATGCTTGTCAGACCAGGTGCTCCACTGTTGCAACAAATACAAACGGGACTTGAAAAAGGAGTCTTCAGGCTAAATCTGTCGACAATATTTTCTGATTAATTTAAGACTTTTAAAAAACCTGACGGAGTTGACGGGAGACGTGGGACACATTTGATATGAGATATCTAATGGAAAATATAAATTAAAATTATTGTGTATATTGTTTGCTATGTTGTTGACAATCTACTTTAATTTAGTATGTATATTTATGTGATTGTGACAGTATTAGACACTTTTTTAGCAGTTTGAAATTATGACCACTTGCTGGGGACAGGCTAAATACAGGCGTTTTTGGGTACAGTGCCTGCTTTTAACTAATTCAGATGGCATATGAAAACAATTATAATGAAATTAATGGCATAATAATGCACAACTGTGTTACATTTAACTTTGCAAGTGCTTTTATTTTTATTAAATTAATTTATTTTTAACAATAATAAGGCTCTTATGTGTGGGACATGTTTTTTTCCACTTTTGTCCCTCATCTCAAGAATGAGTGATATATTAAAAACACACGCACACACACACACAGTAAATAAAGAAAATTAAACACCAATAATACACACACACTTAAAACCCAAGAATACACACACACATGCTGGGCCATGTTTCAAACATTTAGTCTTTTTTCAGCCAGCCAGACCTCCACTGACTTGCACTCGTACATTGCACAAAACTTCCCAGATCCACGAAGGAAGCTGTGTCCATATTGTTTTTTTTTAGGCTGTCCACACTGCTGGCAGACACAGCTATCACCTTTGCTCTTACCCCCTTTTACTCTCCAGGCGGTGGTCCTCGGAAGGTGGTCCTTGTCGAACGCCCCCTGTTCCGTGAGCCACCTGACTCTGCCCTTTTGGTGCATGTCTGTTTCAGTGCAGTAAAATTCGCCCTTGAAGTAAGGATATGGCCCATCTTTGCAGTCCTCGCAAGGCCACATTCGACACAGGGGTCACCGGCCTTCTGCCCTCTGTTGGAATTCTGCCGAGCGAGAACCGCCCTGTCCTCCTCCTCCTGTTTCTTTCTCCTGTAGATGGTGCATCTGGTGGGGAGAGCAGGAGGAGGAGGAGGAGTAGGAAGACCAGCCTGTGATGGACCAGCCTCTTCGTTGGTGGCTGGGTGAGGCAGGGGGGCAGGTGGCAGCGGAGAGACCCGTCCTGTTGCGTCCTGTGAGTACAGAGTAGAGAGATGACAATAAAATGACATAATGCTAAAATAAAATATACTTTGAGTCATCAGCACTTTGTTCTGACTGAGTGAAATACAAATAAACGTATTTACTTCTGTCATTAATGTCGGGTCTCCCAAATAAGAAAATACGGACGACTGGTCCGAATCTGACTCAGCTACAGGAGAATTAAAATGCTTTTAGGCTCATTAACAAGAGACAATAAGAAATGTGTTACCTGTCTGCTAACACACAGACACACACCAGCACACACAGCTCTACAACCCTTTTAATTGGAGTGAGTGAGTGAGTGAGTGAGTGAGTGAACCTTTTATTAGTGCGACTGGCGACGACTTGGCTTTGCATGGCAGAGCTTCTGGAAGATATATAATGTAAATAAATACTTTAGACAGTAGGCACTTAGGAGTACACAACAAACAATGACACGCTCTAATATATACACACATTACACACCATGTCTCGGTTGTTTTTCCGAGCTGGAGGAGCTGGTTGAGGTGGAGTCGTCGTCATAGTCATGAACTATAATAGATCAAATTGGAAGTGTCATCTTAACCACAAAACAAAACCTGATCTAATCAATCCCCCTGCTTGGCTCGGCCTCCTCGACCTCGACCCTGATCTAATGGATGACCCTGGCTGGACCTGCTCTCTTGATCTCGACCCTGACCTTGACGTTCGTCCCTGCAGCTCCCTCGACCTTGGTCCTGACCTGCTGGCTGGCCCTGCTCTCAGGTCCTGCCCCCCGCACCCTCTAATCCCTCCAAACACTGTGCTACTTGCACTCTTGTACACTTCGGAAAGCCAATTCTCCAGATCACCAACACTCATCTCCGACATTTTGAAATCATCCTCATTGTTTGCACGATAGGCTTTAGAAACATACCGGTACTGATCTGTTGGCGGCGGCACTTGGTTGGCTTTATTTATATTCTTCATTTTAATTTTCTTTCTGCAGCAGTAAGCGGTCCAGAACTCTCGGGCACGTTGACTCGTTTCTCATTCTCAGCCTGACCGTCTCCCTCTGACCCCAACCAGCTCTCTCCTGGCACTACCCCGGTCACTAAGTAGGCCTTTTCACTGCATTGTTTTAGTCCTAGCTCGTTTCTAAAAACACGGTCCTCAACCTCTCTGCTCCATGCTTCATTAGCTTTACTTAATTGCGGTGCTGCGTTTGTGAGAGTGAAGGTGGCTTCTCTCCCCTTCTTGCTGTCAGCGGCGGTCTTTGGGTTCAGGTGGCCTCTGGTGTAAATATCCCGTAGCTGTTTTTTTTCGTTCCTTGATGTCGTCGTCCACTGCCTGATGCTTACATTGGAATCCTTTCTCGGCTCGGTCCATCTGTTTCACCTCCTGCTCGTTTTCAAGCTGTAAAATGAGTATAAATTATAGTTGTCACTGGTGTAGGCCTACATCATTGTATATCAGATATAATCTCTGTCAAATATATACAAAAGTAAATAAGGAATAAGCCAATCACTAAAAATATCACAAAATGCCAACAGATCGAAAGACATTTCTAAATAGAAGAAACTTTCAGTACTTTTTCCACCACTGTAATAGACCTACACTTTACACTAAATGTATTTGCTGAAAATAGACAATCTACAAGCTCACAATGTGATCTTGTATACAGTTTATTTGTTTTGCCAAATGTTCCCCCATCACTAGACACTATAATTCATGTTCAAGTGGTTAAGCAGTTAAAAAGTCTCACCTGGGGTTCAATCTTCCACTCTTCAAGTGCGCCACTTTTGCTTCTCATTGCCGATCGGCAGTGCTACAGTGTATGCAGAATACACCGGAATCCGGTTTGTCATGTCATAGAGCGTGGCGAATCTGTTGTGGTTCTCGTAAAACTGACAGATCTGTCTGTAGCGGTTTTGGTCTCCGTGCAGCAGGATGGTAGGGAAGATGTGGCCGTTCTGGCTGGCCGGGTTCGGGATGAAGAATTCTGGACAGCCTTGATCGAAGGCCACGACGTGTCCGCTGGTCAGAGACGGGAGCGCCAGCTCCACCAACAGCAGAGCCAGGAGTCTCATGGTGAAGACGAGGAAGAGTCCTCTGCGAGGAGAGAACTCTTCAGAGGAGAGAGGAGAGTGATAAGAGGTACTCAGCGCAGGACATTAAATACACAGAGGACCGCCTTCCCATATTGTGACTGCAACTTGTTCCTGTTCGCAGATGACTCAGCACTGCTGGTCTCAAACTGCAGGTTGAAAAGGCCCTCAGCTCTGAACTCGGTAGAATCTGCACCTGGCTCGCTGATAACCTATCTTTACAACTGGGGAAAACAGAATGCATTCTCTTTGGATCAAATAGTAATCTCAGCAAGGCAGATGGCTTTTTGGTTAGAGTGGGTAACTAAACTAAACACGAAAAGTGTGATTTTACGCGCATGCATATCAAGAGTGTGCATGTGAGAAAGTGTTTAGGCCTATGTGTATTGTGTATCTGTGCAGCAGCACGACTCTGGATGACATTGACACCTTTGAGTTCATGTGATAGAATCTAATCTGTGATAGAATCTACTGAACAACACATTTCAACATGATCACTATAGACTGTCACATACTCATACTTCTCTCTTTTTTGTCTTTTTTGTCACCAGTATTTTCCAATGAAAAACTGCAAGTAGTTTCGCAATAATATTGCGAAACTACTTGCAGTTTTTCATTGGAAAATACTGGTGACAAAAAAGACAAATGAGAAGTAGCCTACCACAATAATAATGTGATCAACATATCTGCCTGGGTGACAGCAGACTGCTGGACGAGCGCTGCTGCTTTGGTATGGGGGGAAGATCTTAATTTTCGGGCCTGTTAAGAACTCTAGTTTTCGCCGGCTGTCGGGTGCGCCTGCACTAATAACTTTGGGGCAGGCCCGTCTAGAGTTTAAGTCAGTCAAAAGGGAGACATCAAAGAGGAAGGATGGATGGGGAAGGGTTAATATATGGAATGCCAGAACAGGTAAACTCCATATATGGATATCTAAGTCAGGTTTGAGGTCAGATGTGGAGTTGCTGGTCAATATTGATCACATCAGGGATCTCCAAGTCACTTAGCTGAGAGGGGCCCTGAGAATAGTGTTGAGTGCGAAATAATATATGTGTGCTATACAGTACATACTGTAGCATTGGCTAAATGATAAATGTAAAAAATGCATTACCACCAAGAGCTCGATAGACCTCATCCTCCGCCTCATCCTCTTCATCTAAGACCCTTATCTATAAAGGAAAAAAAAACACAAAGTCATCTTTCCTCTCAAAATTATTAAAATGTTTTAGTAGTATAAAGTATTACATCTTTTTTAAGATCCCACTTCATACTGTTACACAGACATGCATAAAACATACTTTTTTGGATTGGGTGGGTATCTTTCCCTCTTCAAGGTCTCTCTTTTCTGTAGTAGTAGTAGTAGTAGTAGTGCACCCCTAAGAAAATATGTATATGGGAATTTTAGCTTTCATTTGAAATCACACAGTATTGAGTTGAATGTTGTTAGGAGTTATAAGAACTTTCAAAGAGCCACCTCTGTGTACGGTATGTCTATTGTCCCCCAGATTAAAATGCCCCCCCCCCCCCCCCCCCCCCCATCTAAAGAAAGTAATTATAATCCAGCATGCCTGGGAAATCTGGAATTCACTCTCTTCAACTTCAACTTCAATTTCATTTGATTCATGGCTCCTCTAGACAGCTGACCTGAGGAGAAAAACAAAAGGATATGGGCATTTTACGTATGTATTAATCAACTTGATGGAGCTCCCGTTTACAGCTAAATTAAGAGTAGCAAACATATTTTAGGCAAGAGAAATAGCAAATTTTAGGAATTCATTAAAAACATTTAGGCAGGGAAGCAGGCGATGGGAGTCTGCCATCAGATCGGTCTTGCAAGTGATTCCACGCAACAGAGGTGGCAGGGGAACACGGAGGCCTGTTTATATAGTTGTGTCTGTGCAATATACTGAATTTGTAGATAAATAAGTAACAATGTGTGAGCCTACGTTGGTACATTGAGACCACCCAAGTCTGGCATACTAGGTTCAATGGTGAGTGAGAAACCTGAAGGACCTCAGGTGCCCTGAGCCAATGCCACTGATCTAGGATAATGATAAACTGTCATCTAGCAGTAGAATAACTAACATCAATAATCTATCTGTACATTCAAACTACAGTATACACATTATACCTTTAGGATGCCAGGACAATGATGACTTGGCATTAGTCTACATAACATGCCATCTAAATTACAGTTTAGCCATTGCATAAGCCCGCAAGGACGTTAAAGATCCCACCATTATTGATCTGGCACCATTATTGTTTTGATAAACATAATCAATAATGGGCCGGTGGTAGCGTAGTCATCTGCTTCTAAAGGTCAACTTGGAAAGTTATATTTAATGCAACAAAACAAGGCAGCTAGACTAGCCCTGGGCTGCTGCCATAAGTCTAGGCCAGTTGGCACTGGGCTCACTGCTAAAATCTAAAACCACATATTACACACATAAAGACCCCAGGAAAGTGAAGTGTCCCTTTAATATACTTACACTTTGAAAACCAGGATAACCATTGAACATGTCAATCTGCGTCTCATCGTCGTCAGGAACCACTCTCTGGAGGTCGTCCTTCATTTTTCTCACCACAGCATCTCTTGTCATCTCTTTTATTGCTGATGGCGATGGCTACAGAAAATGGTAAAGGTAGGAGAAAAGGATAAAGTCCAAATCATCATTTCTAACAGGGAGGTACCAAAATACTAGCAATGGACATAATTTATGACATGGTTCTTCAACAGGGGGTTCAGGACCCCTAGGGGGTCCTCACAGAGTTGCTAAATGAGGGCTACCAAATCCTTGATAGCAACTTTAACCACATGAACCACTTGAGCCAGATCATCCCTATTCGGGGGAACATTCACAGAATATAACTGATCTACAAGCTCACAACGCATTGCACAGTTATTTTGTGAAGCCACTAAGGAAATCGGGACTTACTGAAAGTTCATATAATGGCCTGTTGTGGCGCTGTCATTGGGCCCAAAAAACCCCATAGCTCCATAGAGGGCCATGTATTTGGGCCCAACTTCACCTAGACTGTATTACCTTAATATACATGGTCATGAATACTTTCTGCTTCCAGTCACTAGTTTAAAGTCTCATTTATCATGTCATAATATTCTTTTTGGAAAATGATGGTCCCATTTATTAAAAATAATGACCATAAAGTCACGTAAGTTCTGAGGGGCGTGGCTACCAGTCTATGATCGGGAGGCACCCCCTGTTCGAGTCAAAATAAAAACCAACGAATAAGAAGGGAAGTCCCGCCTCGTTGTCTGGGCCAGCCAATGGCCAGCTGGGCCCAAACGGATCTAGAAAGATGGCGATTTACAATTCAAGGACTGACAGGCTTCATCTTACGTCCATATCAGACCCGGAGAACGCTTTGTCCATATTTTTTTTACAGTCTACGATTCCGCTCTGACTTGTAGATCAGCCAGCAGTAGATTGTAGATCAACTTTGTAGTGGAAGGAAAAAGCATACCTAATACAGAACCAAAGGTCATGTTTACTACATATTGAGGGTTTATGTAACAATAGCAGAGATGTGTAAAACAAAATAAATCACACCCGTGTGAAGTGAGTGGTGTAACTCCGTGTGTGTGTGTGTGTGTGTGTGTGTGTGTGCGGGGGGGGGGGGGGGGGGGGGGGTCCTTGGTCAAAAAACAACTACAAACCTTTGGGTTTTCTTTTCCAGGTGAGCCATATGTCCTGTTGTTTTTCAAACAGCTTTTTTTATCAACCATGTCTTTGCAATTATCTGGAAGAACAAAACACACTTATAATACCAACAAGAAAGGCCCCTTGATTACTTCCTTCGCAGGTGTTAACTAGAGCCCGACCGATGCCATATTTTTGGGTCCGATGCCGATTTTGGAGAGACCTACACCCCCGATGCCGATACGATGCCGATGTTTTGGACCGATGTTTCAATTTATCAATAATAAAAAATACATTTTAAAAACGTCTAAACTTCAAAATACGTTTTTTTAATTCAATTAACAATAGAATACATTGAATACATTTAAATAAAATGTTCTGGCACATAAGGCTTTTTTTTCTAAATTAAATGCACCCCTATATATGCCCTCCTATTATCCAGCTATTAGTGTAGATGTCCGTCCTACAAAAAATGTCAGTGTCTGAGCAATAGACACCTTAATCACCATTACATCACCTAATCAACATGAGTTAGACTTTAATATATTAGCACCCCTCACTTTAAAAAAAAAAAAATTAGTTGTATGTAGGATCAGGGCTCCAGACTAACTTTTTCACAGGTAGCACTGTGCCACCTACCTTTTCATTTGGTAGCGCCACCACAAATTAGGTAGCACCATTGTTTTCTTTGTATAGCATGGCATTAATACATGTTCTTATCATGCCTTTTATTTATGTAGTGGTTTCCACCATTATAGGTTTGAATCATAAAACCCCCTACAAAGGTCACTGTGTAAAAAACAGCAACCTACCTGGTTATACTTCAAAACACTGTAGATGATTTGAACCCAACACAAAGTCACTCAGTCAATAAAGCAAATATTTATATTCCACACACATAGTCAGTTTAAGGTTTTGTGTTGAAAATTAAATGCAGTCCAAACCTTTGGGATTAATAAAGTGACAATTTGTACAATATACCATTACCATTATACAAATTAATTCCTTATTTATTTTTACATTTTGGAAAAAATCTTAATCCTTTTCCTTGTCTTCATGGGCCAACTTGTGAAAGCTGCATACTTTTATCGTGAAGGTAAAAGTTTCTGAATGTTCTCAGAGCCTGCATATCTCCGCATGCTGAAAATAGCTGATCTACAAGATCACAACGTATCGCGGACGCGACGCGTTGTGAGCTTGTAGATCAGCTATTTTCAGCACACACTTTGTACGACGAAGAATAAATCAGCGCTCTTCACTCACTGGGAGGGAGATTAATGTATTTTGTTGGCCGATAATCATGTATGGACACAGGCTACCTCCTCGATGCAAACATAACAAGCTTTGGAAGCTATTTTTCGTGGCACATTATATGTTTAATCAAACAATAAGTGATCATCATGCAGTTAGTCAGATATGCGCGCTGCGCTCCAGTGAAATTGTACAGCTGAGAAAGATTAGTTAATTTTCAGACCTGAATATATATTCGCCTCGGTTCGTCCAGTTTGTACTGCGGCAGGTCGCGCTGCGCCCGTTTGCGCAATTCTCGTCTTTGCATTGCCTTTGTATGTAATCGCGCCGCTCTGACCATCCAAGTCTGAAGGGCTTATTGGTGGGTTTTCGTGAACGATCGTTCTTTGAACACTGGGCGTCAGGCGAACGTCCAATGTTTTTATCAATGGAACGGGCAAGCACTGCGGGATGTTTTTTTCCTCCACATATGAATCCTTATATATATATGATTTAAAATATAATAGTTGTCCCTGCTCCCTGTAGTCCCTCACTATAAGGAAGGATTAGCCTGCCCCACACACAACAGTTACACACAGGCTCACAGCCTCACAACTGTCATTAATTAATGGTCTTGATTGCCTATGCGGTCAAGTTTTATGTGAAATGTACAGGCTCACCGTCTTAGCTGCTGCTGCCACGTGCCTGCTGGCAACCAATATGCACATGACTTCCAATCAATTTCGAACAAGGACACTCACACAAGGATTATAGTTTTGCTGGGCAAAAACCCTCTCTCCCCCCTCTCTCTCCGTCTCTCTGTAGTACTGTAGAGGTGTGTCGTGTGTGTGTGTGTGTGTGTGTGTGTGTGTGGGGGGGGGGGGGGGGGGGGGGCGTAGTTGCGCTGCGCACCCGACAGAGTGATAGACTTTTCCACTAAGCGGTGCAGAACCGAAAAGGTGATATACTTCTTTAGTACAGCGGTGCAGGACCGAGAGAGTGATATATGCAGGATGGACTGTAGTAAACATTAAATAATTTCCCCCCTCCTGTATAAACATCGGGACATCCGATTAAATAAACACCGATGTCCGATGTCGCAAAATTACCCGAAAATGACCGATACATCGGTGCGACCGACGGATCGGTCGGGCTCTAGTGTTAATGATATGATATGATACTTTTCATTAGTGGTTCTCAAACTTTTTAATTTTCATGGACGCCAATTTGAGTCTTTCCAATAAAACAACTAGCACAATATCAGCACCTTGACTCTATCCGTTTGACCAGAACGAAACAGAGCTTTCATTGGTATCATTGTTAAAACAAGAACAAAGCCCAATTTATTTTTTAGCGCTGATATTTTGGTTATGAGAAACAACACCCGACGTCACACATATTACAAATACACAGTGAATTATGAACCACGACTTACCTCCCAAAAGAATAATCTTGGCAGGCATTATCTGCGTTGGACCTGTTCTCTTTGAAAACTCTACCTCAATCCAGCCACGGTCTGCTTCAAGGTCTGGTCTTTCGGTGATTTGTTTTATTGCCTTTTGTTTGTGCGGTGGTCTTATAATGTCCGTGCTTTCAACACTAACGCATTTACTTGGGAAATAAAAAATGACGGTTTCGGTTTGTACTATACTATACTATACTATACTATACTATACTATACTATACTATACTATACTATGACGGTTTCGGTTTGTACTATACTGTAACTATACTATACTATACTATACTATACTATACTATACTATACTATACTATACTATACTATACTATACTATAGTCTCGTTGATCCATCACCTGCAACGGAATTAGCTGGGGACTAGTCTGATTCTGAACCAGACGTAATAAAGGCTCTGAACCAGCCGGGCTAATAAACCAGACCGAATCAGCCGTTGGTGGATTACGCGACAGTGTGATTTGAGTCTGCAGGGTTATTAGCTCTGAACACACCCAGAGCTGTAGAAGAAGAGGGTGCAGCGCTTTGATCTAGTTCCAAACATTGGAACTAACCCATTGAAATATATTGAGCATTCCATTCCATTGTTACATGGGAATCAACACCAAGGAAGCTTAATTGGTCAACGCTAGTGTCGTCACTCTCGTACTAGATCAAGTTGAACACACCAACGTAACGTCACAGGGTTGCCAGGTCCTACAAAACTATGCACGCAAAGATATGACATATATAATAATAATATATGAAGATATGAAGATATGAATAATAATTTATGAATATATGACACAAACTGCCCCTTTAAACTTAACACAGCAACCATGATGCAGATATACATGGTGTATATATTATCAGATTCCTTTCACTGTAGATCTGGCAACCCCATGACTTCTGATTTGTGTGAAAAAAGAAACCACTGACTCTTTAGCTGGCTAAAACTCTCCGGATGATCACATTCATAGTGACTTGACTACTAGACTATTAGACTTGTCTGTCAAACAGACTGTCACTGCCATAACAGTTTGTAATGTGTTATATTTATAATTTGGGTTCCCCATGTATTTCGAGGTACCGCGGAAGTAACTAATTATCTTTATTATTAGTGCCCTGTGTTGTTTTTCGTTGAGATAAGAGCCACACTCACTTCACAGTTCACACTGACGGAGCGTTCGGCGGGACAGAATAAGGTACTTTGCGTTTGCAATTTGAATGTTTGCTATTCTACGTGTGTTTATATTTATGTTATGTGTCTTCATATATTTGATATTTTGTTCCAGTTAATTTAAGCAATATTACACGAGAGGGTGTTGTTTAACATGATTATTGCCACGACAGTGATGCGGTAAGGAACGCAAGCATCACTGAATTGGCAATAATCACGTGTAATATTGCAGTTATCATTGTATTATAATATTGCAGTTATAAGAAAATCGCTGAAAAAATATATTTTTTAATGATAATGTATAGGCCGTATTGTGAGGTCCCTTTTCGTTCAGGTCCGTTCCCACGGAAGGGGGACTACACAATTTTTTCTCCATAAAAGAGATTTATAGGTAGAAAGTACTAATAAAAAAGTTCTACTCGTCCGACGCTGCAGTTATTTTATAATCCGCGATCTAAAACGGGACTATTTCTTACAAGGCGTAATAATATGTGCAAGGGGAGTGGTGTTGTTTTGGTCACGTGGACCAATCGCGTAGCAGCTTTATTCCCTTCCCATAATAATATTAGAGCAATGGCGGCCACCAGTTCAACCAGCCAAGAGGGGAAAAATAAACCAAAACAGCGGGGAAAAGTGCGTAAAAGGGAATCAAAGGACTCTAACGAGGACGCTGTGTTTCACGCCACGTGTTACTGTCGCTTTATTTGTAAAAGACGATTGTGTTTGGCCGAGAAACGCTGCACACAGACGGTGCAGGGGAAAGAAGGAGGACGCTGCCTCGGACAGTCACGTCCCTTCTGCTGGCCATGTCCTTCCAGCCATCTGCATCATTTGTGGACAAATATATTACTGTTGGTGGAAAACGGAAAAAGCTTTCACAAGCAGAAACAGTGTCTGTCAGGCACCGGCGTCATCTACGGGGGTGCAGATTGCAGAAGCGCAGCTGCACCCACTGGCATTCTGTTTTAATAGCAGAATATGCACCCACTGTCGTGACTGTCCTGAATGAAATGTCACGTAGTCACATACCTTGTGCAGCGTCGGGCGCGGGCCAGATAGGTGTTGGGTCGCCGCCCATGGGCATTCAAATTCTAATAAGGTGGCTTTTGTTCTGCTGCCAGGTAGAGAGTATGTCGCATACATACATTACAGTACAGGATGCATTTCCATTTGACTACGAATCTACGATGATGAACACCGACTCTACAAGTAGCTGCCGAGGCTGACAGCACTATCTTCAGCGCCAACACAACAGCTCTTTTAAGAGCAGCTAATAGCCAGCCGCCGAGCAAAAGCCGCAAAATATGCCCGAAAATATCAACCCTACTGGAAAGAGACATTTACCTGGATCACGTACATTAAATGGTACGTCAATAAGCGACCGCCAGAAAGCGACTGCTAGCTGTTTATCATTGATCATGCTGAAATGTTGAAACAAAATACTGAAACAATTTAATGTGTTCGTTGTGAACTGAAACACTGTGTTCATTAGCAAATTGTAAATAAAGTAGGGGAGAGCCGCCAACGATGTAACACTTTGCACGTTTCATTTTTTTACTCAGAGATCCGTTTATCTACACATGTAATATTTTCAGGCAACGGACCTACACATGTCAGCTACCATAAACCACTTCAAGTTATTTCTTTTATAAAACAGGTCGGGAGTTATTAAACCGAACGTGGACGCTGTTCCAGTGTTACAATTGCTGCGCATGTCGGATTAATTGGCATGCATGATAAATGTAACAACGCTAAAAAACATCATTAAACATATCGTTTTCAGCTTAAAGCAATTATATTTCATTGAAGCAACTCCTTAGCATTGTTTTCATACCATAGACGTGATAAGAAAATGTATCAAAAATAAGGGAAATATTAAATAGTAGCCTATCGGGTGTACCAGTTTGGGCTTTTTTTTATTATTATTTTTTTGGCACCCACCGCCGTTATAGGAACGTGACGCGGCTGCTGTCAGGTAAGCGACCTCCCTCTCTCTCTCTCTCTCACACACACACACACACACACACACACGTTAACATTGGACTGGAAAATGCATGCCAGTTTTGGACTGTGAAATATTGATTATGACGATAACTGTGCTACCGGTATTTACATACAGACCTATCATTTTCCCATTAGATCAGAGGTCTTTGATGTGCTGTGTTTGAGGCCAAGGCTTTGTGGGATCACTCTGTTGAATATGTTGAATATCATGTCTTTTTGGGTAAGGAAGTTTGCAGATAGAAAGGCGGTGGTCTTGTGATGTAGTGCATTTATATATTATTATATTATATTATACTTATCATCTACAGAACAGAGACTGAAACACTGCTGATTGAATTACTACATTATTAGGAATGCATGGAGGTCAAGGGGGCAGGTCACTGTTATTTACAGCCCCCCACCCAACACACACACACACACACACACACACACACACACACACGTACAGAGAGAGAGGAGCATTTTATTTTATTGCCTTGATCTCCTTGCCCCCCCCCCCCCCCCCCCCTTCACCTATTTCTTTCTTGTAATAACCATATAATGGATAGAAGATACAAAAACAAATTTCACCTACATTTTGAATTGTAAATGTGTGATACTATATATATAGGCTACTCTGTATTTTGGCTGTCTTTAGATACAATGTTGACAGCAGACACCTTTGCACATGTTAAGTATTTTTTTGTCTGTGTGTGTGTGTGTGTGTTTTCAGAAATTAACAACCCTTTGCTGCCAGCTACAACATATTCTGCGAACGAGTCATCCTGAAAATGAACCAACTAAGGAAGAAGTTCATAGACATTGTTAAGAAGAATGAGGACATTGATGCTTCAGACTACAGGTAACTGTGTCCTTGACAGTTCAGTAAACAAAAAAGAACCTCTTTCATAATGAAAAGTTTCAATTTTATTGATTTATTCGCTCACAAGAAAGGCTATGACACTATGTTTAAATTAATTTGTTTCTCATTGTGAAAAAATCCCTTTATTTATACATTTGTGCCCGTCTTTTTCTATATTTTCATTTTGCAGGCAGGATAAACTGAAAAGGCGGTTGGCCCGTGATTTCCCCCAGCTGCAACGTGCAACATCTCTGAACTAGTTTTTGTTGAAACATTATCAGCAGATACACTGTTAGACAGGCTATCCATCAGACACGACCACAACTGAGTCAGCCGAGGTAAGCCAAGCTGAAAGTGACAATGAACACACATCTGGACAAACTACAGAGCACACAAGGACACTGTATAGTGCAGGACTGATATTGAACTTGTAAATGAAACTCCCGGTATGAAATGCCCTTGGCCTCCCACAGCAGAGGATTTGAATGTTTCTGAAGCAAAATCTGTTGTGCCAGTTGAACTATTCAATGTAATTTCCTGGATTATAGGTGCAACAGAGGAACCAACACTAGACTGTTATGTTGATATTCCTGAAGATGTGAACCTAAAAGTTTTATCTGTTTGTCAAAACATTGTGCATCTAAAGGTCGGAAGCAGACCCCTAAGTCACTGTGTCTTGGTCTAACTGTTCGCCATTTAACAGGTTCATCCAATGTTCTGTCACTACTGAATAGATTAGGACACTGTGCTTCATGGAACACAGTTGTCAGTCTAGACACTAGCCTAGCTCAACTACAACTTCTAGAGGGCAGAGACAAAATTCCTAAGGGGTTCTCAAAGAAGGCACCTACCATACTGGTGTGGGATAACATTGATTTTGGGGAGGAGACACTGTCAGGTTGTGGAACTACTCACCATACAAATGGCATTATGCTACAAAGTTCTGTTGTTGAAACAATGTCTAGACCAGACAGACAGCCACTGCCGAAGTCAGTTTACACATTGAAAGCACCTCCTACCTTCAACACAATCCACAGTCTAAAAGACAAGGGCCACAGAACTTGTTTCAGGATGCAAGGTACAAATCATTCTGTACGGCATCATCAGCTTTGCCAGAACTGTCCATTCCCCCAACAAGTGATGCTCTCCACCAACATTGCAAAAGGGCAAACTACCAAGCAGCGGTGATGAGACGTTCTCTGACTAGTAGGATGTGTGCTCCTTCACCCATTGGCAGTGGATGGGGCATGGAGGATGGGGAGTTAAAAGTAACATGGCTGACTAGAAATCCTGCCCCATATAGTGTGTTGCAGGTAGTCCACTGTAATTGTAAAAAAGCAAATGTGAGACTGAAAGATGTTCATGTATGTCTGCAAAACTGTCTTGCACTGATTTATGTCACTGCCAGGACTGTGAAAATGTGTCAAAGCAAACAGAAGAAAGAGGTACATGGGATGATGACTGATGAAAGTGATAGGGATGAGTAACCCAACATGTTACCATGTAGGCCTACTACTTGTTTTGTTCAAGAATTATTAAGGTGTTAAAGAATTGCCACACTGCCTACATTTAAATGCAATGCATAAATGCAAACAGCACAGACTACTTACACAGCCAACAGAAGGTTTTTATTGTGATGCATTTGTATGCTATTTTGTATTTTCATATATTTCCTTGGGGGGGGGGGGGTTGGATGTACAAATGACAGATGCTGTGACACTTTGCGGAACTTGTAAATAAATAAATGTTTCATACCATATGTTGTAATAATTCTGACCTCTAGTACTTTAATTTTTAGTCTTGTCCATTTCTTTGCATTATTCCAATTTAGGGGGCGTGGTAACATTTTGATAGATTTTCTGCCATGTTGGTCCAAGGTGCCCTGATTTTCTTTTCTACCTTTCATTACACATTAGGTTGAGACATTTTCTATGTATGAAACATAAGCTCTTGGCACAATTTACTGTGTAGGTTTCATTGTACTGTGTGGCAAACACTTAAGTTGAAGCATATTCTTTAACAAATATGCTACATTTCATGATATAAATTCACATATGAGTAAACTAAAGGCACCAATACTTATGTCAGATGTTATGTATATGCATTTGACATTTGAGAAAAAAATTGTGTTGCCAAAAACACATTTTACAAGCAAAAACAGCAGCACACGATTTTCGTTTTTTGGTTATACACTGTTTATACATTTATGGCACCTTTATATGGCACCTTGATGTAAAATTTGCATTTTACCCCCCCCCCCCCCCCCCCAATGTTCCCTCTAATTTTTTTTCGGTCTGAGCAAACACTCAAACCTCCTGAGCAGACATCAGCAACTACTGAGCAAACATACGTCACCTTGACACCAACTATCCAAACGTTAGATAATGCGAAGTGAGCGCCCCTCACTTCACACAGGTGTGATTTTATTTCTTTTTTCAAAATGGATTTTGGTATACGAGTGAATCAATGAATAGTTACATAAGGTTACGCAAGTTACAACATTTTTATTTTATATCAAGGTGGTATAGGCTAGCAATTTTAGAAATATTCAGTTATCAGTGGTTCTCAACCTTTTCAGGCTGTGACCCCCCAAAGTAATCATATTTGAACTGGGGACCCCCCACCTAGACAAGCAACAGAATGGTTCAACAGATAAATATTGTGAAAATAATCCAATCTACAAGCTCGTTGTGAACTTGTAGATCGGCTATTTTCACCAGTTTTGACCAGTTTTTATAGCATGGTTTGCTGATTACTTTTGATGCAGTAATGGTATTTTTTCTTTTAGAGCCTTTGAGGCATTATAAAAGTCTTAAAAGTGCTTAAATTGTCACTTCACTGTCATCTGGGGTCCCACAGGTTGAGAACGACTGGTATATGAATAGCCTACTCAATTGTGCATTACATGGGGGGCATGAGAAACCGTAAAAACTTTATTGGGACACACACACACACACAATAAAACCGAGTTAATTTGTTGGTGTGTCAACTCCTATAGTTTCTCAGATTGTCGAACGTCAGCAGCCCCTACTAGTACGCCAGATATGAGCTATTATTATATGTAGCTCTACATAGCAGAGGGATTGATTGATTGATTGAAGAAAGCTGTATTAACATATTGGATAATTACAGAGAGAGGTTCCATATGGGACTAGACCGCTAGAGTAGAGATTAATGTTAACTTCCACATGTTGTTTCATTCACAAGTACACACTGGACTGCGGAGGCTTGTTGTGCTGTAGTGATAACAACAACGTTAGCTAACCAGCTAATGCGAAGCTAACGTTATTCCCCCTCTCCTTGTTGCGCACAGCCGCACTTCCATCCGTTCGCCTTTTAAATCTGAATGTCCCATCAACGCAGGGGTCCAAGGCGCAACGCGATCTTATCTGGTTCATGGGGTTTCACACACTGACTGCACTGCAGTGCTGCCTGCTCCTTACGTCTCCACCTAAGGTACTCAATCGCCGCGCAGACGGCGCAGTATACACAGGAGGAGAGGAGAGGAGAGCAAAGAGTAAAAAAAGGAGGGGAGGAGACCTGTCTGTCGCCTCGCCTGTGCTGTGTGTGTCATCTAATTAAAATGTGAAGTAAATAGAAATAAAGTGTGGGCAAATGTCGACTCGGGATAGGTATTATTACTGTAATGTAGATGATACTCGGGGGGAACACCTTTTTCTTTTAAAGAAAACTTTTTTTTACATCAGCGTCGGTGTCTGTGCGCGACAGATTTCAGTTGTGCGCAAGAGCATTTGGCCATGTGCGCGCGCGCGCACGGGCGCACGTTAGGGGGAACATTGCCCCCCCCCCCCAATAAGTATTTAAGTATATAAGTATTTTGTAAATGATATTTATTAAGAAATTATAGGTCATGATCAGAACACACTTGGACATCTCAGGCCTAATATTTCTACATTTTAAAAGTTAAAACTCTACAAAACGAATCATTGCTGCCCAGTGCCCAATCTTCCATGTCTGTGATACCCATAGACAACGGTACAGCATCGCTTGGAACATGTTTGAACGTTGGTGCTCGGCTAGACCTCATCGGATGGTCCCGTTCCAGGCCTCGGTGGTGCACATTCTGACCTTCCTGCAGGAGATCCTGGATAGAGGCCTGGAAGGCCTCCGTTAAGGTCAACTTGGCAGCCATTTCGGCATACCACGTCGGCATAAAGCAAGACGGTGGGAGAACACCTGCTGGTTCGACAGTTCAAGAGAGGCGTCAAGCGTGCCTGTGCGGTTTCTCTGGTCCCGTCCTGGGATCTGACTCTGGTACTGGATGCCCTATCACATCATTCCTTTGAGCTGCTGGAGAAAGTGGACCTGAAGTTTCTTCCGCTCTATTGGTTGCCCTGACAACTGCAAAGCGTGCTAGTGACATGCATGCACTCTTGGTCAGCCCGAGCTGCATGAGATTTAGTGGGAACTCAGGGTGTCTATTAGGCCGAACCTGGTTTTCGTGCCTAATAATTTCCCCTCTGTGAGTGCTCCAGTCGACCTAGTAGCGTTCCATCCGCCTCCGTTCTCCTCGGTGGAGGACAGGAGGCTGAATCTGCCCGGTTAGGGCATTGAACAGACAGAACTGCTCCCTTCAGAAGGGTGATAAGTTATTTGTGGCATGGGGTTCTCAGGTCAAGTGAAAACCCATATCAAAGGTAAGACTTTCACAATGGATTATGGAGCCATAGAGAGGAATACAGCCCCCAGAGGGTCTGAGGGCACACTCTACTATAGAGGCATGTCTGCATCCTGGGTATGCCTCCCTTTTTGCAGGGTCGGCATCTCGTCGGGCACAAATTACCAACGCTGCTTCTCTGCAGGTGATAATTGTGACATTTTCCTGAAAAAATATGTTTGTCTTTTATAATATTATTTATTTAATATTTAAAACAGTGTTTTTATTTACTGTACAGTTAGAATAGTAGATTAACTGCAGAAAAATATAAGAACATGTCATGAGTGTCAACTATGTTACTCTTAGTCCACTAAGTTACCAATACAAGGGCAACATAGTTGACAGTAACATAGTTGACATATTTGCTGTTTTCTGGTCTAAAATCAACATGGCTGCCTATCACCAAACACCACATGGCATTTTTACAGAAAGATTCTTCTAAATATTAGATCCACGTTTGAGAAAAGTTGAAATTGAAAGTTACAAATTATTTATAACAATATTGTAGTAACACTGTTGACATGCGATAAATCCACACGACTCACACACTACTTCATGTTGGAACAGCATGGAACAAGCTCCCACTGTACCTTCGTCAGGCAGCCTCTGTAGACATTTTTAAAGCTCAGCTCAAGACCCACTTCTACAACATTGCCTTTAATTGATCTTTTATTTTTTATTTTTTCATGTCCTCACTGTACTGCATTACTGCTTGTTTTTTAATGTCGTTGCCTTGCTTTTCTTTTATTCTCCATTGTTCTGTAAAGCACTTTGAGCTGCAT
The DNA here is from genome assembly GCF_964188405.1 of Protomyctophum parallelum. NCBI lineage: Eukaryota > Metazoa > Chordata > Actinopteri > Myctophiformes > Myctophidae > Protomyctophum > Protomyctophum parallelum. The sequence continues at coordinate 1,168,461 of NC_139715.1, forward strand.
TTCATGTCATGAAAGGTGCTATACAAATAAAGTTTTTTTATTATTATTATTATTATTATTATTATTATTATTATTATTATTATTATTATTATTATGTTAAATATTGAAGAAAGAGGAGAAAGAACATACATTGGAGCCATGCCAGTCTGTTCATCAGTAGTTAATGACATAATATGGAGCAGGTCATGTGATTTGGAAATGACACACCCCCTTGAGAGGTGTTTTTGTAATGGGTAACTTAGTTGACAGTGACTTCTCGGACACGGATAAAATGTGTTATTTTCCATATAATAGTTGATATATTGCCAAAAACATTAGATATGCCATGATTATCTTAGCCGTATAAAAATAAAATGATCAAAACAATTTTTGATTAAGCTCATTTTATTGCTGTTTAACTAATTAGAAGATGGTTGTTATTACATTCGGACAGTAACTTAGTTGACATTTGAGTGATATCCAGCCACTTTTGTATTAATTAATGATAAAATTTGTATAAATAATTATGGTATTTGTAAAGACATGATCATAATGATCATAAGTAGCATTAGTTTTTTTATTTTACTAAAATTACATACAAGTTACATCCCTCGGACTTCAAAACTCCCGCAATTTGATATTGACCCAATCGACCAATTGTTGAGTGAATTAAAAACACGTTTTTCTTCACAAAGCAGTGACATTCTGAAAGGAGCAACAGCCCTCGAACCCAAACACAAAACATTCATGGATAAAGAGTCCCTCTGGCCAATGGCTAAACATTGAGGCATTACTGAAGAGAACCTCTCTGCTGAACTGCACCAAGGAAAAAGACTAATTGAAAGAAAAGAAGAAATGGAGAGGTTGTAAACAGCTCAAAAGATGTGCGGGTGCTATTACAACTGTATAGATGAGGCGTTTTCAGACCTATAAAAGCTTGTGAGCATCGCCATAACACTGCCTGTCACATTGGCTGCTTGTGAGAGGAGTTTCTCCTGCCTCCGCAGGCTGAGTGGAGATGCCTGAACCAGCAACCTGGGAGTACTGGCCATCAGTTCTAGCAGAACAAAAGAACTGGATGTGGAAAAAGTGATTGACCGCTTTGCAGCCAACCACAGCAACAGGCGGATCGTTCTTCTGTAACTGGTGAGTACAGTACACCACAACAATCTGTTCATATCTAATCATATGTTAATGTTTGGCCGCTGTGCCTCACTGTGTGAGTATAGACTGCACGCCTACTTGTGTATATTCCTGTCTCCATGGCAAGATCACGTATAGTAGTAGGCTACTAGTAGTAGTAGTATTCGATTCTAGCCTAGTTTTGATCACAGTATTTTGTATTAATCCACTTATGCAGTGTCCACGTTTACATTATATGGTGGTAACGTAACCACTTTTTTCCGTATGTGTGTGTGTGTGTGTGTGTGTGTGTGTGTGTCCATTTACACTCTGCAGATCTCTCAAACTGCGGTCTGTGTATGCTGTGTTGTCACTGTGCCCCGAAGAGCCCAAGGAATGTTTATTAACAGTTTGCAAAATTACAGTATTACATTTCAAGCACAAACTCAATAGATTATCTGTAATATTAATAGGGAATAAAGTTGAACTCGACCTTATTTTCTGTCTCGACCTGAATCATTCTATTTGGAAATTAGCCGGTGACAGTGTCACAATAATGATTTGCATTGTTGTGTCACACTTATTAATATGTATTCACGTTATGTGGCCTATAAACTAGGACCACTGAATCATTGGGATGTCATTTCTCGTTGTAATGGTAATGAGCTACGTCTGACACTCAGGACTAGTCAACAATGAATGAATCTTTATTGTGCGTTCTCCCTCCAAATACCCAGCAGTATATTCTCACAGACAACAGTGCCACCTAGTGGCCTGGAATACCTAAGCATATCATTACAGTCGTAGTATATCAGTGATGTAAATATGTTTTCAATGTAATGAGTCCCGGGATGCAGGGATGGAATTTTAGATGAGTCCCAGGGACATTTTATGAGTCCCACTTCAACGACGAGTCATAATTTGCCATTTTTTACAAATTGCAGCATTTAATTTCCATTTTATATGGTGATAATGTGGTTATATTCATGTAGAAAAGAATAGAGAATAAATTATTATTATAACAAAAGCTAGCAAAATAAACTAGAATAAAAAACAGTACAGTAGTGCGTCCCGTGGATGCAGAGGTTGTTGTTTCATTGCGTCCCTTAACTATAAACTGCGTTTTGAGATGCAAAATGCACCCTATTTTAATCTGTGATATATTATTAATAGCTTTTGCCAAAATCCAGTAGCCCCTGCTAAATAAAAACAGCCCCCCCATAGCTCCCCCATGCACAAATGTCTGGAGCCGTCGCTGCTTCACAGTACTGTCATACTGGTGGTGGTGTACATTATGACAACACCATGTGATACTTTGACCTGACACACACACACACGCACGCACACACACACGCACGCACGCACGCACGCACACACACACACACACACACACACACACACACACACACACACACACACACGTCAATGTTTAACATGAAACATGAATTACTCTCCACGCAGTTCGTTAGATACGTGGATATTGTACCAAAATAGAATGCAAGGAATAACACACATTAAGGATACATCAATCTAAGTTAAAATCAGAGTCAAAGTCGTAGGATTTGTCACACAGCAGGGAGGCATTGGGTCCCATTTTTACTGTCTTTGGTATGACCCGGCCGGGGATCGAATCCCGACCTCCCAGTTTCAGGGCGGACACTCTAACCACAAGGCCACTGAGCTGGTTAATGCTATTACAATGGCTCAGCAATATAATATTGTAACTCAGGGTTGGCGAAATGGCCTTTCTGTGTGGACTGGAGTTTGTGTTCCCTAAGGTAGGTACCCTCACAGAAAACATGCAGTAATCCTGGTCTCTAAACCTCCGCCTGGCCAGCCGGGGCGCCTGATGGAGGGGAAAGGAACTGGTCGGAAGAATGTGTTCCTTCCACACGCTACATCCGGCCGGGGAAACTCTCCCCTGTCAGGTATAAAGAAGCAGCTTGGACTCCTCATGCATAGAAGGAAGCATGAGGTCAGTATGCTGCCCTCCCCCAGGTTGGCAGAGGAAGTGTAGCACCCAGGATTAGTATTACATTAGATTGACACTGGGTGAAAAAATGGGTTGCAAATAGGAGGGGTTTTTTTAAAGTAAAAGTAAAAATAAATAGACACTCAAATTATTTCTAAGGATTTGGGGGCCTTAGCTAAGGATGAATACAAAATGATGAATGAATATCAACATCCTAATACCGTCCAATGGAGTACACCTTTCTTAAGTTGCTCACTTTATCAAAGTCCTTTAACTAACCTGTGATCCACTATAGTTTTGTGAAAATGTATTAAATCTGTATATTATTTTCGTAATCAACACTGAATGTGAGGTCCATGTTATCGGTCTTTCAATATATTTTGTATTTATTGTGAAAAAAAAAACTTTCTCTAAAATTACACAAATATTTGTGACTCTTCCTTATACTATTTGCTATGTAATCCATAAACATTAACGGTTTCATCATTAATAAAGGTATGATTTCTTCACTATTTGGAACGTCACACCAAATGATTTAGTGCCACACCGTATGATCATATCTTCATTTTTCAAAGCAAACTGTGTTTTAACCTACTTATTAGTGAGTACTGAACTTTACAGATTGATTAAACAATTACTCAGGAAAAACAGCAACAGGAAAATTGCTTTAACATTGAATAACATGGCAATGACTGAATAAAACGAAATTAAACACAATTTATTGTGGATAGTTGCAGATTTTAGGTGAAAATGCTTAAAACAAATGTTTAAATGGACAAAAGAAACATGGGACTTTGTTATTTATTGTTATATCTGTAGGAAAATACAGTTTGTATAATATGGTGTGACAAAAAAGTCATATGGCGTGACAGTAAAACAGTCACACCATTATGATAAAGTGTCACACCATATTACGTTTTCTGTAGCTATGTTTTCTGTAGCTACTAGCTAAACATTAGCATGCTAACAACATGCTAGCTATAACAAAGCAACATAGATTTACATGTATTTATGACCAAAAAATATAATACCTTTAGCTTTTTTAATGAAAAAGGTCACACCCACAGACACTTGGAAGAGTCGCATTGGTCATTGTTCCAACAAGATCATATTTCATGAACAGCCTTAAGGGCAGTCCATACACCAAACTTTTCGTCGGAAAGTTCAGACTTTAACTTTTTCTCCGAAGTAGAGTTCGGAGAGTCACAACATCTGGGAGTGCAGCTTTCAGAACAAAAATTCGGAGGAATGCGTTTCAGAAGTTGCGAGTGACGTCATGTTGTAGTTGTACCGGAGCTTTCCGACGAAAAGTCCGGTGGTCAGAGAGATTATGGACTGCCCTTTACTGAAGAAGTACCTCTCTATCCCAATGGGTGTCCAAACAATTGCCTGTTGAAATTTCCTAAAATGGTGTCACACAATATGATTTTGGTTTGGGGGACAAAATCTTTTTGATCAGAAATTACTGAAAACATTATGCTTGGACTTTGAAAAGATTAGGCTCACAAATAGACATCTATATTATATTTATGGAATATTTTAAAGAATTTTAGCATTTTTTTCCTTCGTTTTTCCTACTTTGAGAAACAAGGCCGGGACAGTCGCACCATATGAGTTTTGCTGTTTGGTTGAAAATTCTGAAAAAAATGAGGAATGAAATGTTTTAATCTTGAGTATGTTCACATGAAGCATAATGTCCTGCAGAAGGATTTTGACAAATATATTTTTTATTTATACATGAGTGACACGGAGGACAGCCAGGGACAGTTTTTAATACACAATAGGCCTACTAAAACTAACACTACAAACAATACAAACTAAACAAATCTAATATAAGCTTTGTTACAAAAATAAAAACTAGCAAACCCACTTTAAAAACTAATACAATCTAGAATTAGAAGAAATGAAAATGTCAAACGAACTGAAACTAAACTATAACTAGAACTGCACTCTGTCGAGTGCATACTTGCTTGTTGCACACTAGTAGGCCATAAATGGCCAACTAGTGCGCAAGCAGAGCGCGCAAGTCCTTTCGACCGCTGTATACTGTCAAATCTTAGTATCTCTGTGAAGGAACGTTTGAAATGTATAATTTTTAGATGTAACTATTTGCTACCTACCTACTTTATGCATATAAACACCTAGTATTATTAAGTATGATTCAAGTTTCTATCTATATAAGTTTGGGTGAAGAGCTAGTCATACATATACACACCACGTACTCTGGTCCCAGCAGATCAGGCACAACTTGCTATTTTATTTTTATATATATTTTTATGTATATAGTATACGTATGACTAGCTCTAAATGATGACGTAAGAGATATGGTCATTTGTGGTCGTTTGGTCCCAGCAAAGCAGGCATATACAATATAGGCATATACTACATATAGTATATATATATAGTATATAGGCATATACTATATATGTATACATATATACTATATAGAGTGTGTAGTTGTAAGTTGATTAGCGGTATACTGTGGTTACTTTGCGCCAAAAACCGTGACAGCTGTCCCGCCATTTGATGTTTATGCAAGAAAACAACAAATCTGTGCCTGGTTTGCTGGGACCAAACGACCACAATATTTCTTACGTCATCATTAAGAGCTAGTCATACATATACACACCACGTACTCTGGTCCCAGCAGATCAGGCACAATGTCACGGCGGAAGAGACCGGGCGAAAACATTACTTGCGCGCTCTGCTTGCGCAAGTAATGAAATATCCCAAACTATTATAACCTCAAGTTGTCAGTGAGTTATTCAATAGTGAACCGACTTCCTGAGAATAAAGTCAAACACACTGGTGTCAAACGGCAACACTATTCTCCACCAGCTGTGGGTCCATGTATGTGTACGGGACGTCCAGAGTCCGGTTTCTGGCGTTGACAGCTGCACCGAACTCTGCAAGCTCTGCTTTGAAATCGAGGATGAACTTGCATGGAATGTCCTCACGGAAATGCTCTTCTTTGTAATGGCCAAGAGGATGCTGAGAAAATAGAAACATAATTATAATACTATAGGTATACATATGAACACAATTGCAGTCTGTCTAAAAATAAATCCCAACCTCACCACAGGGGGGGTGACATAATAAATGAATTGCTTTGCAGAGAAGCACTGTGGATACATAATCGTAACATGTTAGAAGTTAGAACCCAGTGGCCTAAATGAAGATTTGAGCCTTAATTCATGCTTTCTGTAGATCAGGGGTTCACAAACTGTCCACGCCTTGTGGTGTGTGAATGCCCTCTAATTGGTGCGTGACATGAAAGGGTAATGGTGTTATTTAGCACAAACGCAAAATCTGGTAATACACTGTTGTAAGGAGATGTATAGAGTAGGGCATTAAGTGAATCCACTAGTCGACCTTGTTTGTACTAGTCAACTAGTAAATACACTAGTCGACCTTGTTGGTACTCGTCGACTAGTAAATACACTAGTCGACCTTGTTGGTACTAGTCCACTAGTAAATACACTAGTCAACCTTGTTGGTACTAGTCCACTAGTAAATACACTAGTCGACCTTGTTGGTACTCGTCGACTAGTAAATACACTAGTCAACCTTGTTGGTACTTGTCGACTAGTAAATACACTAGTCGACCTTGTTGGTACTCGTCGACTAGTAAATACACTAGTCAACCTTGTTGGTACTCGTCGACTAGTAAATACACTAGTCGACCTTGTTGGTACTCGTCGACTAGTAAATACACTAGTCGACCTTGTTGGTACTAGTCCACTAGTAAATACACTAGTCAACCTTGTTGGTACTAGTCCACTAGTAAATACACTAGTCGACCTTGTTGGTATTAGTCCACTAGTAAATACACTAGTCGACCTTGTTGGTACTCGTCGACTAGTGTATTCACTAGTCGACCTTGTTGGTACTAGTCCACTAGTAAATACACTAGTCGACCTTGTTGGTATTAGTCCACTAGTAAATACACTAGTCGACCTTGTTGGTATTAGTCCACTAGTAAATACACTAGTCGACCTTGTTGGTACTCGTCGACTAGTGTATTCACTAGTCAACCTTGTTGGTACTAGTCCACTAGTAAATACACTAGTCGACCTTGTTGGTATTAGTCCACTAGTAAATACACTAGTCGACCTTGTTGGTACTCGTCGACTAGTAAATACACTAGTCGACCTTGTTGGTACTAGTCCACTAGTAAATACACTAGTCGACCTTGTTGGTACTCGTCGACTAGTAAATACACTAGTCGACCTTGTTGGTACTAGTCCACTAGTAAATACACTAGTCGACCTTGTTGGTACTCGTCGACTAGTGTATTCACTAGTCGACCTTGTTGGTACTCGTCGACTAGTAAATACACTAGTCAACCTTGTTGGTACTCGTCGACTAGTTAATACACTAGTCGACCTTGTTGGTACTAGTCCACTAGTAAATATACTAGTCGACCTTGTTGGTACTAGTCCACTAGTAAATACACTAGTCGACCTTGTTGGTACTCGTCGACTAGTAAATACACTAGTCGACCTTGTTGGTACTAGTCCACTAGTAAATACACTAGTCGACCTCGTTAGTACTAGTCCACTAGTAAATACACTAGTCGACCTCGTTAGTACTAGTCCACTAGTAAATACACTAGTCGACCTTGTTGGTACTAGTCCACTAGTAAATACACTAGTCGACCTTGTTGGTACTAGTCCACTAGTAAATACACTAGTCGACCTCGTTAGTACTAGTCCACTAGTAAATACACTAGTCGACCTTGTTGGTACTAGTCCACTAGTAAATACACTAGTCGACCTTGTTGGTACTAGTCCACTAGTAAATACACTAGTCGACCTTGTTGGTACTAGTCCACTAGTAAATACACTAGTCGACCTCGTTAGTACTAGTCCACTAGTAAATACACTAGTCGACCTTGTTGGTACTAGTCCACTAGTAAATACACTAGTCGACCTTGTTGGTACTAGTCCACTAGTAAATACACTAGTCGACCTCGTTAGTACTAGTCCACTAGTAAATACACTAGTCGACCTTGTTGGTACTAGTCCACTAGTAAATACACTAGTCGACCTTGTTGGTACTAGTCCACTAGTAAATACACTAGTCGACCTTGTTGGTACTCGTCGACTAGTAAATACACTAGTCGACCTTGTTGGTACTAGTCCACTAGTAAATACACTAGTCGACCTCGTTAGTACTAGTCCACTAGTAAATACACTAGTCGACCTCGTTAGTACTAGTCCACTAGTAAATACACTAGTCGACCTTGTTGGTACTAGTCCACTAGTAAATACACTAGTCGACCTTGTTGGTACTAGTCCACTAGTAAATACACTAGTCGACCTCGTTAGTACTAGTCCACTAGTAAATACACTAGTCGACCTTGTTGGTACTAGTCCACTAGTAAATACACTAGTCGACCTTGTTGGTACTAGTCCACTAGTAAATACACTAGTCGACCTCGTTAGTACTAGTCCACTAGTAAATACACTAGTCGACCTTGTTGGTACTAGTCCACTAGTAAATACACTAGTCGACCTCGTTAGTACTAGTCCACTAGTAAATACACTAGTAGATTATAGTTATAGTAACCAATGTACACAGTTTTTCTTTTTTACATAATAGGTAGTTAAACAACTAGTCGACTAGTAAACTATAGGCAACTAGTCAACTAGTAAAAATGACTAGAAGTGAATGCCCTAATATAGAGCAGCTGTGGGAGTATACAGCAGCTGCATGTCTCTCAGTGCAGTGACACTGAGAGACATGCAGCTATCATATTAAAAATGTATAATGTTCAGCCAAATATGACGAGACTTAGCGTTGGGGGTGGTGTCAGCTAGGTCAGGAGTTAACAGGGGTTGCACGGCCAAAAACATCGGGGTCGCTGTTGGTCCCTGAGGTATTCTTTCTGTCTTTACCACATCACCCCCGTTCTAGCATCCCTGCACTGGCTCCCAATCTCCTTCAGAATCAATTTTCAACTCCTTCTCACCATATTCAAAGCCAGGTCCGGTCTCACTCCACCCTACATCACCGATCTAATCTCCCCCTATGTCCCAACCCGCTCCCTGAGATCCTCATCCAAAGACTTTCTCAACCCTCAAATTTGCCGGCTAAAGTCCAAAGGACTTCAAGCGTGCTGAATCAGTGTCCTCTTTTAAATCACTTTTAAAAACCCACTTTTATAGATTAGCCTTCACTGCCAAATCTAACATTTTAGTATATATATTTTCCTGCTTTTTTATTGAAATGTCTTTGCTGTATATTTTATGTTTGTTGTTGTTGTAAAGCACTTTGTAATGCAATTTGAAAGGTGCTATATAAATAAAGTTTTATTATTATTATTTACCGAGTCTGAGAGTGTTCCCTTGCATTGTGTCATTTCATGTTCACTATCCTTGCATTAATAGCCTGATAATTTTGGCTCCTATTTTTTATGTACAAATGCTTCCGTCATACAGTCTGGAGCAACGGAATCTCTATCGTGAGTCAGCGATAAAGCGGAAGTGGAGCCTCCTCCCCACTTCCGTTTCGTCTTTAGAGTCGCGCAAATTTATCCTATTAATATAAATAGAAATAAAATAAGCGTATATAGCTTGTTGCTTAGCAGAAATGGAAATAAAATGTTAAATGTTAAATATATTTTCGTGAACTGAAATGGCAGCTTCCTTACTCGATTTCGGGAGGTGTAGCATTCAGAGATTGTGGAATAGTTGTCTGGCTACGCGAGACCAGATACATGTAACAGAGAGCCGGTAGTTGGCTCTCTGTTGTAGGTAATTACACTGTTTGGCTCATTGAGAGCACAGCCCTCGTCTACCGATCAAATCATTCATAAGGTCTTCCACCGCCGGCCTGCTCGCTTTGCCCAAAAAAATGGCAACAAAAAAATACGGGGAAGCAGCTTTTTGCTTCTACGGGCCGTCGGCATGGAACAAGCTCCCACTGTACCTTCGTCAGGCAGCCTCTGTAGACATTTTTAAAGCTCAGCTCAAGACCCACTTCTACAACATTGCCTTTAATTGATCTTTTATTTTTTATTTTTTCATGTCCTCACTGTACTGCATTACTGCTTGTTTTTTAATGTCGTTGCCTTGCTTTTCTTTTATTCTCCATTGTTCTGTAAAGCACTTTGAGCTGCATTTCATGTCATGAAAGGTGCTATACAAATAAAGTTTTATTATTATTATTATTATTATTATTATAAGAAGAAAAACAAAACAAATAGTGTTGTCGCCAATTCTTCTTTCTAATTATTTGATTGGCCCAAAATATTGTGTTTGTTGTCATGATTTGTTACGATCCGAGTTGGCTTTGTCCGCGGCGTAACCGTCTTTATATAAATACTTTTTGAAAAGCCTATGGAGAAAATGAATGGAGAATCATTTCCTGGGCCACTTGTCGTTCTGAAAGGGGGCGGGACTGTGGCGCTCTATACTGTGGCCTTTAATAGAGGAAGGGACACTTACGAAGTCAGAGGACTGTTTGCTGAGCAGCCACATGGTGGACAGGCCGTTGGACGTGGCGGCGACGTCAGGAAGGGCTTCTAACATGCTGCTCTGACTTGAGCTCCCCTTGGTGGTGGGAGGAGGACATCGCAACGTGATGGGAGTGTTGGGCATCCAACCACCATAGTCAAACTACAAAAATAGAAATAGATTAAGATACTACTACACAGGTATGTATGCATGTATGTATGTATGTATGTATGTATACGTATACGGTACATTTATATAGCGCCTTTATGCATGTATGCATGTATGCATTCATCATGCATGTGTCAGTCAGTCAGTGGTTCTATGACAGGGGAATCTAATAAGACACACCTGTCCAGAGTTGGCGGCAGAGTGTTGAGCGGAGCCAGTGAATATCACCATGGTGACAAACTTTACCAACTCACCCACTGAGCTTAGACTTTGAGGCACTCCTATATGGACGAAAAGCATGAGAGTGTTGAAGTGCAATATGCTCTGGTGCTGGGATAGAGGAGCGCTGCACCGCGTCTTAACCACGGCAATGCATGGCAGACGGGTGTTCAGCTCAGACAATGCTTTGCGTGCTCAGCCTCTAAGCGTACCTGTGCTTGCTTCGGCAAGGAACCCGTGGAAAAAGATGTCCTTGATCCACTTCTGCAGCTCACTGTCTTTTTGGACCTCAGCATCAGTGTGGTAGTAGTAGCCGAGGATTCCCTCAACAAACCTGCACAGACAGCGCAGGACAGCACAGCACGATGACCTCAGCAACAGTCTTTTAATATCTTTGACTAAAAGACCCTGTACACACATATCAGACGAACATGCTCTGTGCTGTCCGTGTTTCATGGCCGCCCCAATGCTTTTCCAATGGAAGTCCCGTGGTTTGAGGCTTCGTACACACATAAAGAACAACTGTTCTGTGCTCTGCCTGTGTTTCATGGCCGCCTCAATGCTTTTCCAATAGAAGCACAGAACATTTGTTCTTTATGTGTGTACGAAGCCTGACCAAACATTTGTGTTTGATTGGGGGGAGGGGGGAAATCAAAGCATTGGAAAAGCATTGGGGCGGCCATGAAACACAGGCAGAGCACAGAACAGTTGTTCTTTATGTGTGTACGAAGCCTTACACAACACAAAACACTGATATATACGGTAGGCCCCATGCAGTCTCGGAATAATTTGCCCGTACACATCAGAGCTGCCCAGTTGTCGATAGTTACTTTTTAATAGTTGCCAAAGACCTACTTCTTTTCGTTGGCCTTCAGTGTCAGCTGAGGTCGCCTTTTGTTTTTAACTCACTGGGGCAAATGTTTGCTTGTTTGTACTTGTGTCTGCTAATGTGTGTGAGCATTGTTTGCTCAGTGTTTTCTTTGTAACCTGGTCATGTTAAATCAAATGTGCTATAAAAAATAAAATTTAGTTGAGAATGCATTTTGTGTTTACTAAACAGAGACATGGAGACTCCTGTCAAACACTCTATAGAACAGGTGTTTCCCAAAGTGGGGTCCAGGGACCCCCAGGGGTCCTTAAAGGAGTTCCAGGGGGTCCCCAGCTAAATTATAGTTTAGCTCTCAGATTAACATTAACATTAATTTTACAATATAAATTGGGGGTCCCAGAGATAGAAATGCCATTCAATGGGGGTCCATAGACTAATGCATGTGTAGCAACTCAATTACGGCTCATAATGTAACCATTTAAATGTAATAAAAACTCATAATGTAATCATTTAAATGTAATAGAAACTCATAATGTGATATTCAGCTCATATAAGAAAGTGAGCGCATAACGTAATAACAGATTTTTCTATAATAATAGTACTATAATATAGTAATAATGTAATAATGTGTAACATTATTAACGGACACATAGCAGCTCATAATGTAATAAAAGTAACTGGGGGTCCTTGAAATTAAACGGGTTGAGAATGTCCCTGCATGGCATATCTCTTCAAATGGGGGTCCGCAAGCTAAATTAGTGTCAATTTGGGGGTCCTTGACATGAAAAAGTTTGGGAACAACTGCTCCAGAGTGGCTTGATATGTATGCGATAATGTGCCATTAGTAAAGCAGAATCATCAGATATCCCTATATACCTGTAAATGATGGCCCACAGTTGGAGTGCATCGTCCCTGTAGTAGTATCCTGGTACAGAGTCCATGCCACGCTCCTTGATGTCATCAGGAGGACACAGAGAGCTGTAGGTCAAGGAGGCCGTGGACCTCTGCAGGATCGTCTTCATAGCCTTTCCACCTGAAGCTGCATACTGGAAGAGAATCACATGGAGAAATAGGAAAGCATTCAGCAAAAATACAGAGCATTTAGTAAAAGACAAGTTCCCAACAACTTCATGGTAGATCTAAATGGTGCAACTTGATAGGCTGTAGATGGGGCTGCAAACATGCTTGTAGATATGTAGGCTGTTTTCAGCTAATAGGATTTTATGTAGAGATAGGAGGGGGGGAAAGGATGGGACCAAGTATAGACCCCTGCGGGACCCCTGTCAGCAAAGTATTGTAGGGTTTAACCCATTAAGACCTGCAGGCCGACTCTACAAAATACTGTCTTCTAAATCCTTGTTTCTATATCAGTGGTTCTCAAACTGTGTTGAGAGAAAAACTAAAATAAAGTTTTACATTGTTGATAATAATAATAATAAAATGAAAAAGATCTCTATTGTCCCAAAGGATATTCGTCTTCACAGTCTGTTCAAACACCCACATCAAAAACAACACATAACACCAAGACCATACAGAAACATGAGGATCCCACAGTATACAGAACCATCCTATGGGCACGGCAGTTTGTTTAACAAAACTCCTACTAAAACGGACCTTTTTCAATGGCTTTGTCCAGATGGCATGAGGTTAAAGAGTCGATACTGAGGATGATCAGTGTGAAGAGATCGTGCCGTCGCAGCAGAGCATGCGGCGAAAACCCAGTTAGTGGTTTTGTTCCTGTCATGTGATCCAAACATAAAACCTTGTATGTCTTATTACAAGTTATCAAAATTGGCCAATAAAACAAATAAACCAAAAGCAGGGAAAGAGGTCTTTATCAATAGTACGGGAAAGTCAAGTTAAGAGTGAAAGAGATTGAAAGCTGTTAATCAGCGTTTCCTACATTATTGAAAAATCCCTTCTTAGAAATCAGGAATCCTCGGGCCAGGTTGTTGATCTGCAGAGTGAAGCGGGTGTGAGGAATCAGGAGCTGAGGGGGCAAAAATAGAGAGATTGGCAGAATTTGAAATGAGTTCTTACTAGTCCATACCCGTTGGTTAACAATAGCCACAGTAACACATGTAATGCCTGGAAATTCGTACCCGTGGGTCTCCCGAGTGGAAAGCAAACATCTTAACCACCCAAAGGGATATCCCTATATGACTATATGACACATCCCTGTATGTGAAGCCACTCACATACTAGTATGCTACACATACTGTACGTGCAGGCAAGTGCGTGCCGGCACGTCGTGAGGTTGTTGATCTGTCATTTTCAAATAGACACTATATTATGTGCAAAGGGCTTGGGCTTGTTTTCGTAGCTTGTTTCTATGTAAAAGTGCTGACCCAGTTGCTTGTTTTGGCAAGCTAGAAACACTGACCCATGAGTTGCTTGTTTCTGTCGAACCAGGCAACCCACGGTCATAGTTTCACAACAACACTAATAGTGTACAAACTACAAAGTGAAAAAGGGCTTTGAGACGCCCTTGCATATTAAGCTAATGGTCAATGCCCGTGCGCAAATGTAGATTTCCAGGACAGAAAATGTCCATGACAGCACATCTAAGATTATACTTAACTAGACCTGTACGTGCCCGTCGGCCAAGCTTGAGAACGATGCAACTTGGAAACCTAATAATGCCCGTTGTCAACTTGTCATAGCACCCGTTTTAGTCTGTGTCCCTTTTGTGCCCATACTGTATATGGAGATCTCTGTATTTGTGCCCATACTGTATATGGAGATCTCTGTATCTGTCTGTCTGCCTGTGCCTGAAGACTGCACAAGTGGACTGGTTAAGTAATCAATTGGCAGTTGTGGGGTTGCCATGGCAATCAATTGGCTGAGGCAGAGGCTGGACATTGCACAGGTGAGGGGACCTGGGCTCATTAGGCCCACTGGCAGAGCCTGACCAGAGCCCTTTGTGGTGGTTCTGGAGAACCGTGGTTCCGACCGACTCGATACCGGGCACTGCACTCCCTGTGGGGGTGTGGAACGCGTGTGTTGAATTTGACGGTGGGGCGAAGGATTCTCGAGTTACGCGGTGCATTACAACCATACACACACGCAGACACACACACACACACACACACGTGAGGTGGCACATTAATAGTAGGATAGGTTGAAAAGTCGATAATAACTGTCAATGTTAAACCTCTTATAATTGTATTCATACGTGAATATGACATGAGGTAATGTATTCATAATGTGAACTGGATATGATAGCATTTATTGGTTGTGTTGAAACAATTTTTTTGATTGAATTCTGATGGGTTAGAGATAGGGTTAGGTTGTTCCTTTATAGCAATGACAGTGACAGTTACCTTGTACAGGGGGTGGACCATGGGGACATTCCTTAGCAGTGACAGTGTAAAGACCTCTGCCAGTAGGTGAGTGCGTAGCAGGTGAAAGTTGAGCTGGTGGTCACTGAAATCGGCACATCTCACATAGATCTTGGCCATCAGCCAGTCATACTCGGAGTCAGTGGGCAAGAAGATTGGATTGTCCTCTGATGGCTTTTGCTTCAACTGTATAAGGAACAACAATTTACTACTATACATACAGATACAGACTAATAAGGGCCATATATCTCCCGGCCTTATCCCTAAACTATTTTGTCATGTTTTACTATTTTTAAATAGTTCGATAGCTGATCTACAAGCTCACAACATGTCGATGTAGATCAGCAAGTCTACCATTATTTTAAAGATAGGGCCCTAAGTCTACCATTATTATTATAATTTTTTATAAAGATAGGGCCCCTAAGTCTACCATTATTTTATTATTATTTTATTAAGATAGGGCTTCTACCATTATTTTTCAATGGAAGCCAACATGAAGATACAAACACACATCCAATGTTTGTAGTTGCTACAAAAGCTGCAACAGCTACAATAAACATTGAGCTAGTTTCTATCTTCAGCTATAAGTTATACAAAGTTATATATGTTTATTTTGGTAATCGTTTGTATCTGTGAACGCAGCATTAGTACAGAAGAAGGTAGGATTCCGCACACCGTCTGTTATGCTCCCAGTATGTTTATTAAACATATATATATTTTTTTTTCTCCAGTTTTTCATGTGTCTATGTGGTGACACTACTTCATTAGACACCCTGGAGTTGTTTTTATGTGCAATGGTGTGGTTGTATTTTGGGTTTCTTCCTGGAGGCTGAACCCTTGACAGTCAAACAGGCCAATGAAATAAACAGTGATATAGTGACAGTCAAGCAGGCCAATGAAATAAACAGTGATATAGTGACACCACACTATCAGCCCCTTTATCATACAACTACAGCTGTGGGTGTGGCTTCAGTTCAGGTGGATCACCACCCACCACCACCCACCAGGTAAACCAGGCATACTTAATGAACTGGTGGGCGTGTCCACATAAAAGCATGCTTTTAACAAATACTGTACAGTTTTTGGAAAAGTTTCTTCCCCCTTATATTGTAATAATACTGATGATCATGTTTTAGGGTGGACAAAAATCGTGGCACTCCATCTTTAAGGGATGAGATGAGAATCAACGTTTCGACCCTTCCGGGTCTTCTTCAGGAATGAGTATACAACAATGTAGGCGTGTGAAGTCAACCAGCTGTCTTTGCAATGAGGATAATCAGGGTAATAAAAGACACACCCACCACAACTACTAACAGGGGCTAACATACAGCGCAGGCACACCTGAGCGTCACGAAGATGCCAAAAGCCGCTCGTGGCCGGCGTCTCTTCCGGATTTTTAGACAGCTGATGGATGGAAATGCCACGGGGGCAAGCTTTTTTACCACACGGTATTCTGCCGCATGGGTTGAGCTTCATTTCCATCCACCAGCTGTCTAAAAACCAGGAAGAGACACCTGCTAAGAGAGGCTTTTGGTCGCGCATGGAATTTATTTATTTATTTATTTTACATTAAAGCCAGGCCGGGGGCCACAGGACCAAAAGCTCAAGGAATAGAGTTTAACCTGTGATGTCATGCCGTACTTTTTATTTGTGTTTTCTCTATGTCTATTCATTTGGTCATTAAGGTCCACAGAATGAGAGGCCTGCTCTGCCGGAAACACCGGGAAAGAAAGCTATTGCCATTTTTGTATACCACACCATAGACAACCTATAAAGGCAACATTTTCCAAATCAAACTAGGGGGTTTTCATGACTCTGAATTCCAAGCATTAGTTTTACACGAAAACCTCTGGATGATGTCATGCGCAATGGCTTCTATTGGTTTAATGTGTCAGTCTGGAAGCTTAATTGTTCTCACCTGGATGGCGATGGGCCTCAGTTTGCGTTCAGGTGTTAAGTTCAGCAGCACCAGTGGAGCCATCAGGTATTGCTGCTTACCATTGATGATGTTTGCTTCCACTCCGTCCAAATTCTTATAGTCCAACAGGAACATGTTGCCATTCTGTTGGAAACATTAGCTATGTTAGAATTACAGAGTTATACATACATACATACATCGTTGCCAAAGCGGCAGTCTTCAACGATCGGTTCACACCAACCAATCAAAACTGTAGCAAAGCAAATTACGTCTTTGTCAATGTGGCTAACCAAACAAACACACGGTCAACGAGTGCTATAGCATGTAAACAAACACGGTAAAATATGTTGGATGATGAATGTATATTATGTGTTTGATGTTTCTAAAACCTGTTGTTTCTGTAAAGAACTATTTACTGTATCATATAGGGCGATTTAATAGCCAGATAGACACGGTCACAAGTTACTGCAGTGTCCAGCGCTTTTGTTTTGACGTCACCGAGTTGAAACGGCGCTGATTGGCAGTAGATTTTCAAACGAGTCCTACCCCGCCGGACAGTGTACGTCACCAGACCCTGAATAGCCAGAACCCCATTTTGGACTGAGGTCGATTACAAAAAAGGCTTCTAAACAAAAAAACCTTTTCTTAAAAACCTATGTTTCTATGTCAGTGGTGCTCAACCTTTTTCATGTCAAGGACCCCCTGTATTTGGTCGGCGAGTCGCCGACCCCATTTCAGGGAACACCCCCCTCCCCCCAGAGGCAAATATTTGAGTTCGCTCTGAAAGAATATATATTCATTCTTGCACCACATTTCCATGATTTTTCAAAAATAGCAGATCTACAAGCTCCGAGTGCCAGCAATTCAAGGGCTGGAGCCAGGCTAGGTTGTAGCAGTTCCCACACTATTGGTGTCTCAATGAATAAAGTATCACTTCACTATACCTCCGCTCCTAATAACCACTTTTTTATGATTTCTTATTGTTGTTATTTTTCATGTCATGATTATGAATTGAATACCCAGGACCTCAATGGAAACAAGACCGCAAGGACTTTTTTCCGGTGATCCCATTGGACGTGTGTTTGACTGTACCCTGCACTGATTACATTTCTGCCATTAAAGTATTCAATTTAAAACCAAAAAAAAACACAAAGCACCTTAATTTCCTCTTCTAAGCTCCGCCCACCATGGATGCTCAGCATGTCATTGGTCACAGGGAAGTTGTCCGGCGGGGCTGTACAGCGGCGGATCAGGATGGGGTTGACACCATTCAGGTACTGGTAGCCGAAGAAAGCGTCCTCTTTCCAGTGTTCCCGCACGTAGTCTGCAAGACAGATAGAGCTTTGCTTTGTTCTCTGCTTTATGTTTGATTCATTGATAGATTGAAATATGTATTAACAGTTTGTAGAATTACAGTACATGTCAAGCACAAACTCAATACAAAGACTGTTAACTGTGAGTGGACGACCCAATTAAGCATTACACTTGTTTACAACAGGGTCCACCATGTTCAATTCATCAAAACATTTAGAGACATACAAATAGACACTTCTATATAGTTAATGAACAGAACAGGAATTCATCATAAAGGAAGCAAAAAGGGAAAAGATACATTATACAGTGAGGGGAAAAGGGGGGTGGGAGGGGATTCAGATTTTACAGGGGCCATGCAGTATTCGAATTGCAGCCGTCCGTAGGTGCCCTTTGAGAGCAGTTTTGAAGGAGTCAAGGGATTCACATGTCTTAATGACTGTTGGTAGGGCATTCCACATTTTGGTGGCATAGGAGCGAAAATAATTTAGTCCCTTGTTTGTGCCGAATCTGGGTTGTACATGGTTTGTTGCACTCCCTAGGTTTACGTGAACTGTTCAGCCAAGAGGCATCCATTTTGTATTGTTTGTTTGTGCAAAGTTGTGCACCTTTTTCAGTATGTTTAGCGCCTCACAAATGTGATTCATTATCGGGAAGAATAATAATAAGCATTGCAATTTCAATAGGGCTTCACACTGGTGCAGTGCTCGGGCCCTGATTATGTGAATTTGTATTATTTGTGTCTAACTTCATTATACTCCATGATTGACACACTTGGTTTTCAATAAGTGGTTCTCAAACTTTTTGAAAACTCTCAAATTGATAATTAAATGCTGTGGGACCTCCATTTGAAAATAACTTTGTCCCTAGCATGGGCAAAGCATAAGGAAAGCTTTCGCAGAACATAGCAGATAATAATAATAATAATTAATAATAATAATAATAATTAACATAGCAGATGGGCAATTCAAGCTCTTGTCGATCTGCTATTTTCAGAGAACTATAAAACAGAAAAGACACTATTAGTATAGAGCCCTGAAGCACCACACACCACACACACAATAGAATATATACTATTATACTACAGTACTATAGTATATACTATACTATACTATATACTAGTATAGAGCCCTGAAGCTACACACACACAGCATTTTGTCATTGTAACATCCGGTTTGGCTCTTCAAAATAAGGGTTTACGAACGATAAAACCTTGGCAATGAGCGATAGATAGATTAATTAATCCTGGCGGCCAGACGGTTAATAGTGACCCCCCCCCCCACCCAGACCACACTTTGAGAACCACTGGAATTGCCAACCTGAAATGTCAGTGCTTTTGACATAGGCAATGTCGTTAATGGTCTTCCACGTGTCCTTGGAGTTTGCCAGACATTTCAGGTTCAGCTCTACCAGACTGGGGAGTGAATCAGTGAGACGAACACAAGACAGTTTAACATAGAGGAGAGGACTGTCAATTAGCATATTGAATTAAATACTGGTACCTATTTCAAAGTAAAAATCTCATAAGTGTGCATTTCCACCAGTAACGTGGATTTGTATTTATGTATTGTGAATCGAGTTTCTGTGTGAAAGTATGGAGGAATTGGGAGGTTTCAAAGTTTTATCACTTAGGTTTTAAAAGTTAAATATTAAAAAGCAAACTATAAAACATCATCTACAAAGTGTATGCTTGAAGTACAAGCATACGTGTCCATAGTAAGCTGGATTTATTTTTTTACAGTTAATTAAAATATGTATAGAATTTAATAGTTTCCAGATGAGGGTATTTTTGATGAACATGATTAAAATGGAGTTTGAAGTTACAATGGGTGTGCTTTGGATAAAAAAAATGCACCATTAGCCATTACATTTAGATTTTAAAATGACCCCATGTTTGAAAGTGAAATATCCCTTTAAACATTACTGCCCAGCCATAGGCAAGATCATGGTGAAATCCTCTCTGCTAAATAAGCAGAGATAAAGGGTCACTTCTGCCCGAGCCGGAAGTGATGTAGTCTGGATCTGTAGTGTAGACCATGGGAACGGACATTCTATCGCCCCCCCAGAGCAGCAGCATGATTAGCGCGGCTGGGATTAATCTTATACGGGACAGGCGTCATGTGGCATGGAGTTAGTAAACAGGGCATTGTATGCCATTCTGAGCATAAATACCACTAATAACCCTGTCTGTGCGTGTGCACATGCATGTAAGTAATGGAGGCCCAAAAAAAAGGGTAAAATGTTTAAAATAATTTGTAATCAAATCTCGTGTATCTCGTGGATGGCTCAGATGGAATTAATAACTTTCCACGAGATATCTCGAGGATAGCACGGAATGGGTTAACATTAAAAAATATTCACATCAAATTATTATTGTAATGCAGCATTAAAGGAGAATTCCATGCTAGAATGATTTCTTATCTTTCTTACCTTTCTTTGTAGTTGTTACGTCCCCACCAAAGAGGTCCAGGTTTTTCCATCGAAATAAGTAGTAAAGTGTGCCGCTTGGGATATTATTTACATTATGAAGAGAGTATATATACAAAGAAATTATAATTTTGAGCGATGGAAAAAATAGCACCTGGACCTCTTTGGTGGGGACGTAACAACTACAAAAGAAAGGTAAGAAAGCCTTTTAGTATGGAATTCTCCTTTAACAATGGCCTCATGGCCCCTCATACAATAGTAACTGGTTCACCCTGTAGATAATGTGAAGAGAAACTCTGTGCTCTTGGTGACGGTGAAACGGACTTCGTACGGCAGGTCCAGAGGATTACCAGCCTTCATGCAGTGAGGAATGCCTTCTTCAGCTATATCCCACCTATGGAGGAAGAATAGAAAGCAGTCAATTGGCTTGGAAGAACTTGGGTAATGACCAAACCGGCAAACCAACTTCACTTAGTATTTTGAACTTGGGTAATGTGACCAACTTACACTGTAAATCCCTGGAACATGTGACACGTTTAAAACATAAACGCCAGTGTGTAATAATAAAATACCAAATGTTTATTAATGTTCATAAAATACAGTAGAACACGAGTTCACCTCACGAGAACACCTAGGCCCAGATTTTGAAGATGCGTTTTACAATGGGGTAATACATAATTTGCCCTCGCTCTGTGCACATTCGTATTATGAAAGGCATATCGGCCCGTGTTGAACGCACTCGGCCCGTGTTGAACGCACACACATTATGGCATACGGCGTTCCTGAATATTTTAGCATTGTGGGAGTGTCCATATGTTAATTATTTTTGCTTTGCGCAATTTGCTATTAAGCCCCTTGACCTAAAAACACTCAGCGCATAACGATTAGACGTGGGTCTGACCACCTCATAAACGCAAAAAGCACTGTTTGATTGTACACTTGAGCGGCTCTGGGAGGCTGCTAGAGTGTTGCCATGTCTGTTTATTATAAGCGGCTTCTTTTTCTGTAAAGTTGCTTGTAAATATTGGTAGTTTGGTTGCTTTTCTTGTTTCTAAAGTGATTATTTGGGCTTTTCTCCTAATGTTGTTTAAACCAGTGATCCTCACACAGCACATTCCCATGTCAAGGACCCCCAGATGAATGCATTTGCCCAACTAAGGACGGCTAATCCAAAAATATTTTGGGCCAGTGACCCCCATGACAGATTTGTGTTTTAAAATGTTTCAATACAATGTTTAAAAAATATTCCACAATTGTCACTTTTTTCCAAGATTACTTTTGAAAATAGCAGATCTACCAGCTCACAATGCATCACATTCATTCATTAAAACTATGAACTCTGACTGCAGGGGGATATATAATGATCATTATAACAATGTGCAAGAAAATATTTAAAAAGAAGGAAGAACTTTATATTTGTGGACAATCAAAATATGTTTTTTTATTTTAATGTGGTGTCATTAAAATTAATCTGGATATGGCAGACTCACTATCTAGAAAATAAAAACATGGCACTTCATTTAAAATAGGTTACAGACCCCTGTTATATGCGCTTCTTTTGGGATTATTTTTATAGACCTATTTAGTTGTTTCTATGGGACATGGCAACAGAGCTCTCTGCTGCGTCAAAGAGAGAGGCTTTCTTTGGTAAAATGTTGAGATTAGAAACGGCCATAATTCTTACATTTCTCAACCTTTCAAAAAAATAAAAACATCTCCATAATCCTTGGGAAGTTTGCTTTCATACGCTGTATCACACCCGATTCAAGTCTTCTTCAATAAAATGCTACGAGCGAACTCAGCGAAGACCATACCATCGGGGCCACAGCATTACGCAGCACGCATTCAACTCATTCCTTCGTCGTGACTTGAATGAAATAAAATATAATAAACGTTATTTTACTGGTGTTTTTCAATAGAAACAAATAAAGAGCGTGTGTAGGCTACTGTGTGCAAGTGCAACAGTGCATATAAATGCATGCACTAGGCTATATTTCTTCCGTGTCGGGATGGTGATTGAGCTCTTCCAATTAAGTTCACAGCCCTTTTGTCTTTCATAAAAAAACGTTGATATTAGCCTATAAACACACATGGTTCTCTCATTTCTCAACAGTTTTATTAAATGTAAAAATCTCCATATTCCTTAGGAATCTTGCTTTCATTCGCTGTATGGTACATGGTTCTATCGTTATCGAATTAAACAATATCAAACTAACTTGCATGTTCGGGGGTTAGACGATTCTGGGAACATTACGCATGGATTGCCAATTTGCCAATATGCTGCTATCTACTCGCAGTTCCATTCCGATCTGAAAGGTATAGGTGGGTCTGTTCTTTTGAGGCATAAAGGTGATAGCATGCAGTGCAATAGGAATAATTAACCCAAATGTGACAAAGGCATGTCATGTCTTCTATGGTGCCAGCCTGAAGAAATGTAATACCACGATCCCCAAAGGGCGCATTCCGTATGTGACATCAGCTGACTGGTAAAGAGAATAGTACGGACATGTTGATTGGGTACGTCTCAAACACTCCTTAAACACTCCCATGACTAATTCAAGGCCGTTTTGCGCACTCCACGGGGTGTCGAAAGCGCTTCTTACCATTGCTAATTGCATAATTGCTATTATGACATTCCACACGCCCCCACCTCTTAAAACTGTAATATTATATGTAATATTGTTCCACTTGCATAATCGACCCCCTAGTGTTCAAATTCTAAATACCTATGACTGACTTTGATTGTAAAAACTAAACACGTTTATGTGTTTAAAAAGTGTTACAGGCGATTAAACATGTTCTTCTGTTTATAATCCAAACACTGTGACACGTTTCAAAAGTGTTACAAATAAGTGTTTAATACTGTTTATAACCTAAACGCTTGGGTTTAGTGTGTAGTATTTTGAACTTGGGTAATGTGATTGATTGATTGAAATATTTATTAACAGTTTGCAGAATTACAGTACATTTCAAGCACAAACTCAATACAAAGACTGTTAACTGTGAGTGGACGACCCAATTAAGCATTACACTTGTTTACAACACCATGTTCAATTCATCAAAACATTTAGAGACGTACACCATGCAGACAAACCATTTTTTTCCTGTGTCCTGTTCTTCATTTCCAGGACACCCCAGTTTGAGTTTGACGTGTGTAGCCAGGCCATATGGACCCATATTTGACAGTGATGGAAAGTAACTATGTAGATTTAATTAAGTGCTACTTCAGTTCAATTTTGAGATAATGTGGACTCTACTAGTACTTCCAATTTCCAGCACTTTTACTTCTACTTTTACTTTACTCCAATACATTTATTTGAACACTTTAGTTACTAGTTGTAGATTTTTATTATTATTTCAAAACATACATTAACCACTTCAGTCCTTTAAACATTTCAGCCACTTGAAAATAACCGATCTACAAGCTTAGAATGCGTCGCATTGTGAGCTTGTAGATCTGCAATTTTCAAAAGATTGTTATACATTTGAAAACTTGAAATGAGACATTCTGCACAATGACTACTTTTGTTACTTAAAGTACATTTTGATGCCAATACTTTCGTACTTTTAACCAAGTACATTTTGAATTCCGGACTTTTACTTGTAAGGGAGTATAGCATTGCATACATTGCAGTAGGCCTATTGATACTCTTACTTAACATTTGAGTACTTTTCCCCACAACTGCTGGGAAAAAAATGTCTGATATGTCTTTTTATTACATGGCTTGGTTGAATGCTTGATTCTGATTGGTCAATCGCAGCATTCGGTGGTCTGTTATTTGTTGATAATGACCACTCCGCTCTATAACAGACCGATGCCTAATCAAACCCTCGGAGCACCTGCTGCACGGGAACAGAGTGGCATTCCGACGCAGACCCAACGTTGATAGAACTAGTATGCTACAGATCAGACTCACGGATAGTCCTTTGCTCTCTTCTCCAGTTCTTTTTCTCTGCATAATTTGGACAAAGGATGTTCATCCTCAAAGTGTCTCAAAGCTGAAAGAAAAATTAAAAAAAAGATAAGAATAGATTTAAATCTGATATTCAGTGTTGATAATATGTAGGTTTAGAACCTCAACCCATTTAGACCTGCAGGGGGTCATATCTGAATCAACGGTTCTGTCTTGCTCTTCAACGAATCCAGGCGGGGAGTTTTTTCCAGTCTTATGTTGTATCAAAGTTGTATTGATAAAAAGGCACTCAGTTTACAATACAATAATAATTAAGAAATAAGGTGCATGTTAACTGAATCTTGCTTTAAGACTAATTCAAAATAGGGTATAGGCAAAGAAAATGAAAGTAACTATTCAATGTTCTACATTCAAATATCTTTATAGTTCCATCTTAAACAAACGAAATATGAAACTAAGTAACAGAAAATAAAAGAAGAACTTATGTCTTCCAGTGACATCATCATTAGGCAGATTATTTTTTAAACAAGATTTTTTTACAAAAATGTTTAGATTTTCATTATCGTGAGAATGATGGCTTCCATTTTCGCATTGCAACTTGTCAGGACTAGAAAGCCTGCCATTTTTATTAGCTTGTATTCCCCATCGATGATGTCACTGGAAGACGGTTTCTGATCTGCCCACAGTCCTCCTATGAGACACAGACCGAGTAGAAAAAAATTGCGCAATTTTTTCATGATTATTAGTGAGGACCTATTATATGAAGATAGGTTGAAAAGTGGTGAAGTGGTCCTTTAACAAGCGATCGTTAACTGTGTCTGTTAGAGAGAGGGGCAGAGAAGAGTGGCTTTGCTCAACTTGATTTATACTTATATTCTCCACTTTGATGAAGGTACATGTTCGATATATCATGCAGCCTTACTTATTAGCCTAAATTTTAGCTAATACAAAAAAAAAAAAAAAAGGCAAGCGGGCTCACCAGTTTGACACCCCTGGTAGGGTGTCACTAATAGCTTCTAAAGCCCTTAGTCAGTCTGACTCATTATTGTAGGCCTACATAAGAGGCTAAATTATCCATCACTCCCAAATAAAGTTTTTTTTTAAACGTATCCTGGGGAACATAAATAACAGAGCCCACCGGTGGTGCTGGGGTGGTGGTGGGAGTAAACATGAAAAGGAAGGGATGTCCGCACACTGTTTCTCTGCACCCAGGCAATTTTTATTTGGTAGAACGTTTCGACCCTTGCGGGTCTTCGTCAGGAATACACCCGTGACAAGACAGTTCACGTTGAAGCCAAATCATTTTTACAGCCCCCACGCACCAAACAAGAACCAGTAGAGGTACAGCTGATGAGGAGAAAATGGAGCTGGGTTGGGCACACATTACGAAAAAGCTACACGGCAATATCCAAACAGGCACTAACATGGCACTGATGGTAAAAAGTAGACCTTTGGTGTACCGCGTTGGGAGCAACAACCATTACTTTGTGCTTATCAAGGTCACAGAGAGACAGAAAGATTTATATATAGTGTCTGAAAAAGTAAAGACACGTTCAGAGCTCTCCAGTCTCCAGGACAGGCAACGACAGCGCTGGCCATGCGCTTCAAGGGGCGGCCCCGCCCGGCCAACGGACTGATATGGAGCGAATCGATGGACTCGCAAAATAACAGGTCGTATCTGCTTTTATTCATTTGCTGTCTATTCATATCACGTGGTCCCATTTTGTAATCATTAAAGATGCCATTTCTTAAGGTCCCATAGAGTTTACGTCTACAGCCTTTTATTGGACTTTATTTGAACCCCAGTACTAACGGATCAGAACCCACAAGGCAAAACGGAGCAGAGAGAGACCCCAAAACACCTGGAGGAAAAGGAAAGGAAAGGTACTATGTTTACCCAGGGTAACTGGACTAAGCATCAGATACTTGTTTACAGCCAGGCCCTGCTTATTTCATAGAACATTTCATGGTAGTGGT
Organism: Protomyctophum parallelum; assembly: GCF_964188405.1. Lineage (NCBI taxonomy): Eukaryota > Metazoa > Chordata > Actinopteri > Myctophiformes > Myctophidae > Protomyctophum > Protomyctophum parallelum. The sequence continues at coordinate 1,195,098 of NC_139715.1, forward strand.
TCAATGCCTTGTCCAAGGGAACTTCAGCAGTGGTAATTTTTAACGTGTCGGACCGCTGATTCGAACTGGCGACCTTCCGGTATCAAGACCGCTCCGCAATCCGTTCGGCCACCGCTGCCACACGGAGGAGGAGGAGCACGGAGCCAGATGTTAAACAAAAGGGACTGACACGGAAACAGCTGGAGTGGATGGCCCATGCAGGCGAGGGTGGAAATGACTCCTCAATGGCCTATATTCCAAATGGAATTTAGAGGCAGTGGTGGAAAGTGTATTTCCAATAATTGTACTTCTAGTGCACTACATCTCAGAGTCAAATATTGTACTTCGACTCCAATACATGTATTTGAAAACTTTAGTTACTAGTTACCAGTTGTAGATTTGGGTTATTAATTCAAAAAATATATTTTTTTTACATACATTGAAGTTTTGAAGTACATTTTGAATTCCAGACGTCTTAACTAAGTAAGTAAGTAGCCTAAGTAAGTAAGTAAGTAAGTAAGTAAACCCCCACTAACCTTTCGCCTCTTTGAACAGGTGTGTCTGTCCATTGGCGATCAAGCGGTAGATGGGGAAGTGGTAAATGTCTCCTTCTGGAGACTCGATTTCAATCTTAGTGGGGAACCAGTCGACCGACATGAGGAGGGCCTTCTTCTCCAGCTCTATCAGCACCAGCTCACCAAGGCTTACAGGACAATCCACTGAGAAGGTGGAGGCCTGAAAACACACATTGAGAAATACTAGACCGGTGACCGGCTGTAGCGCACCGAGTCGGTAACGATGGAAGTTGGAGATCCATGCCCCACCCGGCTATGCGATACCCGTTGTACCCGTGTCAGAGTACACGTTCCACCCATCTGTCTGTGTCCCTCTTATGCCCATATATGGAGATTTCTGTATCTGTCTCTCTGTGTCCTTTTATTCCTATATGTCAGGCATCGCCAAATATGGAGTGTTGTGATGTCAGAAAAGGCCAGCTCATATATGGACCTGTCCAGAGCCTGGGCAGAGCCTGGGCAGAGGCCTTTTGTGGCGGTTCTGGACAACCGTGGGTCCGACCGACTCGACACCGGGCACTACACTCCCTGTGGGGGTGTGGAACGGCGTGTGTCGAATGTAAAGTCCGTGGGGTGGAGGCGAACGGTTCTCGAGTTACGTGCATTACAGCCGTACACACGTACAGACATTCGTACGGAGAGACAGAGTGCATTTATTTATAGATAGATTTATCAAAAATGGCTGAACTACTCCCCCCCCTCCCCCCCCCCCTTTAATTCAGACAGACGTCAGACTTACAGTGCCTTGGAAGAAGTCGACAGCTCCAATGACTGCTCCAATGATGCTAGTGAGCTTGGTGCGTTTGCTCTCACCCTCCCTTCCCACCAGCTTGATGAAAACAGTGTTGGTGGTGAACGCCATAGTGGTGCCAGCAGTGGACACTGTCACTTTGTATTTCACCATGTTCTGTCTGGGGGAGCAGAAGAAGGAGGGCCTTAGACAAACCCATCTTATGTCGCTCCGATGATGTCAATCTCTCTCTTGGAAGAGCCACCCATCGATTTCTCTAATATACGGCAACCTTCCCTGTGTTTCTTCACTATAGTCCGATCCAGAAGAACACAGTTTGTCGGCCACTGCTACAGAGCTGATCATGAGGTTATATCTTCCCTTCTTCTGTCATCGCTAGGGACACATGCATCAGTAGCAGTGTTGTTTTTGGCAGCAAATTTCTATTTTAGTATTAGTCATAGTCTCTTAATGGCTTTTATTTCGTTTTAGTCACATTTTAGTCACCCGAAATGTTTTAGTGTTAGTGTAGTTTTAGTCGACTAAATATCATTAGATTTTAGTCGACTAAATGTACAGGTGATTTAGTCGACTAAGATGTGTTTTGGCGGGCCTTGATGCTGTCATAATGACTGTTTTTACATACTTGCTGATAATAGCCGATCTTGTAGATCTGCCATTTTCAGCATGCAACCAAGTGTAAAATGACTTATATTGGATCTCTTTTCCACTAGTCCCTTCCTAACATTTTAGTCTAGTTTTTATTTGTTGACAAAATCGTCAATATATTTAGACTGAGTTTTAGTCATCATGGCTTAGTTTTCATGTAGTTTCCATTTAGTTTTTGTCAGAGAAAAAAGGTAGTCGACGAACATTTTTCGTCTTAGTTTTAGTCGACGAAATCAACAGGAATCAGCAGGAACTGGGGATGGCAATGAAGGACCGGGCTGTCTGCCGTGGCATTGTGAAATCTATGATCTCGACCGCGGTCGAAAAATGTCAAACCACCATGGGTCTTCAACAGGAGGGTCCCGGAAACCGGTTCTTTTTCAGACCCGGTTCCGAGATTGATTGACACTGTCAGAGCTGGTTATATTATATATTATATTATACGTCTGCTACTGTATACACAATTACAATATTGGTGGTTCTCAAACGTTTTAATTTCAATTTCTTGTAAGGGTCCATGTGGCTCCATTTGTACCCTCTCAGAGTTAGTCCTGTAAGGGTCCATCAATCAATCAATCAATCAATCAAAATCAGGGACAGAGGGAGAGAGGGAGAGAGACAGACAGAGGGATGGATAGAACCAGAGAGAGAGAGAGAGACAGAGACAGCCCAAGGAGAGAGAGAGTCAGTCATATCTTATCCTTCATTCTTATCACATTGTGATAAGAGGGGTGGAGGAGGGTGTGGTATAGCAATATGCAGGTTGATAAGGGCAGGTGCAATGAATGGGAAACACACCCAACAACAGTTTGAAGTCTGGACAGTTGGTTATTTGAAACACAAACGGTTTCTATGTGACCAGCCGAGTGGCGAAAAGTTAGTTTGATACGGTCTGCCACTACAGTTACATTCACAAACTCATGGCATGCGTTTTCATGATACAATAGGCATGTCACTCAGCACTCCATGGGTAAGAGTAACAGTGTCTCCGGCATATATGGTGGCTGTCAATCTGGGAACTATAGGGGATTTTATATACATGATGTCTTATGTGTATGATACGAGGCATAAATGTCTACATATGGGAATAAAGGCCTGTTATACTGTTGTTGGGCAGATTACTGCCTATAGCCCCATTTTCCCTTTGTCTCAGGATCAACACATAGATACTCATTAACATACTAACTTGTTCACCCTGTATAACATAGGACACGCACGGACAGCTTTGCACCAACATGCACGCACATGCACGCATGTCACTGCACAATGCATGCAGGTGACTCCGAAGCAATATAAATAAATCCCTCCCTATCCCTATCCCTTTAACACCAGACTAGAGAGATTATTGCTACAGTGAATGGTTTAAAATCACTTACCCTGCAATAATCTTTATGCTTTAATGGATCCGACGTGACAAAACAAAATAGAGTCCAGACGCTTCAGTTGACTGTGAATCTACACACTTACAGTTCTGTCATACTGGAGGTGTGACTAATACCGTCATACTGGAGTCCAGACGCTTCAGCTGACTGTGAATCTACACACTTACAGTTCTGTCATACTGGAGGTGTGACTATAATACCGTCATACTGGAGTCCAGACGCTTCAGCTGACTGTGAATCTACACACTTGTAGTTCTGTCATACTGGAGGTGTGACGTCACATCTCAAACTCGAAGAACTTAAATATACAATCAGGGGCTCCACTCAGAAATATACCAGTTTAGGGGCACGGTGGCACAGTTGGTAGTGCTGTCGCCTCACAGCTAGAAGTTCCTGGTTTCGATTCCCGCTCGGGGAGCTGTGGGCGCTGGCGGCGTGTTTCCTCCTCCGCGTCATCAGTGCCCATACCCGAAGGCGGGGTTGGCGAAAGGGCCTTTCTGTGTGGAGTTTGCATGTTCTCCCCGTGTCCCCTAGGGTAGGTACCCTCACAAAAACATGCAGTAATCCTGGTCTCTAAACTGCCTGATGGAGGGGAAAGGAACTGGTTGGAATAACGTGTTCCTTCCACGTGCTACGTCCAACCAGGGAAACTCCCCCCTGTCAGGTGTAAAGGAGCAACTTGGACACTCAAGCATGAAGGAAGCATGAGTTAAGTCCGTTGCTCTCCCCAGGTTGGCGGAGGGTGTGTAGAGCCCAGGATCACATTAGATGATTGACACAGGGATGAAAAATGGGTTACAAAATCGTGGGATACAAAATATATATTAAAAAAAAAGAAATATACCAGTTTGGCAACCGTAGTATTTTCTACGTAGTCATTGCCCCCCCCCCCCCCCCCCCTTTCATCTTTATTTACCCATTTATTTATTTATTTGTATTTTTTAAAATTTATTTCAGTTATAGTTGATTTCATTAATATACAATTTGTGGTTTTTACATTTTTTTTATTGTATTTCAGACTTTTATATTTTATACATGAATGTTGAGTACTGGTGTTACTAATGTGTAAATAATAATCATACTGGAGGTGGTGTACATTATGACGAACGTATACATCCATGTGGTACTTTGACCTGACACACACACACACACACACGCACACACACACGCGCACGCACACGCATGCACACACACGTCAATGTTTAAAGGGGGAATGACTCAGCCCTCAGGAGATAAGAACAGCAGAAGTGTGATAAGAGTTTTTATATACAAAAACGCTATACTGTACAAAACGTTTAGACATTTAGTCCACTCACATTTATAACCAAAGTACACCCTGGCTTCTGTCTGGGAGATATGTGGGTTAGTGCTTTGATTCTAAATATCATTATACAGTACACAGAGTTGGGGTCCGTTACTCTTAAAAGTAAGGCACTACATATTACATATTACTTTTGAAAAAAGTAATGCCTTACATTACTTTATTACTCCCTGGAGAAAGTAACTAGTTACATTACTCGTTACATTACTTTTGCGTTACTCCATAAAATCGCCTGAGATGCATTGTCAAATAATTTGCACTGAACTGCCACACACTTAACAAATCGGTAACACTTTACTTTAAGGGACGAACTCATACACGTAATTAAGGCTTGATTAAGGGTTAATTAAGGCTTGATTAAGCCTTTGGTGATTCATTAGTTATCATGAACTATCATTAAATCATCATTAATTCCTTGTCTTCTTCAATCCATTAATGTTTAAGTAACCCATTACTTAACCATTACTTAACCTCCGTTAATCTATCAGTAGTTAAGCCTGTTACTTAATGTGGTGTGTTTGTAGATCTGTTATTATCGGTCAGTTCTATGCCCAGGATGAGTGCTCATATGCGGGTAGGATTAGTGAGTTGACTCGGTCTCCGAAACTGGTTCTAAAACTCCCGGGGGTTTCACATGTTGGACTGGCTCACCTGGGGGTCGCAGGAGGACCCCCAGGGTTCATTTATCATCAATTAACTACCAGTTAATTGACGTTTAGTTAAGGTTTAGTTACTAGATGCTTGTCCTCCAAAGTAAAGTCACTTTCATTTCATCATTAACTACCAGTTCATTAATGTTTAGTTACTAGATGCTTGTCCTCTAAAGTAAAGTCACATTCATTTTAGCATTAACTACTTGTTAATTAACAATTAAGTGATGTTTAGTAAATACTGAAAACACAACAAATCAAGCATATTTGTTTTTATTCCAAACTGTCTCAATGCATACCAACAAAACACAAAATGCATGAATGCACACCCACATACACACACACACTTTAGTTTTCTTGTCACAAACAGGATTAACTTCTGAAATAGCTGCTTGATTATTTTGTTACTGAACAAGGCTGTAACAAGGTAACAACACAACACTACAGTGCTTGTAACAAACTGACATTCAAACAAAAAATGGCACCAAATTTTCACAAAATGCATGAATGCACACCCACATACACACACACAATTGTGTTTTTTTTAGTTGTTTTTTGTAGAGCATTAAGTTCAGAAATAGCTGCATCATTCAATATGGCATAGACTATTACCCACTACTGTAAACCAAAACTATTATTGCTTTTGTTCCTGAACAAGGCTGTAACAAGGCTGTGGTCTGTTACACACACATATACCCGATAAAAGGTTTCTTCAAATCAGTGCTTGTAACAAACTGACATTAAAAGGAATACAATTAAATAAAATACCTTTGGCTTAAAAAAACAAAACAAAAAAATGGCACAACAATTACACAAAATGCATGGATGCACACCCACATACACACACACACTTTAGTTTTCTTGTCGCAAACAGGATTAACTTCTGAAATAGCTGCTTGATTATTTTGTTACTGAACAAGGCTGTAACAAGGTAACAACACACAAAACTACAGTGCTTGTAACAAACTGACATTCAAACAAAAAAATTGCACCAAATTTTCACAAAATGCATGAATGCACACCCACATACACACACACAATTGTGTTTTTTTATTGTTTTTTGTAGAGCATTAAGTTCAGAAATAGCTGCATCATTCAATATGGCATAGACTATTACCCACTACTGTAAACCAAAACTATTATTGCTTTTGTTCCTGAACAAGGCTGTAACAAGGCTGTGGTCTGTTACACACACATATACCCGATAAAAGGTTTCTTCAACTCAGTGCTTGTAACAAACTGACATAAAAAGGAATACAATTAAATAAAATACCTTTGGCTTAAAAAAACAAAACAAAAAAATGGCACAACAATTACACCAAATGCATGGATGCACACCCACATACACACACACACTTGTTTTTTGTTGTCCCAAACCGCTCAGTTTGTAGAGCATTAAGTTCAGAAATAGCTGCATAATTCAATATGGTCTAGACTATTACCCACTACTGTAAACCAAAACTATTATTTGTTTTGTTCCTGAACAAGGCTGTAACAAGGCTGTGGTCTGTTACACACACATATACCCGATAAAAGGTTTCTTCAACTCAGTGCTTGTAACAAACTGACATTATTATTGAAAATACAATTTTTTGTACCGTGTACAAAAAATACACAGAATGCATGTATGCACACCCACATACACACACACACACACACACACACACACACACACACACTTGTGTTTTTTTTGTCCCAAAACGGTGCAGTTTGTACATCATCTTGAATTAAAGGACAACTTTAGTTTTTTTCAACCAAGGTTCATGTTTTAGGTTGTTATTAGAGAAAATAAAAGGTGAGTGTTCATTTTCTTTCATTTGCTGCTTTCTTTCGTTTTGGGGATTTTAGCAGTTTTTGACAGGGGGGCATTCGAGCATGGGGCTAAATATGTATTTTTTTACAAAATATTATGGCGATTTATTTTTTTATTATTTACTATAGTCCTAATAAACCCCAGGAAATTACATCTGGCCACAAAAGATCACAGGATCTATTGAATGTGACAAACTGACATATTGAGCCTATACACACACAGTATAAGCCTTCCTCCAGTAGGCTACCTTCACATTCAGTAGATCCTGTGATCTGCTGTGGCCAGATGAAACTAAAGAAAGCAGCAAATGAAAGAAAATTAACACTCACCTTTTACTTTCTCTAATAACAACCTAAAACATGAACCTTGGTTGAAAAAAACTAAAGTTGTCCTTTAACCCTTGGACTACCAGTCCCAATTCTTTTGTTTGGGTAACAAATTGGCATATTTTTAATTCATCGTTTTAACATACAAGAAAGATCTGGTGGCTTGAAAAGATGTTTTTTCATTTTTTGTTCATTGAAGGTTAATTCTCTCGATTCGCCACCAGATGGCGGGAAAGCACCATGATGCTGATTTTGGCCAAAATAGACGAATCTTCCTAAATCACTTCCGGTTGAACGATCAACAACATCCTGTAGTATTTTGACCCTAGTCAATAGCTTGGCTGGTCCGGATTGCTAAGCTAATGCTATATTTTTCATAACGAAGTCAAATTAACCTCAAATCAACCCCAAAAGATCGCAAAATATCACATTTTTTACAGCGACGCACATAGAGACGGCGCGCGTGCACGATAGCGCACGATCACGCGGATTTCGGCCGTTTTTTAGTAAATTACATCCAAAAATATTAATATTAGCGAAAAAATATTAATTTTTGATCTTTTGACCCCCCGATAACTGATATTGATTGTCATTCCGTTTTTTCCGTTAACGGGAGGTTTAGATTTTTTGATTAATTCCGTTTTTTCCATGAATTGTAGGCCAAGGGTTAAGCAGCTATTCCAGAACTTAATGGTCTATTACACACTACCGGTACTGTAAAACCATTCTAATTTTTGTTCCTGCACAATGTGCGAACAAAGGTTTTTTTTCAACTACAGTGCTTGCAACAAACTGACATAATTATTAAAAGGAATAAAATTAAATAAAAATGCACTTTTGGCTTACTGGCACAAGTTCACAATAACACAAAATAAATTACTTCTTGCTAATGCCAAGAAGTATATTCTTCTGCTTTAGATCCGCAATACTGCTGGCGTCTGGTTCGAGTGCACAGAAAGTGTGGCAGAGCTGAGCAAAGACTTTAAGACTATCATTGGGTTTGAATTTGCTTCTTAAATTATTGTATGTTTCCGGGTTTACCATTTTAAGCTCTGCAATAGCTGCCTGACTCACGATGGTATTGCGATCAACATTTGTTCTCTGGTAAGCCTCTGCCATGTTTCTTCCCTTCTGAACAAGCTCCAACACCGCCCGGTACCGCTCAATGGATGCTTCTGGGGTTTTCACTGTGAAAAGAAAGCACACATTCAGTACAACTTGTCGCCAAGCCCTCATGCCTCCAACGTTTTTGTATCCACAAGTTTCCAGTGTCCCATATGAGCCTTTGCATGAAAGTTGCACATCACATCCATTTCCTGTGCTGTAACCAGTGTTACAGCACCATATTTTGTAAGAGAAACAAGTGTCAAGGTCTATGAAAAAAAGCCCAAAATAAGCAACTAGGATGTTTTACCACTTTACATCAGCTATTTGAAAATAGCAGATCTACAAGCTCACAGTGACTTTTTTTTTCTTTTTCAATTTAACTTCTTTGAATTAATTATTGTAAGCATCGGGCATTCGTGGAAATAGCAGCACATCTAAACGTCAAAATGGCCTGCAATGCTGTTCTGGTGGTATTCACCTTTTTTGCTTGGTGCATTCAATTATACATAATATATATTGCAATAAAGAAAATGAAAAACACATATTGGCCATTTTTACACTGCAGTGTCATTGACCTCAGTAGCGAGTGGAAGATTCCGACTCAGCCACAACAGCTTGGGACCTCATTCAATGAAAAATGGACCGAAGTTAAGTTTCCGAACTTTTTGTGGGCAGGTTATATACACAAATGCCATAATCTACGTATCAATTAACTTTGTCTAAGGCTAATACCTCTGTGCTTAGACACCTGTTTTGATGACTTGTGTTTTCTCTTTTTCTTCTTCTTCTTCTTCTTCTCTCCCTCGGATGAGGAGTAAGAAGTCGAAGAGACTGAGGTGGACACAGTGTAGGAGACTGGAGCTGTCTTTTCAGTCTTCTTTGGTGCTTGATCCGATGTTGAGGGTGCATCGCCAGGTCTCTTACTCAGGGCTGCAATAATACAATATTTTTATTAAAATAAGTATGCATAATTGCAGTCCACTGCAAGCATAAAAAACATAATATATACAGATCAATCAGAAAATGTGAATATTGTGGAAAAGTTAATTTTCTTCTGCAATATAATTAAAACAGAGTGAAAACTACCAGTACCTGGTGTACTAAACATTGCGTTACTGTGCTTTAGTGACCTGAACCTCACAGTTGTATCGTCAAGAGGATGATGAGCCCTACAATTACTATTTTAATTATTTAGTGTAAAAACTGGTTCCGGTTGGGTTGTTCCAGCTACAACATGACGTAGGTTATTTCCGCTCCTGACCGGAACTCACACCCGGAAATGATAACTGATTCGAGTCTAATCAGGGCTCAGTATTGTTCTGGTCTAACTAATTGTGTCCAGAGCCATTTTAACCCATGCCTTGGAAAATAAACTTCAGTAGCACTTTATAATAAATATACACTATTATAGTTAGTATAGTTAGTTATTATAGTTACACACTATAGTTAAGCATTAGTTAATGCATGATTCATACATTACTAAGCATTAGTAAACACAGTTGTAAGCATTTCAACTGCACACAATTAATCATTAGTTAAGCATTCATAAAATACTAAATTTCCATTAGTAAAGCATTATTCATACATTACTAAGCATTGTATTGCACACTGATACTACTCGTGAATGTGCTAACCATGTATAAATATATGTGTTAACTCATAAATAACTGGTTTGTAAATTGAAAAAACATTATAATAAATATACACTATTATAGTTCAGTTATAGTTAGTTATTATAGTTACACACTATAGTTAAGCATTAGTTAATGCATGATTCATACATTACTAAGCATTAGTAAACACAGTTGTAAGCATTTCAACTGCACACAATTAATCATTAGTTAAGCATTAATACAATATTAAACTTCCATTAGTAAAGCATTATTCATACATTACTAAGCATTGTATTGCACACTGATAATACTCGTGAATGTGCTAACCATGTATAAATCTGTGTTAACTCATAAATAACTGGTTTGTAAATTGATACAAATTGATTTACAAAAATATGAGAATAGAATGATTAAGCACATTCACGAGTAGGTTCAGTGTGCAATACAATGCTTAGTAATGTATGAATAATGCTTTACTAATGATGACTGAAGTATTCTATTAATGCCTAACAAATGCTTAATAGTGTACAGATGAAATGCTTATAAGTGTGTTCACTAATGCTTAGTATTGATGAATTCATGATTCATTAAGCATCAACTAATGGTTAATAATGTATAGTTATTATAAAGTGCTATACCGAAACGTCCATATAGAAGTACCAGAAGCAGTGATGTAGTCTGGCGACACGAGGCTACAGCACCATAGGCTGATCACTTTCATGCCACGCCCCATTTATGAAGTTCTTTTAGCTGTTTGCCATAAAAATAAAATAAAAAAGTTTGATGAATCTAGAATATACGAAAATCTCACTTTTGAAAATGATATTATGGAAGAAAATGAAACATTTTCACAATATTGTATTTTTCTGAGATGGATCTGTATATACAGTATTATGATATGATGAAGTGAATGATTTTGAGGATCTCCAATTTAAATAAGTTCAGCATAAGCACAAGCTTCCTTGGACTTCCTCGCTAGCTTTTTTGAATTCTGATAATGATTATAATGCAACATCTGAATCTGAATTACCACTCTTAAGCTGGTCCTTCAAGTAGTCTTTGTCATCCTTGACTTCTTTCAGCATAGTCTTCAAGTGCTGGATCTGTTGTTCTTGAAGCTGTACAGTCGATCGTGCTTTCTGCAGGGCCATCTCCAAAGTGGGAGCAGCTGGAACAAGCCAAGAAAGTAACAATTAAATTACACATAAGTGTTGACCACCTGCCTGGTCTAAAGCTATTCTACCAAGCATATGCTCTGTAATTTACAAATTACCTACACCTTTATGCATGTTTCACGAACCCAACAGTCTGGTCAGCCAATTGGTAGAGCACATTTCAATTCACAATTTATTTTTGAAAACATGCTGAATTGAATCTGTACCATCTGGTGTTATTACGAATTGTGTGATGTATGGATAAAATGTGTATGAGTAATCTACATATATGTGTTTTGCCTAAATCGGCCTCATGGTGGCGCTATAACAGGCCGTTGTAATATTTGGGGCAGAGGTTCGTCGTTGGCATCCAGGGAGTGTGTGTGCAGTTTGGCATGGATCGGGCCAACGGTGCTGGAGATTAGTTGGTAACGGACGGACGGACGGACGGACGGACGGACGGACGCGCACACACACACACACACACACACACACACACACACACACACACACACACACACACACACACACACACACACACACACACACACACACACACACACACACACACACTCACACACACACACACACACACACACACACACACACACACACACACACACACACACACAGACGGAGTGCAAAACATACTCTCTCCCTGGTGGAGACAATAATGGTCTATTTTTATAATAACATGCTCTTCCAAACTGTTTACATTATGGTAAAAGTAGTGAATCTAAACAAAATGTATCAAAATGTACTATTTGCTAATGAGAACGCAAACTTCATCTTATTGGTGCTGACAAATATCTAGAAAAACATATGTGGCTATAAAAATAGTGTAGTTCATGGTTTGCAATTTTCAAGACTTTCCACTGCTTTTTTTAAAGTATTTGATTTTAATTGATACAGACTATTGTGGCAGCACATCCTACAAATACAATACCTTTCTTCTCAGATGAACACCTCTTATGGAGTTTTGGTCCATGGGGACTTCCATGCACAGGTGTATCATGTGCTGTTGCTGAAAGACAATGAGATGCAAACATAAATCACAACATGCTAGCTACTGTACATAAATGTTGTACACTTTCTGTCATGCATTTATCACAGGGGGTTGAGTTGTCCCACAACACTATGGATTTATCTGCTGGCAATACAGTACTTAGGTGTCCCGCGCTTTACAGTCCGTTTCTGGACTGGACGGCGGACAGCCTCTGTCTCCGATGACGAGACCATTTCAACAGTTACCGATGAAACCCCTGTAATTGAAAGAAAAATTTATTGTGATGTGTTAATTGAGTAAATGCAATTGTTTGACAATACAATTCGGGTGTGCTTCAGACACTGGCGAAGGCCTGCGTGCCGAAACGTGTTTGTCTGTTAGGACTGCTGCTGCTGAGAGTGCAGATTTTATTCTTCTTTGTTCTATATTGTTTGGGTGTGGGCATTAACATTCCAAGTATTACATTGGAAGTAATGAAGTACATTGTAGACCATTTCACTATTATGTTAAGACTTTTTTTAAACCCCATTATTATTATTTTTTAAAGGAGGGAGAGGTCTTCATCATCCCCCCAAAATATATTAAATCATGTGGTTTTAACCTTATAGATAGTGATGTTTCAGCAACTTTCCAAAGTATTTTTCATCAATAACTTGTTTTTACTTTCTGTATCATTCAGTAAATCAACACACCGCTGTTGTGGTATCCTGCAGTCTCAACAGTTGTCTCTGCCATTTCTGCCTCTGATGAGCTGACAGTTTCGTGTTGAACGCTTGAGGACTCTGTGACTGAAAAACAAATTAGAAGATGCGGGTCACATCAACATACATGAATTCTGTGATGCACAGAGCCTGATGCATATTAGGCTACATGATTGAAAATGTGTTAATCTTGTCACCTGGAGACTCACCTAATGAAAGTCCACTTTTGAAACTGGTGGAATTTGAGAAGCACACTTCTGCTTGAGAAACAGTCAAATTGACACGTCAATATTGATCTATTTGACTCACTTCAGCTTTGCAAGTATGTCTTTGCAATAACAGCCTATTCTGTTTAAAGCTATTAATCAATAGCTATAAGTTCGTATAAACCATCCAAATTTAAATACATTATAAAGGCTATAACTTCACAGTGATGTTTGAGCAACTCATCAATACATAGCAAAAGTCTAGAATGATTTTATTCTACGTAATGTGGCTTGATTCAGTCAACAACTTGGGCAAGCATACCCTTTCGATTCTTGCCGGAAATATGGGTTCTGGGTCCATCCTGTTCGAAATCACTGTCTGAACCGACAGTCTCTGTAATGAAAACACAAACAAATATGCACTGACTACATTGTTTATCCAACCATTTGTGTGGGCTCCAAAACAAAAATATGCATAATTTCCCATTTTACAATTAACATACATAATTATGAATTAAATGTAGCTTGTAGATCTGCTAATAAAAGAAACCTAATTGTTATAAGTTGCCCCCCAATTTTTTTTTAAAACCAAACCATCAAATCATGGCCTAATGCAGTCGTTCTCAACCTTTTCAGGTCGTGAACACGCAAAATAAATCATATTTGAACTGGAGACCCCCTACGCTGGCAAGCACTTGAAATTGAGGCATTACATTTAGTTTGATTCGGTCACAGATAAATATTGTGAAAATAGCCTATCTACAAGCTCATAATGCCTCGCAACTGTGAGCTATTTGACAATTTGTCCAATGTTTGACCAGTTTCATAGTATAGTTTGTTGATTACTTTTGATGCAGTAAAGGCCTATTTTCATTTAATTTAACCCCCCCTCCAAATCATGTGGGAACACACAGGTTGAGAACCCCTGGCCTAATGCATATCAAACTGGGGGTTAAAATGGTAGATATGTACTGCTATAGTTGTAAAAGTCTTCTTATATGGGTGTCTCTGCTGCATTAGTAACACTGCACCTGTGTGTTAAGGAGATTGACTTGCCTGCACGATGCACCATTAGTGATCCACTATCTGATCCATTATCTTCGCCAGCTATGTCTATGAAGAGAAATACAAACGTATACATTATTATTCTAGATTAGAATATGATAGCTTTTGATTGATTGAATACTTGATTGAATACTTTCTTAGAAGTTTGCATAGGAAAAGTACAGGACAGTACAGATCAAATATACGGTCTACTAATAGGATTTAAACCACATTAAAAGCATGATGGCTTGTTTACATTGGGGTCATTAGGTACTCAATTCATACAAACATTAAATGCCAGACAAATACAGTACTATACAAAAAAAGGATAGGCTTTGAATCAAATCCTTACCTCCCCTGACAAAATACATTTAATTGTTTTATTTTTTACAGTCATTATGCATGGCAATTAAAGATATGTAGAATGGCAAATTCACATACTGTAGGCAGCACAAAAGCAAAAATAAATAAGGCAACATAATTGGTAAAATGCTATTGACTTGCCTTCATGGTCAGTTCTCCCAGCTGCAGCATTGTCTGTAGAGAAAGATACAAAGCATGCATGCAAAATGTAAAATGTTAATTGTGGCATCTAGTTACATTTCAACAATTATTTGAGCTAGTACAGTGATTAACTCAGCAGGCTGCTAGAGCAGTGTTCATGCCTGTCAAGTCTCCTGCTTTTTGCAGGAGTCTACTTTTGGGGCATTTCTCCTGGGGGATTTTCACCCTTTTTGCGTGGCAACTCATGTGTCAAAGGCCCACGTGATAATGCAAATTGCCATGGCAGTATTTAAAGGGACACTTTACCCCAGAGACAACAACATCTTATTTTAATGTTGTTTGCAACACAATAAACACAATCCTGGGTTGTTTTTAGATATTTTAGTATCCAATGTCATGCTGTGTTCGACTGCATATACTCCAACTACCAGAATGCCTGATAACAGATCTGCAAACCATAATATGAGCGCATATGAAATAACAGGCTTAACTAGTTTTAACTAGTGATAGATTAAATAATGGTTAAGTAATGGTTAATTAAGCATTAATTGATTGAAGACAATTAAGACAATTAATTAATCATAAATTAATGATTATGTGATGTATTAGTTAATCATGAACTAGGCCCAGGCCGTAGCGTAACGGTCTGGGCACCGGACTGGTGATCCAGTCGCGGTGTGCCGCGGGTTCGACTCCCGAACCCGACACGGCCTTTACCGCATGTCATCCCCCCATCTCTCTCCCGTTTCCTGTCAGCCTACTATCTGTCCCTTAAAAAATCAATAAAAGGCGTAAGCCGCAAAAAAATATCTTAAAAAAAAAAAAAAAAAAAAGAAATCATGAACTAAGCTTAATTACCTGTATGAAATGACCGCTTAGGATAGTGTTACACATTGATTCTGACCAGAGAGTCACTTTTAAGTTATGCGTTTATGATCAAACAGGCCTCTTTTAGCTTTGTAATGGGTCCCATAGTAAAGTAAAAGTTGGTAAAAGTTTCAACCTCACAAAATCCAGCAGAATACTGGAAAATACATCTACTCTGCTACCATTTTCTATGGTAAGTATGATGCTAGCCTGGAACTCACCTATGCTTTCTATGGCATAGGGATTTGCCGGGAGAAACTGTGCGCATGAGACTAATTCATTAGAGCGATAGAGAGAGAGAGAGAGAGAGGAGTGTGTGCGTGAATTTAACAAAGGTGCATACGATCAGAAATCAGCAGAGAGTGATCGACGTTTGCGCCTTTTTCTCCCTGGAAATAAAAACTTCTGGGTTTCCGAGGCTAGTATGATTCTAGTTAGACTCTAACTAGCTGCTAAAGCTAATACATTTAGCTATCTAGCTAAATGTACTAGCTTTAGGTAATGTTGTGCGCTCTGTAATAAACGCATCTCGTGAAGGATATATGTTCCAAACACGAAGGTAAACAGCAAATACGTAATTAAATTAAAATAGAATTACCTTCGGTAATGAGTCTCTTTGGTTGCCGGCGGGTACGCCTGCTAGTCCGTGGACGCATCCTGGCCTCGTAGTCTGAGTTACAAAGTGGCTCACGTGTTTCAGGAATCACCGTCTCCCACTTGTACTCTGAAAGAATTTCAATAGCGGGTCCGGGTTCAATGTCTAAAGTGTTGTCCCAAAAAGAATAAAGGTGATTAAACTGTTGTGTTTTACCACCATGTGTCTTTAGCTCATTTAATATTATTACAATACTTCTATTCCTGCGTCGCATAACTTGCATTGTGTCAAACTCAACCCATGGAGCTTACCCAGCTGCTTGCAGTATTGTGATTATGGATCCTACATCACTTCCGGGACTACCGCGCTGTGATCTTAGAGTACTCTAAGGCTCAGGCTGTGATTGGC
Source organism: Protomyctophum parallelum (assembly GCF_964188405.1). NCBI lineage: Eukaryota > Metazoa > Chordata > Actinopteri > Myctophiformes > Myctophidae > Protomyctophum > Protomyctophum parallelum. Next base: position 1,211,748 of record NC_139715.1, read on the forward strand.
CAGAGTGTAAGAGCACAAATCACCACACACTTTAATGTTACACGAAAAAAAGAACAAATAATATGAAAATGTAAACAACACTAACCGTGCTATAGGATCACACAATGTCACCTTTTTGACATACTATTTTAGATAAAAATAATGTTCATTGTTTATTAATGTTTATTTATTTATTTGTATTAAATAATTATTTATATTTTTGTTAAATTAACAGTTCGAGCCATGCTGGCGGTTGTATTTAATTATTAGGGGCAAAATATATTTCGTTATTCTATCTGTAGTGAACAAGTTAAACATTTTACATTATTTGTATTTTTGAGATATGATGAAAGCAGGCGGAAATTTGCGAGAGGTAACAGTCCGAGAACTTCCGGTTCACAGTGTCATCTTGACTACTTCCCTTTCCGCCCAACAACTAGCGTTGCCGTCTGCTTGCATGGTTTCATCTGCGGAAACAGCTAGACATGTTCTCGACTTTAGAAAAAAAGTTTTTATTATTAAGCAGTGTTGGAAAACCAACCAAAGAGGTCGTTAAGTGGCTAATGGAGAAAAGGCTTTTAAGAAACCAGGTCAGATGCAACATTTGCAAATCAAAAATGAAACTACAAGCAACAACAGGCGTGGACGGGGTACGATGGTAAGCTACACAACATTAGCATATGCATGCTAAGAGAAGAAGGATGAAGGAAATAATTTCTATTCATGTTTCGTTATTATAATTTCTGTTCATCATGTTTCATGATTATAATTTCTATTCATCATGTTTCGTGATTATATTTAATTGTCTGGCACCTGAATAAAAATATATGTCCCCGGACCACGCCGTGGCCGGCCATACACCCCTGAAAAAGCGAATGTACATCAGCTATTTTCGAGCGCTTAAACGGCCGTATAGCTCCGGGACCGTGGGTCGCACCGGGATGTGGGAGGCCTCTCTGGACTCGGGCTGGCGAGGCGCAGGCGGCTGCGCTCGCCCCGGGCCAGGGTGTCCCGCACTGTTTGTTGATCCCGAGTATCAAAGAAACATACATGTAGTTAATGCTTGTTAATTAACTATTAGTTTAAAATTAATTCAGCATTAATTCCTCTAACTTACTGATGAAATCAATATTTCTTAAAAGGGATATTTCACTTAAAAAAAAAAAACACTTTGATATTTTATCGTCTACTTAGGCTTTCGGGAACACCCGGGACAGTTTTTAAGTAGCCTGGGGTCCACCTATGCTTTCTATGGCATAAGCAATCCTGCCGGGAGAATCTAGACGCAGCTGCGCAACATGAGACTTATTAATTAGACCGAGAGAGAGGAGTGTGCGTGCGCGTCAATTTAACAAAGGTGCAGATGATCAGAAATCAGCAGAGTAATCAACGTTTGCGCTACTCTATGCCGAATTGAAGTGGACTCGGTCCCAGACTTTGTTTTCTCTCCCTGGAAATAAAAACGTCTGGGTTATTTTTTAAGTTGCTTGATTTAATAATTGGATATTTTATATTCATATTATCAGACAAGCCCCCTTCCTGAATGTTAGGGCGCTTTCACACCGGACATGTTTGGTTCGTTTTAAACGAACCATGGTCCGCTTACCCCTTTGGTTCGGTTGGTGTGAACGTGCATACGAACTCTGGTGCGGTTCAAAGAAACGAACCATGGTCCGCTAAAAAAGGCCGAACTCGGTTCGCTTCCAAACGAACCACGGTGCGGTTCGTTACTGGTGTGAACGCATTCGGACTTTATAGAGGACCAAATACAGTACGATAGCCAAAATAGCCGCCGGGCGTCGGCAGTTGTGAGGCTGCATTAATAATTAGTTATAAAAGCATGTCTTTTTTACGGGGATCACTATTGAGCTGACAGTCCGATTTTAATAGTAGACGCATATATGTCGAGGCGCACTGCGCAGCGCAAATGTAATGGCAGCGTGGTTCACATGCGCAAAAATAACAGATGTACAAGTTGTACAGATGTACACGGAATGGTATGTACGGTATGGTAAATTTGGAGCGCATCTCTCTCTCAGCGCATGCAAGCAATTATATCTACAGGCCTTTAATATAGCCTATATCAGACTATGCTCTCTCGCTCTCTCGCTCTCTCGCTCTCTCGCTCTCGTAATGACAGCACAGGAAGACGCATGCAGCCCCTGTGCGCACCTGTGCGTAATGTGACTATATCGTTAGATTGGAAGACAATACAGTCTTGGCTGACAACACCAATTGAAAGTAGAGTTCCCAAGGATTATGGTGATATTTAAATTTTAAAAATCGCATAAGAAATGAGCGAGATATGCCTAAATAAAATGTTAGTGGTCTTGGCAATTTATTTTATTTGTGTGCGATCCGGGGCGACGGCACGGCACAATATATTTTCATTCATTTTTCAGATCATTGTCATGTCATTGCAGTGCAAACCATTAAATATAGCCTATATTAACTTCATAGGCTATTGTACAATATGTGACATATTTCTTTCACCCGGTATTATTGATGTGAGTTGATCAAAATAGTATTGCCTAGGCTATAATGCTTGACTTGTATAGCCTAGGCTATACAGTAGGCTATATAATGCCAGCACAGTCATTATTCTCTTTCTTTAAGACTAAAGGCAACCCTTGACTTGATGGGCTTTCTCAAATAGACTACTAATAATAATGCGACGATACCAGAAGTCCATTAACGTAATCAAAGCGATGCAATGACAAAGACAGTGAGAACAACAAAATAACAAGCTGACGGTGTGAATCAAACTATATATATTTTTTTGTCTTCTCTGTTCTGTTGCCTCGGGAGGTGTTTTCTGCTAAACAGGCTTCGTTGTTTTTGGCTTTTGGCGAGGCTGCAGCTAGCTGCTATTGGTCCACTCCGACAGGCTGTTTTATTTTAAGCATGTGCCGCCGCCACGCAAGTTATGACAAAGCATGTGAGTCTTCATGTGTGTGTGTGTGTGTGTACATGAGGGGGAGAGACAGAGAAATATTTAATGTTAAATAGGCTATACACAGGTGGTCCCAAATGATTCATTGATTACATCACGATCACTATAGCAAAAGACGTAAAACTAGGTCAACTCAATTACTCAATTAGCTGCAGCGGAGCTGTTCTGACTTGAAGCTCAATACTAACTGACCACCTTCAAGTTTAAACCATAAGATGACATGGAAATGCCCGCCGATTTGATGCGCAGAAATATATATCTAATCGGGTTAAGGTACATGGAAGAAAAGTCCTTTTTATCAGGGATACCTTGTTGTAGGCTATACATCTCCGTGAATTGTCAGCAAGCACATTATTGTTCAAACACCTACTCCTCTGTTCATCTGTTGCTCTTATTTGGCTAATAAAATAATTAATATGAATGAATGCAATAGCAAGTTGTTGCTGCCTGTCATGTTGCTGTTCTCTTCTCTCTGTGTGACTGAAGGTTGCCCCAAAATTTGTAGACAGTGATTTCCCCTCATGTTCTTTTCCCCCTCACTATTTGGTTCGCTTAACATGTCCACGTGTCATTTGTTTACATATTTGGTACGCTTTACAAAGTCCAGTGTGAACGCCAAACGGACCAAAATCAAAATGCTAATATTTGGTCCTTGGTCCTTGATCCGGACCTTCTAAGCGAACTTTGGGTGTGAAAGCGCCCTTAGATTCATCAAACCCCTGTCCTTGGTTCTGATGACTCACACTGCCCTCCTAATACGTGAGGAGTACATGGTTTTTCAAAAAATAAAACAAATAAGGAGAGCATTTGTAAACAAAATGACAAACATCAAGTTGATTAATTTGATTGATAAAACTAATTTTTATATACTATGATCACTGTCTCTGAGATATGCAAATCCGGACACACTCAATCATAAAGATAAGCATTCCAACATGTTTGTTTACGGAGCGGCGGTGGCTCAGGGGTAGAGTGCCTGGATGGTAACCGTAAGGTTGCCAGTTCGAACCCGGGCTCCCCCAGAGTTACTGTCGAAGTGTCCTTGAGCAAGACACTGAACCCCTAATTGCTCCCGATGTGCTAGTTGGTGCCTTGCATGGTTACTGCTGCCATCGGTGTATGAATGGGTGAATGTAATGCACAATCTCTGTAAAGCGCCTTGGATAAAGGCGCTATATAAATGCACCATTTACCATTTACCATTTACAATGGTCAAAAAATACAAAATAGACACCAAGTTCACATTTATATATCATCTAGTCTAGAAAAAACCTTTTTGGATTTGGCCACTATGATGAGCCTGAAGAGTTGCTGGGAAACTTTAGTGTAATCATTAGTGTACCCTGGGTTACATCTGGGACAAATGTTAGGGTATTTTGTCCTGGATAGTGAATTTCTCAAAGTTCTTATGATGTTCCTTTGAGTCAAATTCGCTAAGAACAGTTGAGATATTCTCTCCTAAATGAAGTTCATACATATCAGGTCCTAGACTTTACGAGTCACCAGAACCAAGGACTGGTGTTTTAGATGAATCTATCATGGTTCAAAATGGAGATCGAAATTAAAATGGGTTTGGTATAGGAAGGGGGTGAATATCAAATATCTAAACACTGAATCAAGCAACATAAAAACTGTCCCATGTGTTCCCACAAGCCTGCATGATTAGACGATCAAAAAGTTATTTTTTAAAAGTCAAATATCACTTTATTTTAATACAATTTTAAAAACCAAAAGGTTTTAATGTAACCCAGACAGCATCCTACATTGTGATTACTCTGTTTTAATATTCCTCCAGGCAGTGTCGCCACAGAGGACATCAGACATACACGTCTATCAGATCTGGATCCTTTTTTGAGGGGTCTAGACGACCCTTAAAATCTTCTTTAACTTTCATGTACAGGTAATAGGGCCACATTTGTTTTACTTTAATTTATATTTTTGATCTCATGTACTACATACAATTCAAATCAAGTATGTACGTCAAATGTGGATGCATTTTGCATTTGCCTTCAACACAAAGTACAAACACATTAAAGTTGCTTTTAATTCAAAGGCTAATAAACAACTAATGCTTTTTACACTTTTCTTCTTCAGATTTGTCCAGGGGCTGAGGCTGCGGCAAATTGACATGATGGACGATGGCATTGCAGGCAGTACACTCACCCTTACAAAGATGAACTCCAAACTGCGCAGTATCTGCTTCCGTGCCATGAGGAGAGAGAGGAGGAAGACAGGACAGCAACTAGGTGGGCCTCATGAGTTCGTCATGATAGATGAGAGCTACTTCTGCCACAAACGGAAGGTAATTGGGGTTCTCTCTGTCAGACTTGCCACTACATTGATATTGTTATCAGGGCTGTGCAAACATAGGTCCTGATTCTTCAAAAACGAAATGCGCCAGAGTGTAACGGTGGCGGAAACAGATATCGTATTTATCCGTCCGATCAAGCTACGTTGAGATGACGTGTTATTCAGAGAGTGGTGTGTACCACAGGTGCGCAGGTGTATCGCAGGTGTATGTCATACTGAATGCAGCGGGTGCAAAGTGATCGGAAAAGCACCCGACAACCTCATCTGCATTGATCCACGCCCAATTTCATACCATAAAAGGCTTCAAGCATGACTCAGCAGACAGCAGTTTGTCTGAGATCACAGCCGCGGTCACTGCTATCGAAGCTTGCAACGGTGCGTGCTCCGCTGAAGCAATATAATTATAATTTATTTAATTAAGTTCGGGACCAAGGCGGGTGCTCTCTATGCAGAGGTAAAACATATCCGATATTTAAAATATCTGATATGTCAATGCAAAAGTCGTCTTTTCAGAGAGAGCGAGAGAGAGAGAGAGACGAGAGAGGGAGGGGGCTGCACATGGGCCCTCGACACTGTTGCGCGATAAAGAACAGTAGCCCATAGCCCCATACATTCATAAGTAAATATATTATAGGCCTACCTCGTAGGCCTGGGATCCTCTTGTCTGAAGAAATTATAATCCAGTGAGTTTATCCAGTGAGTTAAACTATTCTGTGTGTGGCATCCATGTGATCAATATCAATATACATTATTATAAATTCTGTCTGTCTGTCCGTCATGTTCACGAGTGGAGGTGAGCTGGTTTAAAACTGATATGACTGGCCGACTTTCAAACACGCTGCATTCATTAGGCTATAAATGTGGTCTTCTATTTTTTATATAGGGCTAATTAGCCCTATTCATTTTCCAATGTGAATCGGATCGGCAGCACAAATAAAAAAGGTGTCGGGGCTTGCAGGGGCAGTTTCCTTATGGGACTCTATAGGCTAACTTGCCTCTAGAATGCATGCATTAGGCATACAAGTGCACTCGGCTTTTATATATATATATATATATATATATATCGTTTTTTTATGTGCTGATCGACCAATATGTTGGGGGCACATGCCTACATATTTTATCTGAGATTTGGGGACTATTTATTGATTCAGCATGAAGACTAAAGCCTTCTGAATAAATCTATATGCAAGTGTATGCTTCCGCAAATTTCTCCGCCACCTAAAGAGGTGGCGGAGGATTTAGCGGAGTTTCCGACGAACCAAAGTAAGCGTCAAGTCCACGGCCATTTCCATGAATTCCAAATTAATGTGGGAAATCCACGTAAATGCCTTTCCGCCAGCGTCACGGCAATATATCAGCGGAAACACGTTGAAGAATCAGGCCCATAGTGTACAAATGTCCTCACTTCATCATATTGACATGGTGAAGAGTCAAAGTCCAATCATTATCTAGTACTTTCTTTGTATTGATGAGCAGTAAATGAAATGTAGCCTATGCTTTTGGTTCTGACATGCTCTTATTGTTTAATATGTCAACAGTATGGACGAGGACGGTTTGGCAGCACATGGAGGAGACGCAAGTGGGTCTTTGGAATGCTGGGCATCAAACGAGAGAGACGCCTGCCAGTTCTGAGACTGGTCAAGAAACGTTCCAGGCGCCATCTATTGCCAATCATCACCAGGCATGTACGTCCAGGAGCATCAATAATCAGTGATCAGTGGAGGGCCTATGTAGGAGCTCTTTCTGCTGCAGGGTACAATCATTACTCGGTTAACCATAGTAGGACCTTTGTTGAACCTGAAAGTGGAGCACACACTCAGAATATTGAAAGGGCATGGGGGATTTATAAAGCCCAAGTGTGGCGACAGAGAGGAAACAGAAATGAAGGTCTTTTAAAGGAGCATTTGACCTTTATCGAATGGACATATTGGCTAGGCAGGAGGCATAAGTATGGTCCCTTGGGCCGTTTAATTAAGGATATCCGCCAAAAGTTTAGAATTAAATGAGGAAAGAAAGACGAAAAGGGTGTAATGTGTCATTAGATTACTTATTTATTGTTTTGGGACAAAAAAACAAGTGTGTGTGGGTGTATGTGGGTGTGCATCCATGCATTCTGTGTATTTTTTGTGCCTTTTTCTTTGCTTTTTTTTGGAACCAGAGGTATTTTATTTAATTGTATTCCTTTCAATAATAATAGGATCCATAATCACAATACTGCAAGCAGCTGGGTTGAGTTTCACACAATGTGAGTTATGCGACGCAGGAATAGAAGTATTGTAATAATAATAAATGAGCTAAAGACACATGGTGGTAAAACACAACAGTTTAACCACCTGTGCAGGTTGACTGGCTGTCTGACGTGGCGGTGACGTGGTCTGACAGCTGACAGCTCGATGGCGCCGTACTATGGCGACACGCTCAGAGCAGCTCTCGTCTTATTGTTTGTCTTCATGTTTTATGTCTCTGTCTCTTCGTGCATTGTTGTTTATGACCGTAAGACACTACTGGACATAAGATTGGATGTTCCCAGCGATTGGAAGCCGCGGTATTTACCGAGAGAACTCTACAACAACAACAACGCGGATACCCCGCCACGGAGCAGCAACAAACACAGACGGGGAAAGAGAGGTGGCGTCCTAGCGAGGTTACGAGGACGACCTACCAGACCCCCGATCCCCAGTATGCTGCTCGCTAACGTTCAGTCTCTCGATGAGAACAAGCTGGATGACCTCCACAGCCGCTTACGTTCACAGCGGGATATAAAGAACTGCTGTGTGTTTTGCTTCACAGAGTCGTGGTTGAGCTCAAACACACCCGACAGGGCGATACAACCGGAGGGGTTCTCTGTGTTCCGCACCGACCGTTCTAGGACGGTCACGGGCAAGTCGAAGGGAGGTGGTGTTTGTTTCCTCATAAATGACAAATGGTGCACAGACGTGGTTATTGCCTCACAGTACTGCTCGCCAGTACTAGAACATCTCACACTAAGGTGCAGGCCATTCTATCTCCCCAGGGAGTTCCCCTGTGTATTGCTAACGGCTGTTTACATCCCGCCAGAAGTCAAGGCAGACGAGGCGTTGGATGAGCTGTATGGCGTTATTAGCAAACAGGAGACTATACACCCGGAGGCCGTATCAATTGTGGCGGGGGACTTTAACCACTGTAACATGAAAACTGTGTTACCAAAATACTACCAACATGTCAAATGCCCAACCAGAGGGAATAAAACTCTCGATCACTGTTACTCCACCATCAAGGCTGCTTATAGAGCGCTACCGCGCCCTCACTTTGGGAAATCCGACCACCTGGCCGTGCTTCTACTCCCTGCCTTTAAGCAGAAGGTGAAGTGTGAGCAGCCCACAGTGAGATCGGTACAGAGCTGGTCCACAGATCACGTTACTAAACTCCAGGGCTGTCTTGATGCGACAGATTGGACCATTTTCAAGGACTCTGCCACGAGTCTGGATGAATATGCGGATTCTGTCGCCGACTACGTCAAGTTCTGTGTGGATATCTGCATTCCAGTACGTTCAGTTCGCTCCTATCCGAACCAGAAGCCATGGATTAACAGTGACATTCGCATCAAACTGAGGGAGCGCACCGTCGCTTTCAAATCCGGGGATGTGGAACTATACAAGCGATCCAGATATGAACTGAGAAAGGCTATCAAAGCCGCAAAGAGACAGTACAGAGTCAAATTAGAACTCGACTACAGCGGCTGTGACTCGCGGCGAATGTGGAGCGGACTGCAGGCGGTTACGGGCTATAAACCCAAGTCAGGTAATATCACTGACACCTCCGCGTCTTTACCAGACGAGCTGAACAACTTTTTTGCCCGCTTCGAGGCTCACAACTCGGACCCAGCCACTGCGCAGAGCGCACCGGAGGCGGTGGACCTGCAGGTGACGCAGAGGTCTGTGAGTAAAGCGTTCCAAAAAGTTAATGCTCATAAAGCTGCAGGGCCAGACGGGATAGCCTCTCGTGTCCTTAAGACATGCTATAACCAGCTGTCATGGGTATACACAGACATATTTAACCTGTCCCTGTCATTGTGCGTGGTGCCATTGTGTTTTAAAAAAACAATAATTGTACCCATTGCCAAGAAAAAACCTGTTACCTGTCTCAATGATTATCGACCTGTTGCTTTGACATCTGTTCTCATGAAATGCCTGGAGAAAATGGTTATCTCTTATATCAAGAGCATAATTCCTGCTAGTATTGATCCTTTACAGTTTGCTTACTGTGCAAATAGATCTGTGGATGATGCAATCTCTCTTGCTTTACACACTGCCCTGGTACATCTAGACAAGAAAAGCTCTTATGTCAGACTACTGTTCATAGACTATAGTTCCGCATTTAACACTATTGTACCATCTAAATTAGTGTTGAAACTCAGTGGACTTGGTGTGGGCAGCTCCATCTGTAACTGGCTATTTGATTTTCTGACGGGTAGGCCCCAGTGTGTTCGCATAGGAGAGAGAAGCTCATCCACAATTCTCACCAGAACCGGTGCGCCCCAAGGCTGCTGCCTCAGTCCTCTGCTGTACAGCTTGTTTACGTTTGATTGTGTCGCCAGATACGAGAATAACATCATAATTAAATTTGCGGATGATACCACAGTGATCGGACTAATAACCGACGGTGATGAGAGGGCCTATAGGAGGGAGATAGAGGATCTAACTCTATGGTGCGATAACAATAACCTCTCACTTAACACCAATAAGACCAAAGAAATCATTGTAGACTTTAGGAAGTCCAAAGGCATCCACACCCCCATTTCCATCAAAGGGTCATCTGTCGACATAGTTGATAACTTTAAATTCCTGGGCATACATATCACAGACACATTCACATGGTCACTCAACAACGAGTACATCCTCAAGAAGGCGCAGCAGCGACTGTACTTTCTGAGGCGCCTTAAAAAATTTGGCTTAAGTACAAAAGGACTAGTGAACTTTTATCGCTGTATAATTGAAAGTGTCTTAACTGGCTGTATCACAGTGTGGTACGGTAACACGACCGCTCAGGACTGCAACAGGTTGCAGAGGACCATTAAAACAGCAGCTAAAATCATCGGCACTACAGAATTACCCAGTCTCCATAACATCTACACCACTCGCTGTATGAAAAAAGCCCATAACATCATGGAAGACACCAGCCACCCCGCAAATACCCTGTTCAAACTACTCCCCTCCAAAAAACGCTACCAGAGCATCAAATCTCGTACCACCCGTCTCAGTAACAGTTTTTACCCCCAGGCAGTCAGGCTGCTGAACAGCTGACCTTGAACTGTATTGCACTTCACTTCACTTGCACTTTCTTTTACTGTTTTTTGTCTTTTCTTGCACTATAGATGTTTGTTTATGTCCTGTGTATGTAAGACGGAGAGTGCTCTGAGCAAAATAAATTTCATTGTATGTATACTCTGTATCTATACAAATGACAAATAAACCTGAACCTGAACCTGAACCTTTATTCTTTTTGGGACAACACTATAGACATTGAACCCGGACTCGCTATTTAAATTATTTCAGAGTACAAGTGGGAGACGGTGATTCGACGATGAAACACGTGAGCCACTTTGTAACACAGACTACTGAGTTGAAGAAACCTTTGGTGTTGATCGCAATACCATCGTGAGTCAGGCAGCTATTGCAGAGCTTAAAATGGTAAACCCGGAAACATACAATAATTTAAGAAGCAAATTCAAACCCAACGATAGTCTTAAAGTCTTTGCTCAGCTCTGCCACACTTTCTGTGCACTCGAACCAGACGCCAGCAGTATTGCGGATCTAAAGCAGAAGAATATACTTCTTGGCATTAGCAAGAAGTAATTTCTTTTGTGTTATTGTGAACTTGTGCCAGTAAGCCAAAAGTGCATTTTTATTTAATTTTATTCCTTTTAATAATTATGTCAGTTTGTTGCAAGCACTGTAGTTGAAAAAAACCCTTTGTTCGCACATTGTGCAGGAACAAAAATTAGAATGGTTTTACAGTACCGGTAGTGTGTAATAGACCATTAAGTTCTGGAATAGCTGCTTAAAGGACAACTTTAGTTTTTTTCAACCAAGGTTCATGTTTTAGGTTGTTATTAGAGAAAGTAAAAGGTGAGTGTTCATTTTCTTTCATTTGCTGCTTTCTTTAGTTTTAGCTCTTTTTGACAGGGGGGCGGGGGCATTCGAGCATGGGGCTAAATATGTATTTTTTTACCAAATTTTATTTATTTATTATTTACTATAGTCCTAATAAACCCCAGGAAATTACATCTGGCCACAGCAGATCACAGGATCTACTGAATGTGAAGGTAGCCTACTGGAGGAAGGCTTATACTGTGTGTGTATAGGCTCAATATGTCAGTTTGTCACATTCAATAGATCCTGTGATCTTTTGTGGCCAGATGTAATTTCCTGTGGTTTATTAGGACTATAGTAAATAATAAAAAAATAAATCGCCATAATATTTTGTAAAAAAATACATATTTAGCCCCATGCTCGAATGCCCCCCTGTCAAAAACTGCTAAAATCCCCCAAACGAAAGAAAGCAGCAAATGAAAGAAAATGAACACTCACCTTTTAGTTTCTCTAATAACAACCTAAAACATGAACCTTAGTTGAAAAAAACGAAAGTTGTCTTTTAATTCAAGATGATGTACAAACTGCACCGTTTTGGGACAAAAAAACAGAAGTGTGTGTGTGTGTGTGTGTATGTGGGTGTGCATACATGCATTCTGTGTATTTTTTGTACACGGTACAAAAAATTGTATTTTCAATAATAATGTCAGTTTGTTACAAGCACTGAGCTATTTCTGAACTTAATGCTCTACAAACTGAGCGGTTTGGGACAACAAAAAACAAGTGTGTGTGTGTATGTGGGTGTCCATCCATGCATTTTGTGTAATTGTTGTGCCAAAGGTATTTTATTTAATTGTATTCCTTTTAATGTCAGTTTGTTACAAGCACTGAGTTGAAGAAACCTTTTATCGGGTATATGTGTGTGTAACAGACCACAGCCTTGTTACAGCCTTGTTCAGGAACAAAACAAATAATAGTTTTGGTTTACAGTAGTGGGTAATAGTCTAGACCATATTGAATTATGCAGCTATTTCTGAACTTAATGCTCTACAAACTGAGCGGTTTGGGACAACAAAAAACAAGTGTGTGTGTGTATGTGGGTGTGCATCCATGCATTTTGTGTAATTGTTGTGCCATTTTTTTGTTTTGTTTTTTTAAGCCAAAGGTATTTTATTTAATTGTATTCCTTTTTATGTCAGTTTGTTACAAGCACTGATTTGAAGAAACCTTTTATCGGGTATATGTGTGTGTAACAGACCACAGCCTTGTTACAGCCTTGTTCAGGGACAAAAGCAATAATAGTTTTGGTTTACAGTAGTGGGTAATAGTCTATGCCATATTGAATGATGCAGCCATTTCTGAACTTAATGCTCTACAAAAAACAACTAAAAAAAACACAATTGTGTGTGTGTATGTGGGTGTGCATTCATGCATTTTGTGAAAATGTGGTGCCATTTTTTTGTTTGAATGTCAGTTTGTTACAAGCACTGTAGTGTTGTGTTGTTACCTTGTTACAGCCTTGTTCAGTAACAAAATAATCAAGCAGCTATTTCAGAAGTTAATCATGTTTGTGACAAGAAAACTAAAGTGTGTGTGTGTATGTGGGTGTGCATTCATGCATTTTGTGTTTTGTTGGTATGCATTGAGACAGTTTGGAATAAAAACAAATATGCTTGATTTGTTGTGTTTTCAGTATTTACTAAACATCACTTAATTGTTAATTAACAAGTAGTTAATGCTAAAATGAATGTGACTTTACTTTAGAGGACAAGCATCTAGTAACTAAACATTAATGAACTGGTAGTTAATGATGAAATGAAAGTGACTTTACTTTGGAGGACAAGCATCTAGTAACTAAACCTTAACTAAACGTTAATTAACTGGTAGTTAATTGATGATAAATGAACCCTGGGGGTCCTCCTGCGACCCCCAGGTGAGCCAGTCCAACATGTGAAACCCCCGGGAGTTTTAGAACCAGTTTCGGAGACCGAGTCAACTCACTAATCCTACCCGCATATGAGCACTCATCCTGGGCATAGAACTGACCGATAATAACAGATCTACAAACACACCACATTAAGTAACAGGCTTAACTACTGATAGATTAACGGAGGTTAAGTAATGGTTAAGTAATGGGTTACTTAAACATTAATGGATTGAAGAAGACAAGGAATTAATGAAGATTTAATGATAGTTCATGATAACTAATGAATCACCAAAGGCTTAATCAAGCCTTAATTAAACCTTAATCAAGCCTTAATTACGTGTATGAGTTCGTCCCTTAAAGTAAAGTGTTACCGAGAATTGTTGTCCACACTGATCACACACATAGGGTTTCTCTCCAGTGTGAATTTGCTTGTGTGTTTTAAGGTTGGTCAAATGAGAGAAGTGTTGTCCACAATGATCACATCCATAGGGGTTCTCTCCAGTATGAATTTTCTGGTGGCTTTTAAGGGTTGCAATTTGAGAGAAGTGTTGTCCACACTGATCACATCCATATGGTTTCTCTCCAGTGTGAATTCTCTTGTGGCTTTTAAGGGTTGCAATTTGAGAGAAGTGTTGTCCACACTGATCACATCCATAGGGTTTCTCTCCAGTGTGAATTATCTGGTGTATTTTAAGTTTGTACATTGTAGGGAAGCGTTTACCACACTGATCACAGCAGTGGTGTTTTTGCATAGCCAAGCTTCTTTGTTCATTCACCGGTAGAACAGGTAAACCAGGCTGATTATGCAACACTGAATTGGAAACAAATATAAATTAAACATTGCTTAGTTGTTTCATGGTCTTGAAATTGCAGAAACGAATGTGAAGTTAATGTACACAATTATACATTAGCAGACAAATACAATTCGACAATCTGTTGTGCATTTTAGAAAAAGAGACAAACAACCGTTTTTTAAGTCAATGCTAATATTAAAACAAAACAAATAAACATGAAATTTATGACTGTATATCCATAGACACAGTAAGTAACTTACATAGGTCTTGATCATTGGGTCCTCCTTGTTGAGCAGAACTGTTCATGGTGGCATTGGTAGAGTTCATCTTCAGCTGAAGTCTGGAGTCCACAGTCAGATGTGATCAGAAATTATTGATATCCTGGAGGAGTTGTGGAGAACTGACAACTACAAACTCTTCTTATACTAGAGAGTCTGAGGTGGAACCACTAACTGCTTGGTGTTGATTGGCCAAAGAGGAGAACAATAGAATAATGGCTCAACCAATCACAACCTAACAAACTGCTGCATGCTCCACCCCTCTGTAGCTCCTCCCCCAGGCCATGATATATGCAACATTCTAGAAATAAACTGCTAACTGTGAGATTGCTTTGTAAGCTTCATATTTAATGAATCTAAACTATATCCAAATTATAATACATTGATGTATGAATATAAGTACATCCTATCAATCTATGACGTGGACGTGAGTAAAGTAAATGCAGGAGTGAGCATGAATCCCAAATAACAGACACTGTCAGAGTCAAAGCATATAATATAGAAAACACGATTATTTAGTTATTGGTAAATCAGGAAACAAATAACTGAAACAAGATAAATAAAAATAACAAAACATTACAGCGCAGAAGAGAAAGAAAGTCAAACTCAATAAAATGCAGTGGGAAACAGAACAGTGTTTAATTGTAACATAAATAAGAGTGCCAGCATACCTGCTGTTTCCTGGGAGTTTTTCCATATGTGGTGCATAAAATCAGCTGGTTTATAATAAACCTTAAAAACCTCAAAGGAGTAGTTCCTACCAAACACTCTCCATTGGGACTCCTACTGGAGACTGATATTCACAAATGATATGCTATGGATATTATGTACATGCAATGAGTATCTGGATAATATATGTCTAACCGTATTGAATAATATAAGTGGATATTAATTAATGCAGCAGAGTCAAAGAGGATTGCTCTACATTATTTCAGTAAGATCAGAACCAAAGCTCTGGTGAAGAAACAACTGATCATAGCCTACTGTGATGTGGTGCATAAAAACTGCTGGTTTATAATAAACCTTAAAACACCAAACACTCTCCATTGGGACTCCTACTGGAGACTGATATTCACAAATGATATGCTATGGATATTATGTACATGCAATGAGTATCTGGATAATATAAGTGGATATTAATGAATGCAGCAGAGTCAAAGAGGATTGCTCTACATTCTTTCAGTAACATCAGAACCAAGTAGAACCAGCTCTGGTGAAGAAAAACTGCTCATACTGTGATTTACATCATTACAAAGAAACAGTTAGGCCTATTTGTTTTCCAAATCACAAACTGCCACCCACCCCCTAAATGATTGCAGATAGTCTAGATACTACAGAATCTCTGGTACTATCTTTTTAAAATCGCAATGTAAGTTCAATTTGACAGTCTTCATAAATAGTAGGCACAATGTGAAGGCCTTCACATATTTTACGATGTCATATTTTATTTCTGATGACTTTTATTCAATGTTTTTCAAATGCTAAATAATGAACAAACCCCACATTCTTTCACCAGCTGGTTAAAATGTAAACAGGCTAAATGATGATGACCGATGCTTCATTCACTATAGACAATGCATTCAAATGCAGAGATTAAACGTGTCAATGGTCACTGGTTGTCTGGCATTGGACAGATCACCTGTTAATGATCACATTATGGATGAACTGAGACCAGTTTACACCTCTTTGACTCTGATGAGTTTTAGCAGAACAACAGAAATAGGTCTATCACACATAACTTAATATTACCCTTTGTGAAAAATAAAGGTGTTGTAAGGGATATGTGTAGTTAAAATAGCTCTAGTAATCATTGATATAATTATTGTTTGTTCAGTAACAGAGGACTTCCCATGTCTCCATATCCATTATCCAGACATATATACAGAATATAAGTGAAACTGTAAGGGAAACTGGAAGAAATTAAACTAAAACACAAGCTGAAAAATCTTTGCAGGGTTCTCTCTCCTTTAAGATGGAATTTGTAACCCACATGTTTACCAAAGAGATTGTGCGATGGGCAGACTCCTGGTACTTTAGTGTTGAGTAACAACGACAATTAATGCTATTCTATATTTTTTGTAAAGCACGGACAAACGATTGATTCGACATTTTATTCAGTTTGTAGAATGGGTACAGTTCAACAAAAGTACAGGTCAATACAAAAAACCTGATATGAGGACATTTACATCCGACATACAACTAAAATCCTCTAAATGTAAACTACAGCAAATCTGGGGAATCTGTAACATGGTAGAAGTTTACTTGCAATTCATCTAGACATGGAAACATTTGTTTCATCGCCATCATATTAATCTAGAATTAGCACGCTCATATACATGTAATGCGTTTAAACAGTTTAGCCTTAAACAATTGTTTAAAAAATATCATATGGATCATTTTCAGTGGCTCAAATTAGTACAATTCTAACAAAAGAGTCAACAGTTTAAATCCAGTGTGTACAACCTTGTGAAATCTAAATTATTTGAATTACTAAAAGACTTTTCCACAAACAATTAGCCTGGCCTTCTCTCCAGTGTGAACTCTCTGGTGGGTTTTAAGGCCGGACATTCGAGAGAAGTGTTTCCCACAATGATCACATCCATAGGGTTTCTCTCCAGTGTGAATTCTCTGGTGGCTTTTAAGGTTGGTCAAAAGAGAGAATTGTTTCCCACACTGATCACATCCATATGGTTTCTCTCCAGTGTGAATTTGCTTGTGTGTTTTAAGGTGGGTCAAATGAGAGAAGTGTTTACCACAATGATCACATCCATAGGGTTTCTCTCCAGTGTGAATTATCTGGTGGCTTTTAAGGCTGGACATTTGAGAGAAGTGTTGTCCACATTGATCACATCCATATGGTTTCTCTCCAGTGTGAATTATCTGGTGTATTTTAAGGTGTGCCATTTGAGAGAATTGTTTCCCACACTGATCACATCCATAGGGTTTCTCTCCAGTATGAATTTTCCGGTGGGTTTTAAGGATGTCCATTTGAGAGAAGTGTTTTCCACACTGGTCACATCCATATGGTTTATCTCCAGTGTGAATTATCTGGTGTTTTTTCAGGGTTGACTTGTCAGAGAAGTGTTGTCCACATTGATCACATCCATAGGGTTTCTCTCCAGTGTGAATTCTCTGGTGTAATTTAAGGTGTGCCATTTGAGAGAATTGTTTCCCACACTGATCACATCTATATGGTTTCTCTCCAGTGTGAACTCTCTGGTGGGTTTTAAGGCTGGACATTTGAGAGAAGTGCTGTCCACAGTGATCACATCCATAGGGTTTCTCTCCAGTATGAATTATCTGGTGTGTTTTAAGTTTGGTCATTGTAGGGAAGCGTTTACCACAGTGATCACATCCATAGGGTTTCTCTCCAGTATGAATTCTCTGGTGTCTGGTAAGTTGGTAACATGGTAGAAGTTTACTTGCAATTCATCTAGACATGGAAACATTTGTTTCATCGCCATCATATTAATCTAGAATTAGCACGCTCATATACATGTAATGCGTTTAAACAGTTTAGCCTTAAACAATTGTTTAAAAAATATCATATGGATCATTTTCAGTGGCTCAAATTAGTACAATTCTAACAAAAGAGTCAACAGTTTAAATCCAGTGTGTACAACCTTGTGAAATCTAAATTATTTGAATTACTAAAAGACTTTTCCACAAACAATTAGCCTGGCCTTCTCTCCAGTGTGAACTCTCTGGTGGGTTTTAAGGCCGGACATTCGAGAGAAGTGTTTCCCACAATGATCACATCCATAGGGTTTCTCTCCAGTGTGAATTCTCTGGTGGCTTTTAAGGTTGGTCAAAAGAGAGAATTGTTTCCCACACTGATCACATCCATATGGTTTCTCTCCAGTGTGAATTTGCTTGTGTGTTTTAAGGTGGGTCAAATGAGAGAAGTGTTTACCACAATGATCACATCCATAGGGTTTCTCTCCAGTGTGAATTATCTGGTGGCTTTTAAGGCTGGACATTTGAGAGAAGTGTTGTCCACATTGATCACATCCATATGGTTTCTCTCCAGTGTGAATTATCTGGTGTATTTTAAGGTGTGCCATTTGAGAGAATTGTTTCCCACACTGATCACATCCATAGGGTTTCTCTCCAGTATGAATTTTCCGGTGGGTTTTAAGGATGTCCATTTGAGAGAAGTGTTTTCCACACTGGTCACATCCATATGGTTTATCTCCAGTGTGAATTATCTGGTGTTTTTTCAGGGTTGACTTGTCAGAGAAGTGTTGTCCACATTGATCACATCCATAGGGTTTCTCTCCAGTGTGAATTCTCTGGTGTAATTTAAGGTGTGCCATTTGAGAGAATTGTTTCCCACACTGATCACATCTATATGGTTTCTCTCCAGTGTGAACTCTCTGGTGGGTTTTAAGGCTGGACATTTGAGAGAAGTGCTGTCCACAGTGATCACATCCATAGGGTTTCTCTCCAGTATGAATTATCTGGTGTGTTTTAAGTTTGGTCATTGTAGGGAAGCGTTTACCACAGTGATCACATCCATAGGGTTTCTCTCCAGTATGAATTCTCTGGTGTCTGGTAAGTTGGGACATTGTAGGGAAGCGTTTACCACACTGATCACAGCAGTGGTGTTTTTGCTTAGCCAAGCTTCTTTGTTCATTCACCTCTGGTAGAACAGGGAAGCCAGACTGATGACGCAACACTGGACAAAGAAAATTAAATATTGTTTAGAGGACACTACTTCATAAACGTAAAATAGCAAAAACTAGATAATTACCACAATTAACATTTTTACCAGCCCACCAACAAAATAAAAACATCCTTATGGCATGCTGTATATCCATATAGACACAATAAGTAACTTACATAGGTCTTGCTGGTCCTTGGGCCCTCCCTGTTGAGCATCATTGTTGAGAGAGTTCATCTTCAGCTGAAGTCTGGTCAGGTCAGATGTGATCAGAAATGATTGATATCCTGGAGGAGTTGTGGAGAACTGACAACTACAAACTCTTCTTATACTAGAGAGTCTGAGGTGGAACCACTAACTGCTTGGTGTTGATTGGCCAAAAAGGAGAGCAATAGACATGTATCCACCAATCACAACCTAACAAACTGCTGCATGTGCTCCACCCCTCTCTAGCTCCTCCCCTGGTAATGTGCTCCACTTATCTGTAGCTCCTCCCCCAGGCCATGCTATAAGCAACATTCTAGAAATAAACTGCTAACTGTGAGATTGCTTTGTAAGCTTCATATTTAATGAATCTAAACTATATCCAAATTATAATACATTGATGTATAAATATAAGTACAGTCTATGACGTGAACGTGAGTAAAGTAAATGCAGGAGTGAGCATAAATCCTAAATAACAGACACTGTCAGAGTCAAAGCATATAATATAGAAAACATGATTATTTAGTTATTGGTAAATCAGGAAACAAAATAAATAAAACATAACAAAACATTACATCAGAGAAGAGAAAGAAAGTCAAACTCAATAAAATGCAGTGGAAAACAGACCAGTGTTAAATTGTAACATAAATAAGAGTGCCAGCATACCTGCTGTTTCCTGGGAGTTTTTCCATATGTGGTGCATAAAAACTGCTGGTTTATAATAAACCTTAAAAACCTCAAATGAGTAGTTCCTACCAAACACTCTCCATTGGGACTCCTACTGGAGACTGAGGTTCACAAATGATATGCTATGGATATTATGTACATGCAATGAGTATTGAATAATATAAGTGGATATTAATGAATGCAGCAGAGTCAAAGAGGATTGCTCTACATTATTTCAGTAACATCAGAACCAAGTAGAACCAGCTCTGGTGAATAAACAACTGCTCATACTGTGATTTACATCACAATGTGAAGGCCTTCACATATTTTATGATGTCATATTTTATTTCTGATGACTGCACTTTTATTCAATGTTTTTCAAATGCTAAAAAATGAACAAACACCACATTCTTTCACCAGGTTAAAATGTAAACAGGCTAAATGATGATGACTGATGCTTCATTCACCATAGACAATGCATTCAAATGCAGAGATTAAACGTGTTAATGGTCACTGGTTGTCTGGCATTGGACAGATCACCTGTTAATGATCACATTATGGATGAACTGAGACCAGTTTACACCTCTTTGACTCTGATGAGTTTCAGCAGAACTACAGAACTTCCTTTGTGAAATGGTAAAGGTGCTGTACAGGAGATGTTTTGTTAAAATGGCTCTAGTAAATCATTGATATATTGTTTGTTCAGGTCTTCCCATGCCTCCATACCTACTTCACTAACATCATTATTACTGTTTCATAATGTGAATTATGTTAAAAGTACAATTGATCAACAGCAATGTATTACTTTTATTATTATTTTATATTAAGGTGCAATGTAAGTTCAATTTGTTTCCACTTTAGTATAGAAGACAGTGGTCTGGTTTCTGTACAAAACTGGTCAAGGCCTAACAACAAATTATTGTCAAATCCTCTTACGCCAGGGCTCCACTGGGCGCGTCTGCGTCGCGTCTCCGTCAACGTCGGGAATGTGCCCTTTTAATCAATGGAGGGTGGCTCCACTGCCCGCGTTGCGTCGCGTCTCCGTCACCATAAAATAGAACCGGTTCGTTTTTTGACGCACGCACGCGTGACGCAACGCGACGCAGACGCGCCCAGTGGAGCCCTGGCGTTAGTCTCATAGCCCATTGTGTAATGTATAGGCCTGTGCAGAAACATGTGTCCATACAGTATTATTAATTCATGATCAGGATAAGTCAGGATAAATGACAATAACAGCAACAACTGTATTTGTGTAAACCAGGGAAACCTGGACAACGTTAAGTCTTTAAGTCATTGTTCAGGTTTCTCTGAGGGAATGAGGAGCACTCAGGTGTGTGGAATTAGTTTCAATAGGGTTGTAAAGAACCCAAACACGTTTTCTACTGATCTTTTCTATATTCTGGGTGAACAGACATTGTTATTATGATCTTATTGTGAAAAAAGTTGTTTTCCTTTGATTTTGTGATTTGAGCCAAATGCTTTTATTTTAAAGGGAGTTTTGTGGGACATAGCTACCTGCGCACCGGAAAGAGGAAGTCTATTACATAATAACCAGACAAGAGAGAGAGAGAAGACGCATGTTTTTCTGTTGCTACAAAGAAAACCGCGCATTTTTTCTGTTTGCCATTGATACTTTCAATGTTTGTTTTAGCACCCCCCGAAGAGGCATAAGGTTTGTACACTTGGACTGTGTTTGCAACATACAGTACAACACGTTTGTTGTACTAAAGGACTATTGATAAAGTACACTTTTGATTTGTTAACACCCTGTTCAGTTTATGGAATGAAAGACGTATTTCTGCAGCAAAGGCTCACGGTGCTACAAGGATAATGAACTATAAACTAAAGTTTGGTTTGCTACTCTTTCTGTAAAGTGTGTTGTAAATGAAAGGTTATAATTACATGCAAAGGAAGGATTGTTATCACTGCATTTCATACATTTTGGATATAAATTGTCTTTATTTCTTATTTCATTATATTATACTTAAAAAGGGTTAAAAGGAGGCATTTCATTACTTTTGGAGTTAAAAACAGCTGTTAAAAAGGAAAAACTAGTTCATTATTATAAGTGCATGGTGATGTTAAAGTCAATTCATTGTAATGTGTTTACAGGTATTCTAATTTCTGAATGATGCTCGAAACCATTTAAAAGGGAAAGGGAATTGTACTGTTTTGTATATGCTATAGTTGCATTTGGAGCTAATGTGAGCTACGGCAATTTTTACGTGTAATACTAACAGAGTATTTTGTTTTGTGTTCTTTATTTTCTTGTCAGTTCTTACGGTGGTTTATGGACTAAATAAATTCACTATCATCAGTACAAGTCTTGACCTTCTTTCGGCGGACTTTTAAACACATTCTTACCCCAGGTTAAAATGTAAACAGGCTAAATGATGATGGCTTATGATTCATTCACTATAGACAAGCATTAAAATGCAGATATTAAACGTGTCAATGGTCACTGGTTGTCTGGCATTGAACAGACCTGAAACCATTTTACACCTCTTTGACTCTGAGGAGTTTCAGCAGAACTACAGAAATAGGTCTATCACACAGAACTTAATATTACCCTTAATGAAATGTTACAGGTGTTGTAAGGGATATGTGTAGTTAAAATAGCTCTAGTAATCCTTGATATATTTATTGTTTGTTCAGTAACAGAGGTCTTCCCATGTCCGCATGCAGCCCAGGGAGAGGTCCAATGCGGACCTCGAGGTGATTTTCAAAAAGAAGGAAAACAACAACCACCCAAGGCCGTTTTTAAAAAGCAGACCTGGCAACACTGGCTGATTAGCTACTGAGGCTAAGGCTATAATGTGTCTGCACAGGGGGTAAACAAAGGTGTTCACAGCTCTCACCTGCAGGATTCTGCTCCATTAAACAGGGTGGTAGTTGTCCAGCACTCCATTAAACAGGGTGGTATAGTTGTCTTTCCAGCGGTCAAGGCCAAGTGAGAAACACTGGCGTGCATTCACACTTTCACCATCATGCCTGAAAGCAAAGGAAATGCAATACATGCAATGAGTATCTGGATAATATATGTCTAACAGTATTGAATAATATAAGTGAATATTAATTAATGCAGCAGAGTCAAAGAGGATTGCTCTACATTCTTTCAGTAACATCAGAACCAAGTAGAACCAGCTCTGGTGAAGAAACAACTGCTCAAACTGTGATTTACATCCCAGCATCTTACAAAGAAAAACAGTTAGGCCTATTTGTTTTACAAAACACAAACTGCCACTCACCCCTAAAATGACAGTGAAGACAGTCTTCATAAATAGTACACAAGCCTTCATATCATGTATATCAGTATAATACCACGTCCCCTGTACTTTTACTATTATTTTATTAAGGTGCAATGTAAGTTCAATTTGTTTCCACTTTAGTATAGAAGACAGTGGTCTGGTTTCTGTACAAAACTGGTCAAGGCCTAACAACAAATTAGTATATTGTCAAATCCTCAGTCTCATAGCCCATTGTGTAATGTGTAGGCCTGTGTGCAGAAACATGTGTCCATACAGTAGCCTATTATTAATTTGTGGTCAGGATAAGTCAGGATAAAATGGGTTAAAATGTAAACAGGCTAAATGATGATGGCTTATGATTCATTCACTATAGACAAGCATTCAAATGCAGGTATTAAACGTGTTAATGGTTGTCTGGCATTGGACAGATCAACTGTTAACGATCACATTATGGATGAACTGAGAACATTTTACACCTCTCTTCTGGAGTTCCAGAAGAACTACAGAAATAGGTCTATCACACAGAACTTAATATTACCCTTTGTGAAATGTTACAGGTGTTGTAAGGGATATGTGTAGTTAAATAGCTCTAGTAATCATTGATCAGGTTAAATTTATTAGTTTGTCCCCGTGGGGCGATTTGGTTTACAGCAAGGCATCAAACATAATTGATAATTGTTTGTTCAGTAACAGAGGTCTTCCCATGTCTCCATATAGGATACATACAGAATATAAGTGAAACTGTAAGGGAAACTGGAAGAAATTTAACTAAAACACAAGCTGATAAATCTTTGGAGGGTTCTCGCTCCTTTAGGATGGAATTTGCAACCCACATGTTTACCAAAGAGATCGTGCGATGGGCAGACTCCTGGTACTGAACAAAGACTGCATGTTTAAATGGATGTTTCACTTTCAAACATGTTTGGGGGATTTTAACATCTACACATTTACTAAGATGATTTGTTTAACTATAGACCAAGCTTTAAAGATATACTAAGAAGAACAAAACAGGAAGATAAAACAACCTTTCATAATAGCATTTGGAATATCCATCGTAACTAAATACATAGGCAGTTTGTTTTAGTGTTGAGTAACAACAATGAATGATATACTATATTTTTTGTAAAGCACAGACAAACGATTGATTCAACATTTTATTCAGTTTGTAGAATGGGTACAGTTCAACAAAAGTACAGGTCAAAACAAAAAACCTGATACGAGGAAAAATAAACAACAAAATTGTACACCAGGGTTCTCCATTTTTCAATTCATCCGGACATTTACATCCGACATACAACAAAAATCGTCTAAATGTAAACTACAGCAAATCTGGGGAATCTGTAACATGGTATAAGACCAGTCCGTTCAAATAGTCTGTTTACTTGCAATTCATCTATACATGGAAACATTTGTTTCATCGCCATCCTATTCTCTAATAAATCATTGCTCCTCCATGCCTCCATACCTACTTCACTAACATCATTATTACTATTTCATAATGTGGATTGTGTTAGAAGTACAAATTGATCAACAGAAATATGAAGGGGGAATTACGGCCTGGGCTCTATTGTATATTTAATAACATATTAGCCTACTTTACTTACATACGATGTTACGCACCAATTAGTCTAGGGGTAAAGGGTATGCATAACATATAAAATGGTGGAAGCTGAGAGAGGAAGCTGTCAAATCCATCGTATGACAAAGGAAATTACAAGCATTCATGAACAAACTATGAGACAAAATAATAAATCATGTAAATGTAAATTACTGCAAATCTACAGATTAAATCAATCAATTGTTCCTGGTGGGATCCAGAGAGTTCAGCTGTTTCACTATAAGATAACACATCACAATTAATTGGTTTTCTCTCCAGTGTGAATTATCTGGTGTCTTTTAAGGTTTGTAATTTGAGAGAAGTGTTTTCAGGGTGGACATTGTATGGAAGCGTTTACCACACTGATCACACCCATAGGGTTTCTCTCCAGTGTGAATTTGCATGTGTGTTTTAAGGTGGGTCAAATGAGAGAAGTGTTTCCCACAATGATCACATCCATATGGTTTCTCTCCAGTGTGAATTTTCTGGTGGCTTTTAAGGCCACTCATTGTAGAGAAGTGTTGTCCACACTGATCACATCCATGTGGTTTCTCTCCAGTGTGAATTTTATGGTGGCTTTTAAGGCCACTCATTGTAGAGAAGTGTTGTCCACACTGATCACATCCATAGGGTTGATCTCCAGTATGAATTCTCTGGTGGTTTTTCAGGGTGGACATTGTAGGGAAGCGTTTACCACACTGATCACACCCATAGGGTTTCTCTCCAGTGTGAATTTGCATGTGTGTTTTAAGGTGGGTCAAATGAGAGAAGTGTTTCCCACAATGATCACATCCATATGGTTTCTCTCCAGTGTGAATTCGCTTGTGGATTTTCAGGGTGGACATTTGAGAGAAGTGTTGTCCACACTGATCACATCCATAATATTATGCTCTCTCTCCAGTATGAATTTTCTGGTGTTTTTTCAGGGTGGACATTTGAGAGAAGTGTTGTCCACACTGGTCACATCCATAGGGTTTCTCTCCAGTATGAATTTTCTGGTGTTTTTTCAGGGTGGACATTTGAGAGAAGTGTTGTCCACACTGGTCACATCCATATGGTTTCTCCCCATTATGAATTCTCTGGTGGCTTTTAAGGCTGAATATTCGAGAGAAGTGTTGTCCACACTGATCACACCCATAGGGTTTCTCTCCAGTGTGAATTTGCTGGTGTATTTTAAGGTTTGCCATTTGAGAGAAGCGTTTACCACACTGATCACAGCAGTGGTGTTTTTGCATAGCCATGGTTCTTTGTTCATTCACCTCTGGTAAACCAGACTGATGATGCAACACTAAATTGGACAAAGACAAATGAAACATTGCTTAGTTCTGGGTGCCTGCCATGCAATGGCAGAAACACAGGTTGAAATCCGCAACCAATACTTAATTCTGGGTGCCTGCCATGCAATGGCAGAAACACAGGTTGAAATCCGCAACCAATACTTAATTATTAGTCAGACACGAAACTTCGACGTCTATGGCCGGCCGCACGGTTCACCAAAGCCCCACAATATATACATCGAAACGTGCGGCTCGGCCGGGAATGGTGTGCTTGTGCTTTTCATTCCGTTTGGGGTTACCGTGCCGACGTAATTCGCAATAAACAACGCGAAAAATGCCCCATGCAAAGTCAATGGGGAAACGCGGGTAAAAACAGAAAACGACACGTTACTTTGGAGCCACATTGCTCTGGCATACTGTTACGTAGAAACACGATTTAAACCTCAAATAGCACACGAGGCCATCGACTTTGTTGTGGTTCAGACGGAATTCGAATACGTTGCACGGTTTGCCCGCTGTCGCAGTTCAAAGTGTGTGTGGTCTGAGCAAAAATCTCGACTTGCAGTGTCGCACGGCCAGAGAGAGAGCGGGTCAGAGGGACAAGACATTGTGAAGACTGTAGCGAAATTCTCCGAACAAATCGTCCTCACGGCCAAAATATTAACTTTACACGCATGGGTTTCGGTAATTTTGTAGCCACACTCGTCCTCTTTCACCCAATGTCACAACCACAGCCCAGATTCATACGGTACGTGAACTACAGCCCTGAAAGCGACAGGTGTACCATCATAATGTGTCATACAACTCCATGTTAAATGCATGAATGAGTCAGCAATTTTTTCATCACAAACACAATTTCTTAACTCGCTCTCATAAACACGTTTTTTATCGTACCAATACCACGATCGCACACGGCGTACCTCAATGTCTCGGGTCACTCACGGCGAAAACAAAAATCGCATTTGACGTTTACTTTTTGCGATAGAGCAATTTGTTCGGACATACGTTCTCTCACTGAGTCAGTGTGGTTTTAACTTTCAATAGTGTTTGCATTCGCATAGACTAGCCCTAGCCCAGGTGAAATTGATACTTTGTTAATGATTCAAGGTCAAGTTGACCACCTCTCAAACACGCGCACACAAGAACGCACATGCACGCACATGCACACATGTGCACGCACACACACACATTGAAAGTCAATGAAAAGAATCGGGGAAACACGTAACTCTGTCATTTCTCGACCGTTTCAGAAGCAGGGCGGCTCGCCGGAACCGGGCCGCCCCCCTGAACGAAACCAAATGGACCCTTACAGCTCAGACATCTTAGCATTAGCATGTTAGCATGATAGCATTAGCATGTTAGCATTAGCATGTTAGCATTAGCATGTTAGCATGTTAGCATTAGCATGTTAGCTTTAGCATGTTAGCATGTTAGCATATCAGCATTAGCATGTTAGCTTTAGCATGTTAGCATATTAGCATGTTAGCATTAACATGTTAGCATTAGCATCTTAGCATGGTAGCATTAGCATGTTAACATTAGCATGTTAGCATGATAGCATTAACATGTTAGCATGTTAGCATTAGCATGTTAGCATGTTAGCATTAGCATGTTAGCATTAGCATGTTAGCATGATAGCATGTTAGCATGATAGCATTAGCATGTTAGCATGTTAGCATTAGCATGTTAGCATTAACATGTTAGCATGTTAGCATGATAGCATTAGCATGATAGCATTAGCATGTTAGCATGTTAGCATTAGAATCTTAGCATGATAGCATTAACATGTTAGCATGATAGCATTAGCATGTTAGCATTAACATGTTTGCATGTTAGCATTAGCATGTTAGCATGATAGCATTAGCATGTTACCATGTTAGCATTAGCATGTTAGCATATTAGCATGTTAGCATATTAGCATGTTAGCATTAGCATGTTAGCATTAGCATGTTAGCATGATAGCATGTTAGCATTAACATGTTAGCATTAGCATGTTAGCATGTTAGCATGATAGCATTAGCATGTTAGCATTAGCATGTTAGCATGTTAGCATGATAGCATTAGCATGTAAGCATTAGCATATTTGCATGATAGCATTAGCATGATAGCATTAGCATGATAGCATTAGCATGTTAGCATTAGCATGTTAGCATGTTAGCATGTTAGCATTAGAATCTTAGCATGATAGCATTAACATGTTAGCATGATAGCATTAGCATGTTAGCATTAACATGTTTGCATGTTAGCATTAGCATGTTAGCATGATAGCATTAGCATGTTACCATGTTAGCATTAGCATGTTAGCATATTAGCATGTTAGCATATTAGCATGTTAGCATTAGCATGTTAGCATTAGCATGTTAGCATGATAGCATGTTAGCATTAACATGTTAGCATTAGCATGTTAGCATGTTAGCATGATAGCATTAGCATGTTAGCATTAGCATGTTAGCATGTTAGCATGATAGCATTAGCATGTAAGCATTAGCATATTTGCATGATAGCATTAGCATGATAGCATTAGCATGATAGCATTAGCATGTTAGCATTAGCATGTTAGCATGTTAGCATTAGCATGTTAGCATTAGCATGTTAGCATTAGCATGTTAGCATGTTAACATTAGCATGTTAGCATGTTAGCATTAGCATGTTAGCATGATATCATTAGCATGTTAGCATTAGCATGTTAGCATTAGCATGTTAGCATATTAGCATATTAGCATGTTAACATTAGCATGTTAGCATTAGCATGTTAGCATGATAGCATTAGCATGTTAGCATGTTAGCATGATAGCATTAGCATGTTAGCATGTTAGCATTAGCATGTTAGCATTAACATGTTAGCATTAGCATGTTAGCATATTAGCATGTTAACATTAGCATGTTAGCATGATAGCATTAGCATGTTAACATTAGCATGTTAGCATGTTAGCATGATAGCATTAGCATGTTAGCATTAGCATGTTAGCATTAGCATGTTAGCATTAGCATGTTTGCATGTTAGCATTAGCATGTTAGCATTAGCATGTTAACATGATAACATTAGCATGTTAGCATGATAGCATTAGCATGTTAGCATGTTAGCAGCATGTTAGCATTTTAGCTTGATATCATGTTAGCATTAGCATGTTAGCATTAAAATGTTAGCATGTTAGCATGTTAGTATTAGCATGTTAGCATTAGAATGTTGGTGGCAACGCAATAAACTAAGACAAAATACCCCATTGGAAGTCAATGGGGAGACCTCCTGGCTCACATGTAACCAAATGGACCCTTCTGAGAGGCTAAATGTCATCAAATGGTGGTCCGTGGCTCAAATGCTGCACAGACATTGAGTCAGTGTGCTTTTAACTTTCAATAGTGGTTGCATTCGCATAGACTAGCCCTAGCCCAGCTGAAATTGATACATTGTTAATGATTCAAGGTGAAGTTGACCACCTCTCACACACACACGCACACGCATGCACATGCACACATGTGCACGCACGCACACACATTGAAAGTCAATGGAGACAATTGGGGAAACGCGTAACTCTGTCATTTCTCAACCGTTTCAGACGCGGGGTGGCTCGCCAGAACCGGGCCGCCCCCCTGAGCACACACACACACACATGCGCACGCACGCACAAACACACAAACCCTGTCTTCCTATTGGCTGGCCTTTACACAGCTCCAACTATTGTTTACAACATGCTACAGCCTCAAACTTTGGTACATGGACGTAGACCATCAAGAGGAACAAGCTGTAATGGCTTAATTGCTTAAGCAATTATCATTATCATGCTATCATGTTAGCATTAGCATGTTAGCATTAGCTTGTTAGCATGTGAGCATTAGCTTATTAGCATTAGCTTATTAGCATTAGCATGTTAGCATTAGCTTGTTAGCATGCGAGTATTAACATGTTAGCATCAACATGTTAGCATTAGCATGTTAGCATTAGCTTGTTAGCATTAGCATGTTAGCATTAGCTTGTTAGCATGCGAGCATTAGCATGTTAACATTAGCATGTTAGCATTAGCTTGTTAGCATAAGAGCATTAGCATGTTAGCATCAACATGTTAGCATGAACTTGTTAGCATGTTAGCATCAACATGTTAGCAGTAGCATGTTAGCATTAGCATGTTAACATTATCATGTTAGCATGCGAGCATTAGCATGTTAGCATTAGAATGTTAGCATGCGAGCATTAGCATGTGAGCATTAGCATGTTAGCATTAGCATGTTAGCATTAGCTTGTTAGCATGCTAGCATTAGCATGTTAGCATTAGCATGTTAGCATTAGCTTGTTAGCATAAGAGCATTAGCATGTTAGCATCAACATGTTAGCATTAGCATGTTAGCATGAACTTGTTAGCATGTTAGCATCAACATGTTAGCAGTAGCATGTTAGCATCAGCTTGTTAGCATTAGCATGTTAGCATTAGCTTGTTAGCATGCGAGCATTAGCATGTTAACATCAACATGTTAGTATTAGCATGTTAGCATTAGCATGTTAGCATCAGCTTGTTAGCATGTGAGCATTAGCATGCAAGCATTATCATGTTAGCATTAGCATGTTAGCATTAGCTTGTTAGCATGTGAGCATTAGCTTATTAGCATTAGCATGTTAGCATTAGCATGTTAGCATTAGCTTGTTAGCATAAGAGCATTAGCATGTTAGCATTAGCATGTTAGCATCAACATGTTAGCATTAACATGTTAGCATGAGCTTGTTAGCATGATAGCATTAGCATGTTAGCGTTAGCATGATATCATGTTAGCATTAGCATGTTAGCATGTTAGCATTAGCATGTTAGCATGATAGCATTAGCATGTTAGCATGATAGCATTAGCATGTTAGCATTAGCATGTTAGCATTAGCATGTTAGCATGATAGCATTAGAATGTTGGTGGCAACGTAATGCGCAATAAATAAATTGAAAGTCAATGGGGAGACCTGGCTCACATGTAACCATATGGACCCTTCTGATAGGCTAAATGTCATCAAATGGTGGTCCGTGGCTCAAATGCTGCACAGTCTTGGCGAGCTTCAGGCACCCAGTAAAATTTCTTGAAATTTTGTTTCTAGTAATAATAATCGTCCTCAAGACACGAAACTTTGACGTCTATGGCCGGCCGCACGATTTACCAAAGCCCCACAATATATACATCGAAACGTGCGGCTCGGCCGGGAATGGTGTGCTTGTGCTTTTCTTTCCGTTTCGGGTTACCGTGCCGACGTAATTCGCAATAAACGACGCGAAAAATGCCCCATGCAAAGTCAATGGGGAAACGCGGGTAAAAACTGAAAACGAGACGTTACTTTGGAGCCACATTGCTCTGGCATACTGTTACGTAGAAACACGATTTAAACCTCAAACAGCACACGAGGCCATCGACTTTGTTGTGGTTCAGACGGAATTCGAATACGTTGCACGGTTTGCCCGCTATCGCAGTTCAAAGTGTGTTTGGTCTGAGCAAAAATCTCGATATAGAGTGTCGCACGGCCAGAGAGAGAGCGGATCAGAGGGAGAAGCCAATGTGAAGACGGTAGCGAAATTCTCCGAACAAATCGTCCTCACGGCCAAAATATTAACTTTACACGCATGGGTTTCGGTAATTTTGTAGCCACACTCGTCCTCTTTCACCCAATGTCACAACCACAGCCCAGATTCATACGGTACGTGAACTACAGCCCTGAAAGCGACAGGTGTACCATCATAATGTGTCATACAACTCCATGTTAAATGCATGAATGAGTCAGCAGTTTTTTCATCACAAACACAATTTCTTAACTCGCTCTCATAACCACGTTTTTTATCATACCAATACCACGATCGCACACGGCGTACCTCAATGTCTCAGGTCACTCACGGCGAAAACAAAAATCGCATTTGACGTTTACTTTTTGCGATAGAGCAATTTGTTCGGACATACGTTCTCTCACTGAATCAGTGTGGTTTTAACTTTCAATAGTGTTTGCATTCGCATAGAGTAGCCCTAGCCCAGGTGAAATTGATACTTTGTTAATGATTCAAGGTCAAGTTGACCACCTCTCAAACACGCGCACACACGAACGCACATGCACGCACATGCACACATGTGCACGCACACACACACATTGAAAGTCAATGGAGAAAATCGGGGGAACACGTAACTCTGTCATTTCTCGACCGTTTCAGAAGCAGGGCGGCTCGCCGGAACCGGGCCGCCCCCCTGAACGAAACCAAATGGACCCTTACAGCTCAGACATCTTAGCATTAGCATGTTAGCATGATAGCATTAGCATGTTAGCATTAGCATGTTAGCATGTTAGCATTAGCATGTTAGCATGATAGCATTAGCATGTTAGCATTAGCATGTTAGCATGTTAGCATGTTAGCATGAGCATGTTAGCATGTTAGCATGTTAGCATATTAGCATTAGCATGTTAGCATTAGCATGTTAGCATGATAGCATTAGCATGTTAACATTAGCATGTTAACATTAGCATGTTAGCATGATAGCATTAGCATGTTAGCATTAGCATGTTAGCATTAGCATGTTAGCATGATAGCATTAGCATGTTAGCATTATCATGTTAGCATTAGCATGTTAGCATTAGAATGTTAGCATGATAGCATTAGCATGTTAGCATGTTAGCATGATAGCATTAGCATGTTAGCATTAGCATGTTAGCATGTTAGCATTAGCATGTTAGCATTAGCATGTTAGCATATTATCATGTTAGCATTAGCATGTTAGCATTAGCATGTTAGCATGATAGCATTAGCATGTTAACATTAGCATGTTAGCATGTTAGCATTAGCATGTTAGCATTAGCATGTTAACATTAGTATGTTAGTATATTAGCATGATAGCATTAGCATGCTAGCATTAGCATGTTAGCATGTTAGCATTAGCATGTTAGCATGTTAGCATGATAGCATTAGCATGATAGCATTAGCATGTTAGCATGTTAGCATTAGAATGTTAGCATGATAGCATGATCATGTTAGCATGATAGCATTAGCATGTTAACATTAGTATGTTTGCATGATAGCATTAGCATGTTAGCATGATAGCATTAGCATGTTAGCATGTTAGCATGTTAGCATTAGCATGTTAGCAGCATGTTAGCATTTTAGCATGATATCATGTTAGCATTAGCATGTTAGCATTAAAATGTTAGCATGCTAGCATGTTAGCATGTTAGTATTAGCATGTTAGCATGTTAGCATTAGAATGTTGGTGGCAACGTAATGCGCAATGAACTAAGACAAAATACCTCATTGAAAGTCAATGGGGAGACCTGGCTCACATGTAACCAAATGGACCCTTCTGAGAGGCTAAATGTCATCAAATGGTGGTCCGTGGCTCAAATGCTGCACAGACTTGGCGAGCTTCAGGCACCCAGTAAAATTTCTTGAATTTTTTTTTCTAGTTGTATTTCAAATTGCAGAAACTAACACAGTTAATGCACACAATTATACATTAGCAACCATTTAATGTTCGATAAATTAATATTTGTTGTGCATTTTAGAAAATGACAAAAAACTGTATTTTAAGTCAATGCTAATATTAAAACAAAACAAACAACTTTTTATGACATGCTGTATATTCATATAGACACAGTAAGTAACTTACAGAGGTCTTGATCATTGGGTCCTCCCTGTTGAGCAGAACTGTTCATGGTGGCATTGGTAGAGTTCATCTTCAGCTGAAGTCTGGAGTCCACAGTCAGATGTGATCAGAAATTATTGATATCCTGGAGGAGTTGTGGAGAAATGACAACTACAAACTCTTCTTATACTAGAGAGCCAGATGTGGAACCACTAACTGCTTAGTGTTGATTGGCCAAAGAGGAGAACAATAGAATAATGGCTCAACCAATCACAACCTAACAAACTGCTGCATGCTCCACCCCTCTGTAGCTCCTCCCCCAGGCCATGCAACATTCTAGAAATAAACTGCTAACTGTGAGATTGCTTTGTAAGCTTCATATTTAATTAATCTAAACTATATCCAAATTATAATACATTGATGTATGAATATAAGTACATCCTATCAGTCTATGACGTGGACGTGAGTAAAGTAAATGCAGGAGTGAGCATAAATCCTAAATAACAGACACTGTCAGAGTCAAAGCATATAATATAGAAAACATGATTATTTAGTTATTGGTAAATCAGGAAACAAATAACTGAAACAAAATAAATAAAAATAACAAAATATTACAGCGCAGAAGAGAAATACAGTCAAACTCAATCAAATGCAGTGGGAAACAGAACAGTCTTAAAGTGTAACATAAATAAGAGTGCCAGCATACCTGCTGTTTCCTGGGAGTTTTTCCATATGTGGTGCATAAAATCAGCTGGTTTATAATAAACATTAAAAACCTCAAAGGAGTAGAGTTCCTACCAAACACTCTCCATTGGGACTCCTACTGGAGACTGATATTCACAAATGATATGCTATGGATATTATGTACATGCAATGAGTATCTGGATAATATATGTCTAACCGTATTGAATAATATAAGTGGATATTAATTAATGCAGCAGAGTCAAAGAGGAGTCTTTCAGTAACATCAGAACCAAGTAGAACCATAGCTCTGGTGAAGAAACAACTGCTCATACTGTGATTTACATCATTACAAAGAAACAGTCAGGCCTATTTGTTTTCCAAATCACAAACTGCCACCCACCCCCTAAATGATTGCAGATAGTCTTATACTACAGAATCTCCTGTACTATCTTTTTTAAGTTGCAATGTAAGTTCAATTTGACAGTCTTCATAAATAGTAGGCACAATGTGAAGGCCTTCACATATTTTACTCATATGTTATTTCTGATGACTGCACTTTTATTCAATGTTTTTCAAATGCTAAATAATGAACAAACCCCACATTCTTTCCCCATGTTAAAATGTAAACAGGCTAAATGATGATGCTTCATTCACTATAGACAATGCATTCACATGCAGAGATTAAATGTGTTAATGGTCACTGGTTGTCTGGCATTGGACAGATCACCTGTTAATGATCACATTATGGATGAACTGAGACCAGTTTACACCTCTTTGACTCTTTCAACTACAGAACTTCCTTTGTGAAATGTTAAAGGTGCTGTGCTGTAAAAATATGTTTTGTTAAAATGGCTCTAGTAAATCATTGCTATATTGTTTGTTCAGTAACAACTACTTCACTAACATCATTATTACTGTTTCATAATGTGAATTATGTTAAAAGTACAATTGATCAACAGTAATATGAAGGGGGAATTACTGTTTTTTTCCCCTCCAAATCACTGAATGCTCCTTTAAGTTATGGCTGTCACACGTGTACTGTCACATACTGGACGTAAAAGTAGAACGGTGTCGGCATCCAAATAATCCTTAAAACAAGTAAAACTACTCATATTGCAGAATGTCCCATTTCCAGTTTAAAAACTGCTTTAAAATAGCCAATCTACAAGCTCACAAGTAAATGTAAATGTACTTTCCACCACTGCTCGTGACACTGTTTCCGGACGAATGGTCTAATTGTATACCTAAACGGGAGGCAGGTTAACAGTCAGTGTTGTTTTTGGCAGCAAATTTTGATTTTAGTTTTAGTCAAAGTCTCTTCAATAGTTTTAATTTAGTTTCAGTCACATTTTAGTCACCTGGAATGTTTTAGTGTTTGTATATTGGCTATTTTCAGCATGGAACCAAGTGTAAAGTGTAACATGACTTATACTGGATCTCTTGTCCACTATATTCCCTTCCTAGCATTTTAGTCTAGTTTGTATTTGTCTATACAACATTGTCAGTATATTTAGTCTTAGTCTTAGTCCTCGTAGCTTAGTTTTCATTTAGTTTTCGTCAGCGGAAAAAGGTAGTCGATGAACATTTTTTGTCTTAGTTTTAGTCGACGAAAACAACACAGGTTACAGGCACAGTGTAGGTCTTTAGAGGCTAGAGCTATATAAGCCTGGATGTGACATCATGTGATGTACAGTAGATACAGTATTAGTGTGAACATCTGGGGATGAACAGAGTTATAATAAACTGGCTCGTGATTCAGGCCATACGGGACAGATGTTTGCACAGGGGGTAAACAAAGGTGTTCATAGTTCTCACCTGCAGGATTCTGCTCCATTAAACAGGGTGGTATAGTTGTCTTTCCAGCGGTCCAGGCCAAGTGAGAAACACTGGCGTGCATTCACACTTTCACCATCATGCCTGAAAGCAAAGGAAATGCAATACATGCAATGAGTATCAGGATAATATATGTCTAACAGTATTGAATAATATAAGTGGATATTAATGAATGCAGCAGAGTCAAAGAGGATTGCTCTACATTATTTCAGTAACATCAGAACCAAGTAGAACCAGCTCTGGTGAAGAAACAACTGCTCATACTGTGATTTACATCCCAGCATCTTACACAGTTAGGCCTATTTGTTTTCCAAAACACAAACTGCCACTCACCCCTAAAATGATTGCAGGCAGTCTTCATAAATAGTACACAAGCCTTCTACTACCACATCCCCTGTACTTTAATTATTGTATTAAGGTGCAACGTAAGTTCAATTTAAAGGTTCCACTTTAGTATAGAAGACAGTGGTCTGGTTTCTGTACAAAACTGGTCAAGGCCTAACAACACATTATTATATTGTCAAATCATCTTAGTTAAGGTTGTGCGATATTTCGGTTTTGCGGTTTACTACGGTTTAATGATTTCATTAAGGTTTCATCCGTCAAAACCGGCAAACCGTTTAACCTGACATGAGCGTTGGGTGGCCGTGATTATTGTTTATGGAAGCAGTGGAGAATGGCAGCATTGCATGATCCATCCGTCCGTCTGTGTCTGACTAAATTCT
Organism: Protomyctophum parallelum; assembly: GCF_964188405.1. NCBI lineage: Eukaryota > Metazoa > Chordata > Actinopteri > Myctophiformes > Myctophidae > Protomyctophum > Protomyctophum parallelum. The sequence goes on from NC_139715.1 coordinate 1,248,541, forward strand.
TGTGCCAGTTACAAGACTTGCCGTGCTCTCCCCCGCCCGCCTCCCCCTAACGTGCGTGCACCATGACAGGCAACGCTGAAGCCAAGTGACACACAAGCGCTAAATAATAAACAATGTGTGTGTGCGTGAGCTGTATGGTTTACGTCAAGTCACAAAATCACTTGTTGCTGTGGCACAGACACAGAGCTATGCTGGGTCACAGAACAGATTCGTTGCAGCTCAGCATTGCAAAAATATTCCTATCAGCAACAGCAACTGGCCCACTCTCTGTGAGGCATAAACTAAACTCAGTTGATCATGCTGAAATAATCTGATGCGAGACAACGGCTGCGTCTCCACTTCCAATCTAGAATTAATTATACGTCGCCATACTGCGGAGCGCTTGCAGAAAATGTAAGTTAAATTTGACAGTATTCATAATGGCACAATGTGAAGGCCTTCACATATTTTACAATGTCATATTTTATTTCTGATGACTGCACTTTTATTCAATGTTTTTCAAATGCTAAATAATGAGCAAACCCCACATTCTTTCCCCATGTTAAAATGTAAACAGGCTAAATGATGATGCTTCATTCACTATAGACAATGTATTCAAATGCAGATATTAAATGTGGTAATGGTTGTCTGGCATTGGACAGATCACCGTTTACGCCTGCCATTTGCTCGATTGACGTATCGGAGTATGTAAAAACACATGATAAACACAGTGTGCCAAAACAATTAATGTTTCCAACTTGCAAATGTAGGTGCAACCAATTAGAATTGAGCAGTTATATTTAGTCTAGCTGTGCTAAAAACCTGAAACTATTGTTACAAAAGCTACTTACCGGTGAACAGCTAATACTCAACAGTGGATAGTACTCCATCAATCTGTTGGCCATTGCTTCAACCTCAAATCTTTTTGGATACCTGGAGCTGATCACTCTTGCCATTGAAAGCATGTTTGTCATGGTGCTTCTTATTAGTCGACAAAAGAGCTCCTTGGATAACATGCTGGGCTCTGTCCCCAGCCGCATCTCCTCAAAGTAGGCACTTCTCGCTCGTTCGAGATCACTGTCAGTGTAGAGAACGTATGTTGGGGTGGCCATGGTCACAGTCGCCGAAACATTGAGGTCTTCTTTTGAAAGCCCACTTTCTCCACTGGTTGATGGTTGTGGATGTACAGGAGCAGGAGTAGAAGGCTCAGCCTGAAATACATTTTAATAAGACATTACTTAATGCTTAACTTTCTATTGTAGTGTGCCTTTACTAATTAGGCATAAATTAAAGAATGCAAGTACAAGTACTTAATGTTGCGCATTATTGACATGCCAAACCATATCGAAGAGTATACCGTGAGACATCTGACTAGCAGGGACAAAAAAAATGAAATAAAAATAATGCAATGTCATAATGTAAACTCAAAGAATTTACCCTTTTGTCTCCAGTCACCAACTGCCATATAAGCCGACGCCTTAAAAAGTTTGCAGGCCCCGGAAAGAGTTCCAAAACCTCCTCCCGAGAGAAGGTGTAAAGCATCTCAACATCAATATTGGCAGCTGGAACATAAATTAGTTATTTATTAAACTAACTAATTCAGCCCGGTGCCTGCAAATAAGTGGTTTTCAAAGTGGGTCTGGGGTTCTTGAGGGTAGGTCCCATCATTTTATACATTTTCATTTTCCAAAGAGGAAATGAAAGCATTGTGGTTCACAAGTATATTCAATCATTTTACATTTCTTGTACATGTTCTGACATTTAGCTCTTCCTACAGCAGAATGAAGCCTGCCTTAGATGACACAGTCTAAGGCAGGCTGGGGACCCCCATAAGAGAAGTTTTTACAGCTCTAGCAGATATTCTCAACCTGTTTAATTTCAAGGCCCCCCAGTTTGACATGCATTAGGCTACCCCCATTTAATGGCATTTCTATCTCTGGGACCCCCAATGTAAATTGTAAAAGCAATTTTAATTTAACTCTGAGGGTGTACAAATGGACCTGTCATGGTCCATTTGGTTCCATGTGTACACTAGAGTACAGACCAATAAGGGTCCAAACTATAATTTACGTGGGGACCCCGGACCACACTTTGGTAACCACTACCCTAAAGGACCACTGGTTGAGAACCACTGGTCTAATGCCATTAAACTGGGAGTTCTTGAAATTAAAATGGTTCAGAATCACTGCAATAGCAGTACAAATCTTTTATTATGTTGGTCCTTGGCATCTCTTTTCAAATGGGGGTCCGCAGGCTTTTAAGTGTATACATTTGGGGCTCATTGACATCAAAACGTTTGAGAACCACCGCCTGAAGCTAGTTATAAGTTTAACACTGCAGCCATATGAAGCCACACAATACGGACATATGAAGCTAACCATAGTAATGTCAGACACAAAACGTTTTGCAGTAAGCACAACCCTTGAAACATTAAATGCGTTTTACAGTAGCTACAACCTAATGTGGCTGGCTGGGCCTGGCTAACGTTCGCAGCTAACAATGCTAAGTTGCTAACCATTGCCAGCAACACATTAAACAAAACACGTTTTACAAATGTCTATACGGGTATATACCATACCTGCGAGCGTGCTAGTGATCACGTCGTCAGTTCCATTACGCGGTGTAGTCAGCAATATCCAATATATGTTGTTTATTGAAAGTTTGAACGTGCGGCTGTGTTACTGTAGTGTGTTTGAGTTTGAAATGGCGCGGTCCGGTTCGGAGTTTATCTACGTCACATATTGCTTCATCGTACCTGGACCATACCATCTCCTCTGAGGGGGTGTCACTGCTCTAATAAATATATTTTATATTTGCTAATAACTGTTTCCTCTAAATAAACGTTTTGGATTATGCACGTAAAACAGTATATATAAATTCACGTGTATTTTAAACAATAATAAATAATGAATAGCCCTAATTAAATGGATGTTGTGAAAGCACAGAATATTGAGGACTGTTATTTTCTATTATGATACTTATACATGATGTTCTTAAAGGAATGAAAAGATGGCTTTTTGTCATTGTTTGTGGATGATGGGGCAATTCGGAAGAAATTTACAATTCACTGTAAAGATATTACAAGAAATAACAAGGTTGCAAAGTTATCCACTTTAGCTATGTCCATTAGGCCTACAAAGGGGGTATAACTCCAATGATATAGTGGATATACTGCATTAACTGAAATAAGCTAACTTTGTGTAGGAATGTCGTACGATGACCCAGAAGGCATCCACACTGTTATGCAGCAGAGAGCACTGAGGGGGCAGGGTCTCAAACTCCAGAAAAGGGTACATGTGTGGGCGTGTGTAGCGCGCCTAGTTTTGGGCATGGTCTTTTTGTGGAGTCCGTCCCTTGTGCCATTTCATGGTCATTGGACAGTAAAATAAGCAATATGTTTTCATTAGTCTGAAACTAAAACTGACTGATGGCAGCCAGCGCATTAAAATATAATTCATTATGATAGTGGAATTATCATTACTTGTGGCCAATGGCACTTATTTACCCCCCACATAAGCCCTTATTGGCCCTCCACATAAGCCCTTATTGGCCCTCCACATAAGCCCTTATTGGCCCCCACATAAGCCCTTATTGGCCCTCCACATAAGCCCTTATTGGCCCTCCACATAAGCCCTTATTGGCCCTCCACATAAGCCCTTATTGGCCCTCCACATAAGCCCTTATTGGCCCCCACATAAGCCCTTATTGGCCCTCCACACAAGCCCTTTTTGGCCCCCACATAAGTCCTTATTGCCCCCCTCACAAGCCCTTATTTGCCGCCCACACAAGCCCTTATTGGCCCCCCAACTGCCCAAGCCCTTATTTGCCCCCCAAATAAGCCCTTGTTTGCCCCCAACACAAGCCCTTATTGGCCCCCAACACAAGCCCTTATTGGCCCCCACATAAGCCCCTATTGGCCCCCCCACAACAGACAATACACAACAAGAACACAATAACAAACAATACAAGAAAAAAAAAAGAAAAAAACAGCTCAGGCACAACATTAGATAATAGTTTAATTTAAAAAAATTGGAACATTGTACACTGTCTGAGTTACATACCCATAAGGGTCCATTTGGTTCCTATTTATCATTTAGCTCAGGACCCCCTGGGACTCCTTCAAGGACCCCTGGTGTCCCCAGACAGAGTTAGTAAACAATATTCCAAATAAAACTCAAATCAAATGTAATAGAAATGCAGCCTTCATACTTTGATAGGCCAGAAACTGTAGTGCATTCATCATTTCTTATATTGAGAAGAACTGGTCTTAGTCTTCAAATAAGGAAATATAATCTTGTGCCTCTGCTGGGATATGCATGCAAATCCTTGTTGTAGCTTGTTACTGGTTAAATATTCCTCAATATTTGATTTAATTCCCTATTAACAGTTTGACTGTTTTTTACGATTAACCCGCATTTTAATCAACCCCCCTTCACTGCCGAGATTGTTGTATTACCTTTAGAGCATACGCTGAATTATTTGGGCTTTTAATCCGCGAAAATCCATCAAAAAAAGCTCCCGTGGTTTGTTATGATCTGTGTGTAGCATCCACCATCTTGGTGCACGCGGAAGACGCACACAAGATTGGTTTCAATGAGGCGTTGCACCCAATGCATTTCCATTGGCCTCAATTTCCCAGAAGCCCTAGCAGCCCACAGCATGTGACGATTTCCGGTTTCGGCATCACAGCGAAGGCATCCAGTCTCATACTCCGCGACGAAGACGGATTTTCTTTTGATTCATTACATTACGGCGGATTAAACACATAAAACAAAAGGCGGGTATGTCCGATACGGCAGCGACATTAACCTGGAGTAATCCATTCAAGGCACGGAAACTGTTAAGAAAATATAAGTAATTATTCCTTAAAATGAGGAAAACATCCTAGTGTGAAACATGCTTGTCAAGCAATGTTTTTCTTTTTATGAAAAAAATAAGACTTAAATGCTCCAAACAAGGACATATTTACTTTCTTGATATTTTGTTTTTGCAGTGTGTAACATAAGTAAGAGTGCCTGCTGCTTTCTGGGAGTTTTTCCATATGTGGTGCATAAAAGCTGCTGGTTTATAATAAACCTTAAAACACCAAACACTCTCCATTGGGACTCACAAATGATATGCTATGGGTATTATGTACATGCAATGAGTATCTGGATGGTATATGTCTAACAGTATTGAATAATATAAGTGGATATTAATTAATGCAGCAGAGTCAAAGAGGATTCTTTCAGTAACATCAGAACCAAGTAGAACCAGCTCTGGTGAAGAAACAACTGCTCAAACTGTGACTTACATCATTACAAAGAAACAGTTAGGTCTTTTTGTTTTCCAAATCACAAACTGCCACCCACCCCCTAAATTATTGCAGATAGTCTTATACTACAGCATCTCCTGTACTATCTTTGTTAAGTTGCAATGTAAGTTCATTTTGACAGTCTTCAAAGACTTAACTGTGAGTGGACGACCCAATTAAGCCTTACACTTGTTTACAACAGGGTCCACATTGTTCAATTCATCAAAACATTTAGAGACATACAAATAGACACTTCTATATAGTTACAGAACAGAACAGGAATTCATCATATAGCAAGCAGTAGCAGTTTGACCTCTGACCCTGGCTAGCAGTAGATGGCAAACCGGAAGTCATTTTAGTGGACGGGAGCAGGACGGTAAGGGACTGATCGTTATTTATCCACCAGGGGGGGGGGTGGTGCAGATGTGATTTATTTTTTTTATTTTTCCTCATCCCCCCCCAGCCTCCAAATATTTTTTCGGGACCCCCCCTCAGGGACTGGAAGAATATATATGACCCCCCCCCCCCCCCCCCCATCCAAACACCATAGACTATATTTATTTTATATTCACACCAACAGTATAGCAGAATAAAGTAAACGCTGATCGTTTATTAGGCGGCGGCCGTCTGTGTTACGATAGGCAGGGAGGGTAGGACCCAAATGCAGGACAAGAGAGCAGGAATGTGCATAATAAATGATTTAATATTCAGAAAGCAGACTAGCTTACAACAAAGAGTAGCACTGCAGCAAAATCAGCAAAACCAAAAAGCAAACTGTTCAAAAAGTCAACAGATTGTCCAAAACTTACAAAGACCTCAAAGCAGAAAGTCCAAGACGCAAAACTCTAGGCACGACGAGGAATCAGTGGAACATGAGAGAAAACACAAATAATGCAGAACCTCTCAGGAATACAAAGCAATAGGAACTCGGGAACAACTCGGGGACAAGGAAGTAATGATCTGACAGTTTGTTTCTGAAATGAGTCCAGTCTTATAGGGAGCAGGGTAATTGCAGGAGTGTTCACAGGTGTGGAATGGGCATGGCACTGTAGGGCTGAAGAGGGGGTGGAAACAGGTGTGTTGACAATGACTGAGAGATGGAATGGAGAGTGGGAGTGGCTGACAAGGAAAACATGGTCTGTAGGGGGACAGACCATGACAGTACCTCCCTCTCAAGGGACGGCTACCAGACGTCCCACCACGCTGGCCTGGAGCACAGAGCAGGGTGGGTGGAGGGGGCCTGGAGGAGGGGAACTGAAGCTGAGCAGGTGATGTCAGGTGGGCGGCCTGGGACGAGACAGATGAGGCGTAGTCTGGCGGACGGCCTGGAGGCAGAGACGAGGTGGCGTCATCGGGTGGACGACCGGGAGGCCGAAACGAGGCGAAGCTGTCGCCGGGTGGGCGGCTGGGAGGCCGAGACGACAGAGATGAGGCGACGTCCGGTGGGCGACCAGGGGGCTGAGACGAGGCGGAGGTGTCGTCCGGTGGACGACCAGGGGGCTGAGACGAGGCGGAGGTGTCGTCCGGTGGTCGGCCAGGAGGCCGAGACGAAGCAGAAGACACTGCAGGCGACGCCAGGAAAGCCACAGGCAGAGGCAGGGGAGCCGTAGGGTATGTTAGGGAAGCTGCAGCCGGAGGGCCGGGCAGCGGAGGGCCGGGCAGCAGAGGGCCGGGCCGCGGAGGGCCGGGCCGCGGAGGGCCGGGCAGCGGAGGGCCGGGCCGCGGAGGGCCGGGCCGCGGAGGGCCGGGCAGCGGAGGGCCGGGCCGCGGAGGGCCGGGCAGCGGAGGGCCGGGCAGCGGAGGGCCGGGCCGCGGAGGGCCGGGCAGCGGAGGGCCGGGCAGCGGAGGGCCGGGCAGCGGAGGGCCAGGCATGCTGGGCGGCGGGGAGCCGGGCAGCGGAGGGCCAGGCATGCTGGGCGGCGGGGAGCCGGGCAGCAGAGGGCCAGGCATGCTGGGCGGCGGGGAGCCGGGCAGCAGAGGGCCAGGCATGCTGGGCGGCGGGGAGCCGGGCAGCGGAGGGCCAGGCATGCTGGGCGGCGGGGAGCCGGGCAGCAGAGGGCCAGGCATGCTGGGCGGCGGGGAGCCGGGCAGCGGAGGGCCGGGCAGCGGAGTGCCAGGCAGCAGAGGGCCGGGCAGTGGAGTGCCAGGCAGCAGAGAGCCGGGCAGCGGAGGGCCGGGCAGCGGAGGGCCGGGCAGCGGAGTGCCAGGCAGCAGAGGGCCGGGCAGCGGAGTGCCAGGCAGGTTGGGTGAGGAAGTGGGCTGAAGAGCAGGGGTGACCGGAGCGACCTCTTCAGAGGGTAACTGAGGAAACGGTGCACCCCTACTCTCCCACCGGAAGAAAGCCGTATATTGGGCAAATGCCCGATTCAGCCTCCAATATTTGGCCAGTTGAGTGAGGAACTGAGGATCCTCATAAAAAATCTCCTTTGTTACACCAAAGTCCTTGTGTGAAAAGGGTAGGCTGGGCTGGTGGCTACTGGCCATGGTTGACAGCCTCAGCAGCTCACTGACAGAAACACTGGCAAAAAAATCAAAAACTAAACAATGCAAAAAAGAAAACTTGTCCGCTGGGTCCAGAATGGTCAGATCATTCTGTTACGATAGGCAGGGAGGGTAGGACCCAAATGCAGGACAAGAGAGCAGGAATGTGCATAATAAATGATTTAATATTCAGAAAGCAGACTAGCTTACAACAAAGAGTAGCACTGCAGCAAAATCAGCAAAACCAAAAAGCAAACTGTTCAAAAAGTCAACAGATTGTCCAAAACTTACAAAGACCTCAAAGCAGAAAGTCCAAGACGCAAAACTCTAGGCACGACGAGGAATCAGTGGAACATGAGAGAAAACACAAATAATGCAGAACCTCTCAGGAATACAAAGCACTAGGAACTCGGGAACAACTCGGGGACAAGGAAGTAATGATCTGACAGTTTGTTTCTGAAATGAGTCCAGTCTTATAGGGAGCAGGGTAATTGCAGGAGTGTTCACAGGTGTGGAATGGGCATGGCACTGTAGGGCTGAAGAGGGGGTGGAAACAGGTGTGTTGACAATGACTGAGAGATGGAATGGAGAGTGGGAGTGGCTGACAAGGAAAACATGGTCTGTAGGGGGACAGACCATGACAGTCTGGGGTTCATTTGGTTCCATTTCCGTCATTACATTATGGTCAACACTCAACACTGATGATATGCCATTGCATTCTTCCAACTAAAGATTTAAATATTGCACCTACAAGCTCACAACAACACGCTGATGATGCGACACAAATTTGTGAGCTTAGATTGGCTATTTTTGAGGTGAGCCTCGTGCGTAAAGTCATACCATAATACTACAGCGTCATACTCCACAGAGAAAAGCACAATTTGCGCAACACCAACGTTCAACTGCCTGCTCGGCTCATTTAGCCAGCCAGGCACCACCGAATAGTGTAACTCTTTCTTTAATCTATTACAACCACATATGCAGACAAAAGTACATGGCACCGCGAACAAAACACAAGTAGGCTACTGTGACGCACACACCAACAATCCACCATTGCAATGCGAGTGCGCAAAGATGCACATGACAGCTGCATGCTTTTAGACCAGCCCTACCGTCAAACTGCCTAAACTGACCATGGAGAAGTTCACTGGATATGTACGAGTCAATGGCAAAGCTTTTGGAGTCAATTTGAGACAGCAATAGACAAAAACACAAGTCTCAGAAAGTCTGATAAATTCACATATTTAAAGTGAGTATTCTTAAGTGGCAGAGCGGCTATGTAGTCGCGGGATTGGCTTTATCAGACCAGAATTATGACAATGCCATTAAAATGCTGTTGCGCGTGTCGTGCGTAATTGTAGAACGCAGGGCATTCGCAGGGCATTCACTCAGAAAAGTGCGGGCGCAGACACCACAAAACAGTTTGCAACCAAACAGCCATACATCACATGATAGACGCGCCAACCACGGCAACGACAGACAGGCTGACCACAGTGTTGCAGATGCAGTTAGTAGTGTAGCAAGCAACTCTGACAATAGTATTACTGCAGACAGCTACCATTAAGGGTAGATGCACCAACGCAAAGCCAAGTAGCCAGGTGCCTATAGATGGGGGTATAGATGGGGGTAGCACCGAGACACCTCACACCACCGCAACCTCAACAGCGGTGCTGTCAACCTGCTGCTCCTCGCCTTCCACTGGCTCTTGGCTCTTGCTGCTGGCCCGCAATTCAAACATTGCGGTTCATAGCTTGAAACATTTTTAACTTTTTCTACTGGAAATGTTATGAACGCAGAATCAATCTGTCCCGCGCTGTTTTGAAGTGGCTAGTGGCAGACGGGGCAAACTACATCAGCGGCCGGGGGAGGGACCTTTGGTGGTAGAACAGATCTACAAGCTAACAACGTGTAACCAAGCAACACGTTGTTAGCTTGTAGATCTGTTGTATTTGTATGCGCAGTTGCGCACACATGGAAGATACCAAGTACAGTAGTACACTCGCCACACAGGGTAAACTTTATATAGATAGGAGTAAAATACTATATGAAAAACAAAATAATCAAAACCTTTTTTTAAATACAAAATTCAGCAAAATAAAGTTGTACAACCTCCCCCAAGCCAAAATAAAAATAAACATATCCCCCCCTCAGGCTCAAAAAATAGTTTAATGACCCCCCCCCCCCCCCCCCCCCCCTTTTTTGCACCATACCAACCTTTGACAAATAACGATCAGTCCCTAAACGGAACAGGACGGATGTTAAAATATTAAATCTTTTTACCGTGCCGTCCAGCAGGTTTTGCTGTTTGCCATCTACCGCTCGCCTGATTCCATGTGAATGCATTAGATCAGTGAAGATCACCCATTATTCTGAATTATACATATTTTCTTATGTACGCACTCCAGGCCAAACTATGCAGTTGTTTTTTACGAAATGTGGCATTATGGTAGAGGGCTATGTCCCCCTGCTTAGACACAAAGCCCACAACCATTGGCCAAAGGGTGGCGCTATAGCACTCAATTGAAAAACAGCTATAGATCATGAACTGCCAGCTCATGAACCGCCAGTAATAATTACTAGGTAATTACTGTCTATTACATAGGTACTAATTTAGACTCCCTGAGTCCCTGATGTTGGATTCCAGTCATCAGTGGTGGAAAAAGTACGCATACTAAAGTATTCAAAATGACAAATTACAAAGTACTTTTTCCTTTTAATATCAATGCATCATGGATTCAAATTGTCAAAAGTGAAAAAGCTGATCTACAAGCTCAAAGCGTGTCACACCGCAACACGAGGTTGTAGATCGTCTATCTATATCTATCTATCTATCTATCTATCTATCTATCTATCTATCTATCTATCTATCTATCTATCTATCTATCTATCTATCTATCTATCTATCTATCTATCTATCTATCTATCTATCTATCTATCTATCTGTGACAGTTACACACCTCCACCACCAGAGGGCGAAAGGCATTAAGGCAACAGTGCCTGGATTATTTTGGTGCGCATGCGTGGAAAACCTTGAAGTGCTTGTTTGCATCACGTGATGCCATCACGTCACGTGACTGCGTCTAGTTTTCCATTACGGCGATGGCCGCTGTTGAACGAGTCAAACATGTTGTCGTGTCTCTCGGGAATTGTTGATGTTTGTGCCTTTATTACACATTCTATATTACAGTAGGAACAGAAAGCTTGGTGGAAATGTCTCCTAAAGGAGGTGAAAAGCGTCAAATGGAGTCTGTACGGCTGAAGATAAATGAACAGCTAGCGGCGGTGGGAGAGGAGATATTGTTTGTTGTGGACAAACAGCAGCATGGCGCTGCTGATGTTTGTAGTGTGGAGCTTAGCGTCAGAGTGTTTGTGTTGGAGCGCCTCAGCGCAGTGGGAGAGTTTATGGTCAACCTCTTCCAGAGAGAGATGGAGACACTACAAACTCTGCTGGAGACACAAAACAAACTGCTGGACATTGATTTTGATATGGACATCGATCTACACACTGCAGGTTAGTAGATTCTGAACAACACCAGCTTAGCTTAAAGGTATATTCAGTGATTTCACTCAAAAAACCTTAGGTTTCGTTTTTGGCTGGGACCTAAGCCTTTCATCCAATCAGGATAGAGAGCCAAAAACAAAACCTAAGGTTTTTTGACCCACAGGGGTTAACTGGGGACAGGGAGGAACTCCTTATATGGTCAGCACACTCTATAGTAGAGAGGATTATCACAACAAAACAAAAAAATAAGTGATATTTGAATTAAGTGAAATCACTGAATATACCTTTAAGTAGCATTAAGCTATTTATTATGTTCCACAAAAGTCTACTTGAATAATCAAACTGAAAAGGTCAAATGAATAGCTCCAAAATAAATAAGTAATCAAATAAAAGTATGCTATGCTAGTAAGGTATGAAATAAGGTCAAAAACTGTATGCCTTCCCAGCTTCACCAAACATTTTCCATTGTTCTCAAAAGGCATGTCAAGAGACCTTAAACAGGCTAGCCCACTTCCTCTCCCACTGAGCCTTTAAAAATAAAAAACAAGTTACAATTAATTGTTCCAGAATCACTGCAGAGGAGGTTTTACTTTGAAGGGGATACATTATAAAGGAAGCGCAAAGGGGCTCACTAAATTGACATGACCTAGGCCTACTTAAGTTTCTAATAGATAGATAGATAGTTTATTTGTCTCGGTCATGGTTTATCCAACATTATTACATACAAGGAAAAGGGGTTGTCATGATACAATTGACCGAAAAGGAAAGGGCTGAAGCCGAAGCTTATTATGCCCACCTTTTTGAGATTTCAGTAATAGTAATAATTAAGTAATTAATTAAGTAATAATAAGGAAAAATAAAAAATAAATACAGAAATCCGTTTTCTACATTGCTGCATTTCTAATGAAAGGATTAAACACAACCATGTTGAAAGACAAATCAAAAAATAAATCTGATCAAAAAAGCTGGTCAAAAATCACTATTTCTACAACTTAGTGACAATTGTTACAATGATGATGATGATGTTACTAATAATAATAATTATTCACTTGTTTCTTTTATAAACTTACATAGCATACATACATACATACATACATACATACGTACATGCATACATACTGTACATACATTTGCCTATGATACAAACACACATATACATATGGTCCTACATACATACATGTATATGAAGTGGTTGCCTCATATACATGAATACTGTTTTGGTTTGATTTTGAGATGTGTATGTCCTCGCACACACACTCACACTCCTTTATACAGATAACGGTAGGTACGGGGATACACATTTATACTGTATAGTTACTGTTATTATATAATTAACACTTAGTTAGAGTGATTTCATATAGCCCTCGATTACCTTTGTTTTATATGTTCTCTTGAATTTAATGATTGAATTGCTTAATTTTAATTCAGTGTCCAGATTATTCCATAGATTCACCCCAATGGCAGATAGACATCTCTCTTTGATGTTGGTCCGTGAAATTGTAGTCTTTAAAAAAAATCCGATTCCCCTGAGTTCATACCTGGTTTCCCTAGGCTTGAATAGCTCCTGCATGCTGACTGGAAGCGACCTGTTATATGCTTTGTACATTATTATTGCTGTGTTGAGGTTGGCTAGATCTGCAAATTTCAATGTGCGGTTTTTAATAAATAGTGGATTTGATGGCGCATAATAGTCGGTTGACAATTCTTATTGCTTTCTTTTGTAGAATAAAAATGGGGTGTAGTATAGTTTTATATGTGTTTCCCCAGACTTCAACACAGTAAGTTAGATATGGTAGAATTAGGGAATTGTATAAAGTCTGGAGTGATTTTGTATTAATGAAGTCTTTCATTTTGTATAGGATGTTTTTGATATTTTAGTTTTTAAGTAGTCTATGTGAGGTTTCCAGGTGAGTTTGCTGTCAATCATGATTCCTAGGAATTTTATGTGGGTTACTTGATCGATCTGATTGTTATTTATGGTTAGTTTGACTGATGAATTTATATTTTTATTGCCGAATATAATAAATTTAGTTTTGCTTATGTTTAATGATATGATATTTGGCCATTATGTTAATGGCCAAATATAGGCGATGTAGAAAAAGGAGGCCGTCAATGTTTAGTGGGTCAGTTTTGGCACATGCCAAGGTAGGACTGGAAGTACTTTGGCGCCATCAAGTGGTTTGGAGAATATATTCCATTCATTTGAAAAAGCAGGAAGTGGAGATGACAGCACATGGCTCTAGGCTGCCAGTGTAAGACTTACTGCCCAAATCTGAGATTAGTTGTGCTAAAATAAAAATACACACCAGCTAACTCACGGTGAGTACCATCGGTGAGACCGATGTCGGGCTCTACACCTTGCTCTGCGAGGCGTTCTGAAGAGACTCAAGACATTTTTTGAACGATGGTTATCCTGACAAAACGAATAGGAGAATAAATGTCATCTTTCAGTTGACAAAAGCACTTTGAGTTGCTCTGCTGATGCTACCTTCTCTCTCCTCCTTCTGTCTGTGTGTAAAGAGGTTTCAACTGAATATGAGGAGAGGAGATCCAGTCTGGTCCAGGAGGAACCACAACCTCCACAACGTCTGGTCCAGGAGGAACCACACCCTCCACAGATTAAAGATGAACAGGAAGAGGAGACTGGTGAGTCAACTTTAGCCTCGGAAACCCAGACGATTTTATTTCCATGGAGGAAAAAGAATTCTGGGGCAGAGTCCACTTCAATTCGGCACAGAGTAGCGCAAACGTCGATCACTCTCTGCTGATTTCTGATCGTCTGCACCTTTGTTAAATTGATGCACACACACTCACACCCGTACACACACACACACTCTCTCTCTCTGTCGCTCTAATTAATTAGTCTCATGTCCAGCAGCTGCGCACAGTTTCTCCCGGCGTATCCTGCCGGGAGCTGCCTATGCCATAGATATCATAGGTGAGTTCCAGGCTAAGTCAACTTTGACATTACTACGTAGGAAGATGTGGTGCAATACTCTCTCAGATAAAACAAATTCATATTTTATTAGTATTATTCTAACAAGACTAAAGGGTCATTCAGCAACTGTAACGATACAAATATAGTTTGGTAACTCATGGTCCCCTAAAAGACAGACAGACACACAGCATGTTGTTTCTGCTTGTGCCGCTACATAAGTATAGCACAATAAGTTTGAACCCATAATAATGTTTAGCTATGAAGATATTTGGCATAAATGGTCAGAGTCACAGGCACGGCGCGTGCAGTGCCTTTTAAATCCATTCTCTGCAGCTGTAAGAAATTGATAATTATCAAACTGAAAGAGCGCGTTTCATGAGGGTGTATTACATTATTTTAAGTATTTAAGTATTTATTAACTGTTTACAGAATTACAGTACATTTCAAGCACAACTCAATACAAAAACTGTTAACTGTGAGTGGACGACCCAATAAAAGCATTACACTTGTTTACAAGAGGGTCCACCTTGTTCAATTAATCACAACATTTGGAGACGTACAAATATACACTTCTATTTTTCCAAAGAACAGAACAGGAATTCATCATAAAGGAAGTAAAAAGGGAAATATACAGTGAGGGGGAAAAGGGGTGGTTGGGTGGGGAAGGGTAGATTACAATAATGATGATAAAAAAAAATACTTCGGCCACATCGGTGAAATAATGTCGGGCATCGGCGCCAAAAATGACGGATACATCGTTGAGACCGATGTCGGGCTCTACTCCAACACCGTGCTCTGCGAGGCATTGAGAAGAGACTCGAGACACTCATTTTTTAAACAATGGTTATCCTGACAAAACTAATAGGAGAATAATCTTTGAGTTGACAAAAGCACTTTGAGTTGCTCTGCTGATGCTACCTTCTCTCCCCTCCTCCTGTCTGTGTGTAAAGAGGTTTCATCTGAATATGAGGAGAGGAGATCCAGTCTGGTCCTGGAGGAACCACAACCTCCACAACATCAGGAGAGGAGATCCAGTCTGGTCCAGGAGGAACCACACCCTCCACAGATTAAAGAGGAACAGGAAGAGGAGACTGGTTAGTCAACTTTGACATTACTACGTAGGAAGATGTGGTGCAATACTCTCTCAGGCATTTACCATTTCCGCAAAATCTTTAACTTTAACTTGTGCCAGGACAAAAATCATTTTGGGTCGGGAGCTGTCGTACGCTTCTGTCGTACACAAGCGGAGCAGCATTGTCTGAACTGCTCACATGCTGTCACAGGCATCTAAGCATATGTATTCACTCCTAAAATGTTAATATAAAACTATGTATATGCATGTAAAAAAAGAAAAGATTTCCAACTTTACAAGCAAATAAAATCATGCAATAATTAAAAACAATATAACATGTTTACAATGTATTAGTTTGTGCTTAACCTATTTTGGGCGGGAACCCCTTTTGGTGTTAGCATTATGTTATGCTTTAGCTATTGAAAAATAGCAGATCTACAAGCTCTGTAGATCTGCTATCTGCTACTGAGCTTGTAGATCTGCTATTTTTGAAAAATCGAAGAACGACTGACATAGAAACATAGCTTTTTCAGAAAACTGTCAGGATGTAGAAGACATTTTTGCAGAGAGAGTTGACAAAAGCACTTTGAGTTGCTCTGCTGATGCTACCTTCTCTCTCCTCTTGTCTGTGTGTAAAGAGGTTTCATCTGAATATGAGGAGAGGAGATCCAGTCTGGTCCAGGAGGAACCACAACCTCCACAACATCAGGAGAGGAGATCCAGTCTGGTCCAGGAGGAACCACAACCTCCACAGATTAAAGATGAACAGGAAGAGGAGACTGGTGAGTCAACTTTGACATTACTACTCTCAGGTAAAACATTACCCTCATTTTATATTTGTATTAGTATTATTCTCAGAATCCACTACTCCTGAATGTTGCTGGGAGTCTGGTCCAACGCACAGGTCCTGGCTGTACTCGTGGTGAGACCAGGAGTGGACCTGGTGAGACGTAGGAGGGGCCCGGACTGGAGTCAACCCACAGAGCCTAGTCCCTCCACCTGGTCTTTCCCTAGTGGGTCTGATCGAGGGTAGCCTCGGAAACCCAGACGTTTTTATTTCCAGGGAGAGAAAAAAGTCTGGGGCAGAGTCCACTTCAATTCGGCATACAGTAGCGCAAACGTCGGTCTCTCTCTGCTGATTTCTGATCGTCTGCACCTTTGTTAAATTGACGCAGACACGTACACACACACACACACACACACACACACACACACACACACACACACACACACACACACACACACACACACACACACACACACACACACACACTCTCCTCTCTGTCGCTCTAATTAATTAGTCTCATGTCCTGCAGCCTATGCCATAGAAAGCATAGCTGAGTTCCAGTCTAGATCGAGGGTAGCTACTGGGACGTAAGTCGGGACTTGATCACTCGGCTGGGTCACCCGAGTGAGGGGTATGATGTTCGCGAGACCCTGAACCCCGATGACCTTGGGATACATCACTGAGAATACCAGGTGCATCTATGTGATGTATTTTCGTTCTTTCATTCTAACGAGACTAAAGGGTCATTCAGCAACTAACGATAAATATATAGTTTGGTAACTCATGTTCCCCCAAAAGACAGACATACAGACACACAGCATGTTGGTGTTCGTGCCGCTATGAAAGTATAGCCCAACAGGTTTGAACCCATAATCATGTATATATATATATATATATATATATATATATATATATATATATATATATTCTCAAGTGTTTTTAATTTATTTATTTCAAACAGCAAGGCTAACTTACAGATTGACTAACTTTTTGATTATTGATAATGGACCTATCCGTGGAACTGCAGGGAGTCCCATGGATGCACTAGGCTACTGTACTGTAAATTGGTGCCATTTAATTTACTTTGTTTGAAGAATCTTCTCGCCCTGAAAGATTCAGAGTGACCGTTATTACTGGCAGTCATCCAGGAATTCACATAACCATAGTTACATTCGTAACTTGCGTTATGTTTCATTCCTTACTGACTGCCAGTAGGCAGTAAACAATAGTGGATGACTCATACCAGAAGTGTCACGAGGAATTGAACCCACCTACTAAACTGCCGTATCAGCCAGTGGCAGGATCGCCGACGCCAGTGAGGATCCGGAGGCCACATCAAGGCGATAGAACCTCGAGAACGTGCAAGGGGCTGTCCAAGATGCCGCCGCACAGACGTCCGCCAGTGACACCCCTCTCATCGCCGCCCAGGACGTGGCAATGCCCCTGGTAGAATGGCCGATGACCTCGGAGGGGGCAGGTTTACCAGATGCTTCATAAGCCTTTTTAATCGCATCCACTACCCAGTGGGATAGCCGCTGTTTAGACAGCGCGCATCCTCTATTCTTTCCGCTGTAGCACACAAACAGTTGCTCTGAGCGTCTAATATCCCGTGTTGCCTGAATGTACAGTTGCAACGCACGGACTGGACACATTAAGTGGGCCCTTTCCTCCGGCTCGGATGTAAACGGGGGAGGATGGAATCCCGCCAACTCTATGGCCTGGTTAACATAATCGGGGGGCAGAACCTTAGGCAAAAATGACACATTTGGCCAAAGTGTGACCCCAGTGCCGCCAGCCTTCCACCGAAGGCATGCAGGGCTAATAGAAAGTGAGTGGAGCTCACTCACACGCTTAGCTGTCGTAACTGCTAACAGAAAGGCGGTCTTAATCGATAAAGAGCTCAAGGACGACCCAGCCATAGGCTCGAAGGGCGCCCTGCTCAACGCCTGCAGGACCAGAGGCAGGTCCCAAGCTGCAGTATGCTCACCCTAGGGGGGCGTAACCTCTTGGCACCACGCAGAACCTGTGTCACCCAGTAATGCGCACCAACTGAACTGCCATCAATATGGCTATGATTGAAGGATATAGCGGACGTGTGCACCTTCAAGGTGGATGCCGCACGGCCGGCATCAAGTAGACACTGTAAATAATGTATGTGTTGTATAGGGCAAGAGACCGGGTCCAGACCCCTGTCGCTGCACCATGATGAGAAAGCAGCCCAGCAATTCGAGTACACCAACCTTGTGGAAGGGGCCCTTGCATTCCGCAAGGTCTCACATATTGAGGGGCCTAGCCCACTCAAGAGTGACTGATCCCTTTCAGTGGCCATACCCAAAGCTGAAGGAGGCTCGGCGATGGATGCCAAACCTTCCCGTCCAGCTGGGACAGGAGGTATATCCTCGCTGGAAGCTGCCATGGATCCCCGTCCAACAGACTGAGGAGCGTTGAATACCATGTTCTCGAGGGCCACCTGGGGGCCACCAAGAGAACTCTGTGATCTGACGATCTCACCCTGTGAAGCACAGGCAACAGGGGGATCGGGGGGAACGCATAAAGGAGCGCTCTCGGCCAAGCGCTGGCGAGGGCGTCCCTGAGTGGGGCACTGGTGTCTGCCAGGCTGAACCACCGAGGACAATGAGTCGTGCCTTCCGAGGCGAATAGATCTACGTAGGCTACCCCGTGTCGATCCCAAATCAACTGTACCACCTGGGGGTGCAATCTCCACTCCCCAGGGGGCAGTCTCTGACGAGACAGATAGTCTGCCACAGAGTTTGCTCTGCCTGGCAGGTGCATAGCCCTCATCGAGGAAAATAGAGGATAAGCCCACGTCCACAGGCGATGGGCTTCCCTCAGGGACTCCAGAGACCTGGTCCCTCCCTGATGGTTGACATGAAACACCACTGAGGTGCTGTCCGTCCGAATGAGCACGTGCTTCCCCCTGAGAAAGGCAAGAAGTGCTTTAGCGCCAAGGAAACAGTCTGGAGTTCTAACACATTGATATGGCGTCCTCTCCATCGAGAGCATCATAGCCCCTGGACTGACCTCTTCTACCATACCCCAACCTTGAGGCGAGGCATCTGTTGTCACCACCTCTCGTCTCGCCGGGACCGAGCCGAGAGGGACTCCACTCAGCAGGAATGCATTGTCCCGCCAACGGCGGAGATAACCAAGGCACCTGCGAGTGACTCTGACCTTGACCCCCCTGTGTAGACAGGGGTCCATGTGAAGGCCATTGAACCACCTCTGTAATGGGCGTAGATGTAACAGCCCCAGAGGAGTGATTGCTGAGACTGCGGTCAGCATGCCGAGCAGTCTGAGCCATGTTAGGACGGTCAACCTCGCCCCCAGGCGGAAAGACCGCAGGAGGTTCTGAATTCTCTCCACCCTCTGTGCAGTCGGTCGTGCCTGCATCGATACCGAAGCTAGGGACATGCAGAGGAAGGTGGTCTGTTGCGTTGGGAGCAACGAGCTCTTTTCGATGTTTACGGCCCAGTGCCTCGACGTGAGCGGGGACTCTGGACGTCACCTGTTGCGCCTCCCTGAACGAGGGGGCGCAAATGAGCCAATCGTCTAGGTAGGGAAGTATCTTCACTCCCGACAGGCATAGCGATGTTAAGGCTGCCCTCATACACCTTGTGAAGATGCGGGGAGCCAGAGACAGGCCGAACGGCAGAATGGCAAACTGTTAGACTTTGCCTTGAAAGGCAAAGCGGAGGTACTTTCTGTGCTCTGGATGTATGGGCACATGAAAGTAGGCATCTTTGAGGTCTATTGTGCTGAACCACTCCCCCTGTGTGATAGCCTGTAGGACGTCGACTGTGCGAAGCATCTGAAATGGAAGGACCTTGAGGTGCACATTTAACCCTCTTAGGTCTAGTATAGGCCTGAGAGACCCATCTTTCTTTGGGATCAGAAAGTAGGTGGAGTAGAACCCATTGTTCTGTGAACGTGGGTGAACCGTTGCTATTGCTCGTTTGTCCAAGAGCTTGGTCACCTCTTGAGACAAACACTGGGCCTTCACGGGGTCTGTGACTGAAGTCACCCTGACCCGTGAAGGTAGTGGTGGTCGGCGGCGGAATTGCAACCTGTAACCTTGGGACATTGTTGTAACGACGCATGCATCTCTGCCATGGTCTGCTCAGTAATGCAGGTGCTGCTGTGAAAATCTGCCCACCGCCGGCCCCAGACCCTGTTATTTGGGTACTTGGGGGGGGCGCCGGCTATGCCCTCGCCCACGCTGGGGCTGGCGAGGCCACTGCTCACCTCTGGGCTGATGTTGCCCTCGGCCTGCCGCCACCTGGTCACGTTGCCAGGTCTGCCAAACAACTGGCCCGGCACCACCGGAAGCTTCCGTAGCACCTGTCTGCAGCTGTCAGACATAGGCGCCTGTGCAAGCCACACCTGACGTCGTGTCACGACCAAGGTGGACATCAAACGGCCAAGTTCGCTTGTCATTAAGGCGAAGGACTCCAGAGCCACATCATTAAAGTCGCCCAACTCACTCCCTGGCCCACTCTCCAAGATCTTGGACTGGGCGAGGAGGAGCACAGAGAGAGAGTTCCCCAAACGGGCCATTGTGGCAGCAGAACCATATGCCTTTGTCAGCAGGTCGTCAGTGACTGCACACTGCGCACTGGGACAGCGGGTTCTTGCCTTTAGTGCCTCGTCTGGAGAGAGAACCAGCGCCGCAATGCACTGGTCTACAGGAGGCATGCGAACCAGTCCATGCACTTCTGCCTTGTCCATGGAGGCCAGGGTCCTTGCATCCTTGCCTCGGTGGGCAGATGCACCCGGCTCAGCCCAGCACTCCTTCAGCTGATTTAGGTAGTCAGGCTAGGGTGGGACAGCAAAGGGTGGCATTCTAGCGGCGGCAGCCCGTTTGAAGAACGGGTTACTCGCCCCCTGAGCGGCTGACGGGTCGTCCAGCTCAATCTTAGCCAGGGCAGCACGCAGCGTTGAACGCAATGTGCAGGGCCCGATCCCCAGCTCAGTGCTTACCGAGCTTCTGCGGGAAGTCTCTGAGCCATCCTCAGCCTGCACACTATCCACTTGGGGATCACCCTGATCCAGGGGGTCCCCCCTGGGGATATCATCCTCGTCATGGAACATAGAGTCTGAAGCTCCAATTGACATGGCGTCATCATAGTCATAATCATAATCTAATTATAGATCATCATCGCCCTCCGG
The DNA here is from genome assembly GCF_964188405.1 of Protomyctophum parallelum. Classification (NCBI taxonomy): domain Eukaryota; kingdom Metazoa; phylum Chordata; class Actinopteri; order Myctophiformes; family Myctophidae; genus Protomyctophum; species Protomyctophum parallelum. The sequence goes on from NC_139715.1 coordinate 1,269,780, forward strand.
CTCCTGGACCGCCTGTGGCGGAGGAGGCGGTGGCTGCTGGACCGCCTGTGGCGGAGGAGGCGGTGGCCGTACCATTGCCTTAAGGCGCTCTGCGCGAGACCCGCGTTTGCGCTTCACCTTCCCATCAGCAGGGACCCCAGAAGGTGGGAGGTTTCCCTTGAACAGGAGGTTCTCCACCTCACACAGCCTAGCCTCTCTCACAGAGAGTGGTAGAGTGCTACAGTTCATACATGCTTTGTCAGTCAGGGCTTCCCTGAGGTGACCGACACCCAAGCATGTCAGACACAAAATATAACTAGGTAATTACTCGAGTGCTGTGGAAAACCAGCAGCACGCGGCCAACACCCAGTGTGTGGAGGAAGCCCTTTAACAACACTATGAGAGTGTTTGTAGCTAGGGATCCTCAAGACAAACAAAGAGTAATGGTGATTATTTGACAACCACAGCCTTGAGAGGACAACAATTTGCGCTCTCGGCAACAGCCACAGGCAGGATGTCAACACCACGACACCTATAGTGTCACAACAAATAGTTAACACAACTCCAAAGAGTGTTAACAACTCTTTGGACTTGCAATACAGAACTGATGTACAGATTCTAGGAGCTACACTTACCCACGATACTCACGTCAGGTAGCGAGAAGTTTCAAAGAGGCCGGGTGTGGGCTGTCACGTGCTTATATAGACTACCGGGACGCACGGGCAGCCTACACGTCACATGACTTTGTTTATATTAAGACTCGACCAGCGCGGAGCGCGAGAGGGCATATTCACTATTGTTTACTGCCTACTGGCAGTCAGTAAGGAATGAAACATAACTACAATACTACAATGTATGTACTTACTCGTGCCTGACATTCCATCCACACCACCCAGTTCTTTTTAGTAGGTTTCCAGACATCTGTCTATGTGCGTCCAAAGCTGCGTTGTAACTTGTGAAGTTACCGGTACACATAATGATTCGGCAGCCCTGGGGGGGGGGGGGGGGGGGGGGATTTGTGGCAAGACGAGCGTCTCCTCCTCTGAGATACAAATACAATAACAAACAAATGCGCATGTGGGGGTGGGGGGCTGGTCTAGCTGCAGTGTGAAGAGACAAATGTAGTCTGGAAGGAATACGGAAGAGTGTCTCTGACGTCAGTGCCAATCGGATAATCTAAAATATCTAAAACCAGAGATTACACAAAAAATAACGCCAGGAAAGTGTTCTAAATCTTATAAAGGTCATTGATATATATATTTTTGCTAAAAGGGTGAAGTGTCCCTTTAATACTATTTGTAACTATTCAAATGCCTCTACATCCAGTACATGAATTTTTACTTGGACAATGCTCTTGTCCAAAGGACAAGAGGCTCAAACATGGAATGTCAAGCAATTTGAATTCGAAACCAAAGCTATGAAACAGGAAACACTACGTTGGAAAAATGTAAAGTTCAAACATGAAGTGTTTTTCTCTCTTTGTGTCTTTTTTCTAGCCGTCCCGCACCTCCCTGTGTGTAAAGAGGAGGTTTTCACTGAACAACAGGAGAGGAGCTCCTGTCTGGTCCAGGAGGAACCACAACCACCACAGATTAAAGAGGAACAAGAGGAGCTACTTCAAATACCAACTGAGGCTGATGGGTCAACATTGACATTACAAGCAGTGAAAAGTGAAGATGTTCATGATGATGAAAATGGAGAGACAGAGCCTGTAGCCGGCACCTCAACTCAACACATGAAAACACAAGCTGATCTAGAGGACTGTGGAACATCACAACCAACTAGTGATGACCAGCTCCTCTCTTCACACTGTTCTGAATCTGACACTGAAGACAGTGATGAGTGGCAGGAGCCCAGTGAAGGTCAGTCAACTTTAAACACACTGAAATCACACAAGACAAATGTGGAAGGAAAAAGATTGTCTTTGAGCAGCAAGCTGTCCAAGGACCTGAAATCATCAAAACAAACTCACTCCATGAGGAGCCACACAGGGAAGAAACACTTTAGTTGTACAGAGTGTGGCAAATGTTTTAATCTTAAGGCAAATATGACGACGCACACAAGGATTCATACAGGGGAAAAGCCCTTTACTTGTACAGTTTGTGGTAAAGGCTTTATTCAGAGTGGTGTTCTAAAAACACACATGAGGACTCATACAGGGGAAAAGCCCTTTACTTGTAACGTCTGTGGTAAAGGCTGTACAGATAGTAGTAAACTAAAAATACACATGAGGACTCATACAGGGGAAAAGCCCTTTACTTGTAACGTCTGTGGTAAAGGTTTTGCTCAGAGTGGTGTTCTAAAAACACACATGAGGACTCATACAGGGGAAAAGCCCTTTACTTGTAACGTCTGTGGTAAAGGCTGTACAGATAGTAGTAGACTAAAAATACACATGAGGACTCATACAGGGGAAAAGCCCTTTACTTGTACAGTTTGTGGTAAAGGTTTTATTCGGAGTGATGAACTAAAAACACACATGATGACTCATACAGGAGAGAAGCCCTTTACTTGTAACGTCTGTGGTAAAGGCTGTACACATAGTGGTAATCTAAAATCACACATGAGGACTCATACAGGGGAAAAGCCCTTTACTTGTAACGTCTGTGGTAAAGGCTGTACACAGAGTAGTAAACTAAAAACACACATGAGGACTCATACAGGGGAAAAGCCCTTTACTTGTAACGTCTGTGGTAAAGGCTGTACACATAGTGGTGATCTAAAATCACACATGAGGACTCATACAGGGGAAAAGCCCTTTACTTGTAACGTCTGTGGTAAAGGCTGTACACATAGTGGTCATCTAAAATCACACATGAGGACTCATACAGGGGAAAAGCCCTTTACTTGTAACGTCTGTGGTAAAGGTTTTGCTCAGAGTGGTGTTCTAAAAACACACATGAAGACTCATACAGGGGAAAAACCCTTTAGTTCCTGTTAGTGGCAAATGCTTGGGTCAAAATGCACATCTGAGGATAATGAGGAGGAATCATACAGGGAAGAAGTGGTTAGTTATAATAGTAATAAATGCACATTTTCCCCATTTGAGTTGACACATGATATAACATACAATCGAATGATCATTCGTTCTATTCCAGGATGACAATGACAAGTGGTAGATACTAAAGCCGTGGAATCACATAATCTGACACTATCAACATGACCACCACAATTTAGTTTCTTAAGTATCTTTTGTATGTAAAACCTATATACACATGGCACAAAAAGTTGTTGTCTTTGGTAGATTATTTCTCTATTGTAACTCTGTTTAATTATACCGTCGGATGTTTCAGACATTAACCCATCTTGGGGCGGGAACCCCGTTTGGTATTTTAAGCATTATATTATACTTTAGCCATTGAAAAATAGCAGAAGTGCCGCGCTACGAGCTTGTAGGTCTGCTATTTTGTTTTTAATCGTGAAAATGTGGCGCAAATCTTTGAATATATATTCTTTCAGAGTGAACGTTTTTAACTCAAATCTTTGCTTCTGATCTTTTAGTTGACAAAAACATAGATATATAGACAAAAATATCACACCCATGTGAAGTGAGGGGCGCTAATATATTAAAGTCTAACTCATGTTGATTAGGTGCTGTAAGTGTGATGTAAAAACAAACAAACAAAATGGTTGCTTGAAAACCAAAGCTGCAACCATTCATGATTATTTTAGGTGTATTTCTTTTTTTATGCTGTGTTCCCTATGTAATGTTATGTAAATGTGTTCCACTGTTTGCCTGTCTGTTTTCCGTTTTGTATTTCTTGTGAGGACTGCGGATGAAAATTAGCAACTGTGCTATATCCGGTGTATTTACGTCCATTAATATGCATTGTCCAAATAAACAAATAAAGTCAAAGTAAAACATTGGGAGTTCTTTTTTTTTTGTTGAAAAAATGAAGGTTTTATGAGCCAATGAAAATTGCAGTTTTATGAAAATTCTTCTTCTGCCCCTAATACATCCATGCAGAGTCAAGTGTTTATGAAACGTTGCAGTATATGGTGTAGAGGGTCATGCCAAATAACACTGAAACAAGTCTTGTCCAGAAGCACTTCAAAATTAACCGCTTCAACCCTATGGATGGACAGTGGGCTTGGTTTTCTGGACCCACTGAAAAATCTACCATTATCTTCCCATAGAGATTTACAAAAAAAATATTGATATAAATTATTTTAAGCCTATAGAATTCAACCATTTAAGATCCTGTTGAATCACGACCATATATATAACACCTATGATTCTGTAAAACCTTTCCATTGTGAACAATGTGACAACGCCCTGTGACAGCTAGCGCTGACAGGTAGCCGGTTTTGACAGCTCGCTAGCCGGGAGCTACCAACAACTTCGGCAGCCAGCTCACAACAGCTTCGGATAAAGAACCACATCGCCACATGATCTGACACCGATCCAACTCACAGGCCCAGTCTCTGGGCCTGGTTGGTAAGTCTCGTTCCCTGTTGACTCCTCACCTGTGTTCCGGTTCTGCAAACTGGGCTTATTCTCTGCTGTGGGCACCCGTCGTGGTGCCCTCGCCTGTATGTACCGCCCTGAGACGCTATCCCGGTTCAACACCTACTGTAGCCTGTTTCATCTCATCCTGCCATCTCTTTTTCCACTTTTACTGGCCATAGTCTTGTTTTCTTTCCTCAGCCATCATCAGCATCATCACCTCCACCACCACCACCATGTCACTCACCTCATCTCCCGGTTGCGACAGCTGCCTTCACCTGAAGCACAGAGTGTCGGTGCTGGACGGTAGAATCTCAACTCTCCACCAAATAAAGGATGATGAGATGTTCCTGGACTCCCTTCATACATCCTGCGTCATTCAGCTTGATGTGACTGTCCCCGCCGCCACCGGACTCGAACGTCCCCCCCGGTGTTCTCCCCCCAAGTCGCGGGAGCTCGATGCGACCCTCCCCGCCGCTGGATACGAACGTCCTCGCTGTTCCTCCAAGCCCCGGGATCTGGACGAGACAGTCACCCTCCGTCTCCCCCCCACTCGCGAGGGTGCAAGAACAAAAATTACACCCTCGGCCTGCTCCACTCCTGGCCCATGGACAGTGATCCCCCGGGGAAAACATGGGAAGAAGCCCCCCCCACACGCACCCCCTCCCATACAATTAATCAATTCATTTTCTATTTTAGATATGAATGAGTTCCCCCCACTATACCCAGCCGCCCCGTCCAACGACACACTGCCTAACCCATCATCCCCGGTCAACTCTTCCATAACCACTAGCCAGAAACCGTCCCGCCTCAATCTGTTAAAATCAGCTGTTAAACGCCGCTCGGTGGATCCCCTTGGGTCTCATCCTCCGAAGAAACCCACCCCCCTCACTCTGTCCAACACCTGGAAACGACCCACTACGATGCCGCTTCAGAAACCCACCACTCCATCCCCTTCAATCATTATCAGCGACAGCGACACACCATCAACTGCACCCCCCTTACTGCATGATGATGTCCCCACACCCACCCCCCCACCCCCTCCGTTGATAAGTCCTACCACGGTCATCATCGGCGACAGCCAAATTAAACATATCCGTTTTATTAACGCAATCACACATAGCTTCCCTGGCGCCTCCACAGCACAACTCCTCGATAAACTTCCCGGCCTGCTCGCCTCACTCCCCTCCACCATCAAGAACATCATCCTCCACTCCGGCACAAACGACCGCCAGTCAGAACAAGCAAAAATCTATTTTGAACAAATCTTCAACCTCCTCCGTCAGTCTGGAAAATCAATATACATGTCCGGCCCATTGCCCACGATCGGTCGTGGTGACGTCCCCTTCAGCAGACTGTCCGCTCTTCACTATTGGCTCCAGTTCGCCTGCTTCAAATACAGCATAAACTATATATCCAACTTCTTTCTTTTCTGCAACCGCCCCCGCTTCTACGCCCGTGACGGCCTCCATCCTAGCCGCTTTGGCAACGAAATGCTGGCTCACAACCTCCGCAAATCGCTAGCTGCTCAATCAATACCTCACACAAATCAACACGCAAATTGAGTAGTAGTTTCAGCTGATCACCACCCTGGTCCGTTAACAACAACAACATCCAACCCCCAAAACTCCCCCATCGCCCCCTCTAGCGACACCTACTGCCTGCCTATTAGAACACACCCCAGACAGCAGCAAATCAATTCATATTATATGCCCATTAGAACAGACCAAGTCATATTAGCTCTTTGGAACAAATACAGCATTAATAATGCCAAAATACCTGTTCATATCACATGCAGATTGTTTGACCCTCATTTCCAACCACCCAGCTGCATTAATCAAAATAACCTGATTGCTATTCAACCACTACCACCACCCTCCCCCCCCCCCCCCCCCCCCCCCATACACCCACTAGATTTGGACTACTAAATCCAAGATCTCTCAACAATAAAACTTTTCTTGTTCATGATTTCATTTTAGAAAACAAAATAGATTTTTTCTTAATAACAGAGTCCTGGCAAACAGACTCTGTAAATTTGATTCAGGCCACCCCCCCAAATTATTAATTCTTTCATGAACCTAGACGGTCTAGTCGTGGTGGCGGAATAGCAGCCATACATAAAGTCTCCTCCAAATGCTCACCCGCAAACTCACTTGGTACATTCACCTCCTTTGAAATGCTCAGTTTTATCATTCATGCTAAGGTTCTTGTTCTCTGCATTGTAATTTATAGGCCCCCCAAGTACAACGCCCGCTTCCTAGACGAATTCTCTGAGTTACTGTCATTTATAACCCCCAAACATGACAAAGTAATAATTATTGGCGACGTGAACGTGCATGTATGCTGTCCATCTCACCCAATGGTTAAGGATTTTATCACCCTGACAGAATCTTTTAACTTCATCCAATCTATAAATGAACCCACTCACAATAAGGGACACACCCTCGACCTTGTTCTGTCCTTGGGCGTGTCTCCTTCCATCCTCAAAATTACAGACTTCCGACTTCAGACCATAAAGCCATTGTTTTCGAAATCCAGATTGCCCCCTCCAGCTCAACCGTCCATCACCCAGCTCATCTGGCACGCGTCATTGATTCTACAACAGCCACCAAATTCTCAGAATTATTCCAGTCCTCCGCAACTTCCCCAACCGTTAACTCCTTTTCCCATGACCCAGCTGCATTGATCGATTATTTTAATAACACCTCCCTAGCCATTCTTGACTGCATCGCACCCCGCAAGGCAGTTAAGCCTCGTACAACAGGGACACCCTGGCTAAACGATGAGACCCGCCTCTTGAAGAGGTGCTGCAGAAAAGCAGAAAGAAAATGGAAAGCAGACAACCTGCACGTCTCCCTTGAGATCCTGAAAACTCTAATGGCGGACTATCAATCCGCTATTAGAGTTGCAAGAGAGAAATACTTCTCCAACATAGTCAAAAACAACAGCCATAACCCAAGATCACTATTCAAAGTAATAGACTCAGTCACAAATCCGGCCCCTATTCTTAATACTCAACTATCCCAGGAAAAATGTGAGGACTTTCTCAATTATTTCATAGATAAGATCCACAAAATAAGAACCCAAATAACCCCCAACAATAACACCTCCTCCATAGCCCCACTCACCTGTGGTGTCCCCCAGGGCTCCATACTTGGTCCCCTACTGTTTTCAGTTTACATGCTCTCCCTAGGTGTCATTATCCATAAACATAACCTCACTTTCCATTGCTATGCAGACGACACCCAAATATACGTCCCCATAAAGTCCCCTACCCCTGACAGTCTAGTCGCCCTTAAGGCATGTCTCCTGGACATAAATAGTTGGATGTCCCAAAACTTTCTCCAGCTCAACGCAAATAAAACAGAAATAGTTCTCTTTGGCCCTCCAAGCGACACCGACATCCTAAAAAACAGCCTAGCAGACATGGCTATGAACATCACACCGGTAGCAAAAAACCTTGGGGTTTTCATTGACTCAGGCCTTAGCTTTAACACCCAAATAAAGAAAACCGTACAAGCATGCTTCTTCCAACTAAGAAGCATAGCTAAAATCAAGCAATTTTTAACAGTCCCCGACCTTGAAAAAGTTATTCATGCATTCATCACATCACGCTTAGATTATTGTAACGCACTATACACAGGCCTAACCCATAAATCCATTTCCCGCTTACAACTTGTCCAAAACGCTGCCGCCAGACTCCTGACAAACACCAGGAAACGGGACCACATCACTCCGGTCCTGGCTACACTTCACTGGCTCCCTGTTGTTTTTAGAATTTATTTTAAAATCCTTTTACTAACATTTAAGGTACAAATGGGCCAGGCACCCCAATATCTTGCCGTTCTCCTACACCCCTATAACCCTCCCCGTACCCTTAGGTCCTCAGACGGGGCTCTCCTAAAGGTTCCCGAGAAATTTCATCGGGTAAACAAGGGAGAACGAGCCTTCTCTGTCCGTGCCCCTAAAATTTGGAACACCCTCCCCAAAACCATTCGACAAGCAGATACCATTGCATCTTTTAAAACTCTTCTCAAAACATACTTGTTCAGAAAAGCATTCCCCCCCTAGCCCCGTTGAATGTTTGTTCACTGAATTCTGTCGGTATTTTTTATTTATTTTTTATTTTGATCTATTACATTGTTGTTGTTTTTATATTGTATATGAATATGCTTTCCTGTGAATTTGTTGTGCAGCACTTTGTGACTTTGTCCAGAAAAGTGCTATATAAATAAAGTTATTATTATTATTATTATAAGAGCTTCTACCAGATGCTACGCTGACAAGACACCAGCGTCTACACACCGGAGAAAGACCTTATTGCTGTAAGCGGTGTTACAAGAGTTTCATTGATATAGGTTGTTTGCGGACACACCTGCGTATCCACACTGGAGAAAAACCTTACCACTGCAAACATTGTGACAAGAGTTTCATTGACATATGTTGTTTACGGACACACCTGCGTATCCACACTGGAGAAAAACCTTACCACTGCAAACATTGTGACAAGAGTTTCAGTCAGTCAGGTACTCTGCAGGCACACCAGCGTCGTCTCCACCAGTGTTGATTTTGTCGACTAAGACGAAAAATGTTTGTTGACAAAAAAAAATCACTGATGAAAACTAAATGGAAACTAAAGGAAAAGCTATGATGACTAAAACTAAGACTAAATATACCAATATATTTCCAGTATAAGTCATTTTACAATTAGTTGCATGCTGAAAATAGACATTCTACAAGCTCAAGCGCGACGCGTTGTGGGCTTGTAGATCGGCTATCTTCAAAAACAAAGTGTAAAAAACAATGATTGCGACGGCCCGTGTGGTATACTTTCACCGATGTGTGTCGTCAGCATGAGGAATGAAGACGGGAAGGCAGGACAAAGGCTTCTCCAAATCTCAGCGTTTATTTGGTAAAACACAAGAGAGTCAATCGCTACAAAGCAGACATGTCTCAATTAATAGACAGTAATTACCTAGTAATTATTACTGGCGGTTCATGAGCTGGCAGTTCATGATCTATGCCTGTTTTTCAATTGAGTGCTATAGCGCCACCCTTTGGCCAATGGTTGTGGTCTTTGTCTCTAAGCAGGGTGACATAGCCATATTGCCACATTTCGTGAAAAACAACTGCATGGTTTGACCTGGAGCGCTGTGTATGTATAATTCAAAATAATGGGTGATCTTCACTGATCTAATGCATTCACCATTCACATGGAATCAGGCAAGCGGTAGATGGCAAACAGCAAAACCTGCTGGACGGCACGGTAAAAAGATTTAATATTTTAACATCTGTCCTGTTCCGTTTACCGTCCTGCTCCCGTCCACTAAAATGACTTCCGGTTTGCCATCTACTGCTAGCCAGGGTCAGAGGTCAAAAGGCAGAACACGAAAGTTGTTCGACATGAGGAGACGCATATGTCTATCCAAGTTTTATTGTTGACGGTCAAATGGAGCTATATACCTGTTCAAAGTTTGCATTTTCGATTGAGTGCTATAGCGCCACCCTTTGGCCAATGGCCGTGGGCTTTGCGTTCTCACCGTTTCACATACCCGTCTACCATTTCCAAGTTTCACGAAAACCGACTACACATCTCATAATATAATTTTTTATCAGGCACGTGCATAGGCTTCAGCCCATCCTTCAGCCCATCCTTGCTACAGTACATCTGCAAAGGTGAGTGAGTGAACAATTGTTAAAAAAAAAAAAGGCTTTTATAATATTCTTGACAAGTTTTATTAGCCTTTAGTCTTGAACTTAAATGAATAAATTAACGTTCTTATTATACGTGAGAAAAGGATATCCTACAGATTGCTACTTTATTAACCAGTGGATCCATCGGACATGGGCTTGCTTGCCAAAATAAGATCATCTACATCATCACGTTAGATTAAATGGGCGTGTATGATCTACGCGAGGTGGAACCTACATGGTGGAAACGCTTGGTAAAGAGGGAGTCCGCTGACTGTCAGGTTCATGAGCTATTCCTTTATATATGTATATATATATATATATATATATATTTCACTTGAGTGCTATAGCGCCACCCTTTGGCCAAGGGTCGTGGGCTTCATGTCTTCACCGTTTGGCATAGCCCTCTATACCATGATGCCAAGTTCCGCGAAAACCGACCGGTTCAGCCAGAACTGCTATTTTTGGCTAAAGGAGAAGAAGAAGAAGATGAAGAAGAAAATATAGCTGCAAGCAGCGATAAGACGGGGTCAAGCAATATATGTGATCGGCCCCCGATTTCTGATCACGTTGACCGGTATGAACTTCAGCTGCAAAGACACAAATGCACCGTGTAGCTTTGCATCTTCATTTAATCTTTGTATCTTTTGCATCTGCCAATGTGAACGCAGCATTCCTTTTTATATATTCTTTATCCCACGATTTTTGTAACCCATTTTTCACCTCTGTGTCAATGATCTAATGTGATCCTGGACTCTAAACACCCTCCGCCAACCTGGGGAGAGCAACGGACTTGAACTCTTGAGCTTCCTTCATGCCTGAGTGTCCAAGTTGCTCCTTACACCTTGACATGGGGGAGTTTCCCCTGGTTGGACGTAGCGTGTGGAAGGAACACGTTATTCCAACCAGTTCCTTTCCCCTCCATCAGGCGCCCCGGCTGGCCAGGGGGAGGTAGTTTAGACCAGGATTACTGCATGTTTTTTGTGAGGGTACCTATACCCTAGGGGACACAGGGAGAACATGTGAGGGTACCCTAGGGCAGTGTTTCCCAACCTTTTTTGCTCCAGGGCACACTTTTCATAGCCTAAAGATCTCGGGGCACACCTAGGCCTATCTATATACATATACATACATACAGTGTTGGGATTAATAAAGTGACAACTTTTACAATATCTCCATTACCATTATCCAAATTAATTCCTTAATTATATATATATTTTTGAAATACATTTTGGAGAAAAAATAGCTCATATGCAATGTGAAATGCCACCTAATTCTTAATCCTTTTCCTTGTCTTTATTATGGGCCATCTTGTGAAAGCTGCATGCTTTTATTGTGAAGGGTCTCAGTTCTCACAGCCTGCATATTTCCACGTGCTAAAAATAGCTGATCGACAAGCTCACAACGCGTTGCATCCGCAATGCATTGTCAGACGACAGCACTACCAACTGTGCCACCGTGCACCGAACGCAGCATTTTTGTGGACAGCTATTTCTTATCACACCGTTTATGGTGCTTAGGTTTGCCCCAGGTGTGGTGGAGAACAGTATTGTTTTTGTTTTACTCAGTCTCTTGAATAGTTTATTTAGTTTTAGTCACATTTTAGTCACCTGGAATGTCTTAGTGTTAGTCTAGTTTTAGACGACTAAATCTAGTTGATTTAGTCGAACAAAATTTATTTTGGCGGGCCGTCGTAATCATTGTTTTTTACACTTTGTTTTTGAAAATAGCCGATCTACCAGCCCACAACGTGTCGCGCTTGAGCTTGTAGATTTTCTATTTTCAGCATGCAACTAATTGTAAAATGACTTATACTGGAAATATATTGGTATATTTAGTCTTAGTTTTAGTCATCATAGCTTTTCCTTTAGTTTCCATTTAGTTTTCATCAGTGAAAAAAAGGTAGTCAACGAACATTTTTCGTCTTAGTCGACGAAATCAACACTGGTGGAGACGACGCTGGTGTGCCTGCAGAGTACCTGACTGACTGAAACTCTTGTCACAATGTTTGCAGTGGTAAGGTTTTTCTCCAGTGTGGATACGCCGGTGTGTCCGTAAACAACATATGTCAATGAAACTCTTGTCACAATGTTTGCAGTGGTAAGGTTTTTCTCCAGTGTGGATACGCAGGTGTGTCCGCAAACAACCTATATCAATGAAACTCTTGTAACACTGTTTACAGCAATAAGGTCTTTCTCCGGTGTGTAGACGCTGGTGTCTTCTGGGAGAAGTCACATTGTTCACAATGGAAAGGTTTTTCAGAATCAAAGGTGTTATATATATGGTCGTGATTCACCAGGATCTTAAATGGTTGGATTCTATAGGCTTAAAATACTTTTTTGTAAATCTCTATGGGAAATAAATTGTAGATTTTTCAGTGGGTCCAGAAAACCAAGCCCACTGTCCATCCATAGGGTTGAAGCGGTTCATTTTGAAGTGCTTCTGGACAAGACTTGTTTCAGCGTTATTTGGCATGACCCTCTACACCATATACTGCAACGTTTCATAAACACTTGACTCTGCATGGATGTATTAGGGGCAGAAGAAGAATCTTCATAAAACTGCAATTTGCATTGACTCAATTAACCTTCATTTTTTCACCAAAGAAAATGTACTCCCAATGTTTTACTTTGACTTTATTTGTTTATTTGGACAGGACAATGCATATTAATCGACGTAAATACACCGGATATAGCACAGTTGCTAATGTTCATCCACAGTCCTCACAAGAAACACAGGACAGGCAAACAGTGGAATACATTTACATAACATTACATAGGGAACACAGCATAAAAAAGAAATACACCTAAAATAATCATGAATGCTTGCAGCTTTGGTTTTCAAGCAACCATTTTTTCAGATTTAATTTAAAAGATGGAAATGTAGCACAATCCCTTATACGCAGAGGAAGGCCATTCCATGCTACACAACCCTGTACTGAGAGTACATTTTGGCACTAGCCCCTCCTATAGGGACACAAGGGTTTAATGTTTGTCTTTAGTTCAATGTTTGTTTTGTAAACGCCATTGACAATGAAGGTAAAATGTACGTCATAATGTTTGTTTTACATCACCATGACATCACCTAATCAACATGACCTAGACTTTAATATATTAGCGCCCCTCACTTCACATGGGTGTGATATTTTTGCCTATTTAAGCTCATGTGTAGAATCTTTTGTGCATTTCGTACATTTTGGCCAATAGCAGATAGCCGATCTACCAGCTCACAATATGTCGCGATGCAACTCATTGTGAGCTTGTAGATCGGCTATTTTGTAATCTGGAAATATGTTGTTCCATTTTGGGAACTCGGGCTCGTTCCTGCAGCATCGCAGGCGTGCATTAATGACGTTAAACCACCCCCTCTCGTGTAATATTGCTTCATTATTTAATCGGTTTTCACCAGCAAAGAAATTAAATAAATTAAAGGGTGTAAAAAGTCATTATAGAGTTCAATATTTATCAAATCTAAGTAAAAGTAAACTTTTTTTCTACATTTAATCTGTGCACTCATCTCATTCAGTAGTCATTCAGTCGTGAAAACAGACACTTGGAAAAGAGTATAGGCTATTTATTGATTGATTGAATACTTTATTAACAGGCTTTGGGCCAAGCCCCTATAGGGCCCTATAGGCTTGTTTCCATTGTGGTTCCTCTGTAAAATATCGGAATCAGTCAGAATCGGTATCGGCAGATATGACCCTGCAGATAATCAGAGGTGGGCTAACGGTCAGAATTTCATAATCGTGCCACCCCTACGATAAAGTAGTGGTACCGGCGGTGTTGTTTTTGTCGACTAAAACTAAGACATTTTTATTCTTCCGGTCATCACCCACAGCTTCCCGAAACGTATAAAAGGTTAACCCATGTTGACCTGGTTAACCCATGTTGACCTGGGAACGATTCTACAAAATGTTTTCTAAATCCTGACAGTAATCTGAAAAACCCTATGTTTCAAACATTTTCACGTCAAGGACCCCCAAGATTATATGTAATTGGCCGCCGACCCCCATCTGAAAATAACAACAATCACACTGAAAGAATATATATTCAAAGATTTGCGCCACATTTTCATGATTAAAAACAAAAAAGCAGACCTACAAGCTCGTAGCGCGGCACTTGGTGCTGCGCTATGAGCTTGTAGATCTGCTATTTGTCAATGGCTAAAGTATAATATAATGCTTAAAACACCAAACGGGGTTCCAGCCCCAAGATGGGTTAAAGTCTGAAACATCCGACGGTATAATTAAACAGTTACAATAGAGAAATAATCTACCAAAGACAACAACTTTTTGTGCCATGTGTATATAGGTTTTACATACAAAAGATACTTAAGAAACTAAATTGTGGTGGTCATGTTGATAGTGTCAGATTATGTGATTCCAGGACTTTAGTATCTACCACTTGTCATTGTCATCCTGGAATAGAATGAATGATCATTCGATTGTATGCTATATCATGTGTCAACTCAAATCGGGAAAATGTGGATTTAATACTATTTCAACTAACCACTTCTTCCCTGTATGATTCCTCCTCATTATCCTCAGATGTGCATTTTGACCAAAGCATTTGCCACTAACAGGTACTAAAGCCCCCCCCCCCCTGAATGAGTCCTCATTCATCTATGGGCTTTTCCCCTGTATGAGTCCTCATGTGTGATTTTAGTTCACCACTATGAATAAAGCCTTTACCACAAACTGTACAAGTGGAGGGCTTTTCCCCTGTATGAGTCCTCATGTGTGTTTTAAGATTACCACTCTGAATAAAGCCTTTACCACAAACTGTACAAGTGAAGGGCTTTTCCCCTGTATGATTCCTCATGTGTGTTTTTAGTTCACCACTCTGAGTAAAGCCTTTACCACAGATGTTACAAGTAAAGGGCTTTTCCCCTGTATGGGTCCTCATGTGTTTTTTTAGACCACCACTCTGAATAAAGCCTTTACCACAAACTGTACAAGTGAAGGGCTTTTCCCCTGTATGACTCATGTGTTTTTTTTTAGATCACTACTCTGTGTACAGCCTTTTCCACACACGTCACAAGTAAAGGGCTTCTCACCTGTATGAGTCCTCATGTGTATTTTTAGTTTACCACTCTGAGCAAAGCCCTTGCCACAGACGTTACAAGTAAAGGGCTTTTCCCCTGTATGAGTCCTCATGTGTGATTTTAGATGAAAACTGTGAGCAAAGCCCTTGCCACACACGTTACAAGTAAAGGGCTTTTCACCTGTATGAGTCCTCATGTGTGTTTTTAGAGTAACAATCCGAGCAAAACCTTTACCACAGACGTTACAAGTAAAGGGCTTTTCCCCTGTATGAGTTATCATGTGTTTTTTTAGATCACCACTCTGAGCAAAGCCTTTACCACAGACGTTACAAGTAAAGGGCTTTTCCCCTGTATGAGTCTTCATATGTGATTTTAGATGAAAACTGTGAGCAAAGCCCTTGCCACACACGTTACAAGTAAAGGGCTTTTCACCTGTATGAGTCCTCATGTGTGTTTTTAGAGTAACAATCCGAGCAAAACCTTTACCACAGACGTTACAAGTAAAGGGCTTTTCACCTGTATGAGTCCTCATGTGTGTTTTTAGAGTAACAATCCGAGCAAAACCTTTACCACATACATTACAAGTAAAGGGCTTTTCCCCTGTATGAGTCCTCATGTGTAATTTTAGAACACCACTCCTAGCAAAGCCTTTACTACAAACTGTACAAGTGAAGGGCTTTTCCCCTGTATGAATCCTTGTGTGCATCGTCAGATTATACGTCTGATTAAAACATTTGCCACACTCTGTACAACTAAAGCGTTTCTTCCCTGTGTGGCTCCTCATGGAGTGAGTTTGTTTTGATGATTTCAGGTCCTTGGACAGCTTGCTGCTCAAAGACAATCTTTGTCCTTCCACATTCGTCTTGTGTGATTGCAGTGTGTTTAAAGTTGACTGACCTTCACTGGGCTCCTGACACTCATCACTGACTTCAGTGTCAGATTCAGAACAGTGTGAAGAGAGGAGCTGGTCATCACTAGTTGGTTGTGATGTTCCACAGTCCTCTACTTCAGCTTGTGTTTTCATGTGTTGAGTTGAGGTGCCGGCTACAGGCTCTGTCTCTCCGTTTTCATCATCATGAACATCTTCACTTTTCACTGCTTGTAATGTCAATGTAGACCCATCAGCCTCAGTTGGTATTTGCAGTAGCTCCTCTTGTTCATCTTTAATCTGTGGTGGTTGTGGTTCCTCCTGGACCAGACTGGAGCTCCTCTCCTGTTGTTCAGTGAAAACCTCCTCTTTACACACAGGGAGGTGCGGGACGGCTAGAAAAAAAAAGACACAAAGAGAGAAAAACATTTAATGTTTGAACTTTGCATTTCCCCCACGCAGTGTTTCCCGTTTTATAGCTTTGGTAGTGTTGGAGGAAAGTCCTCTTTTCCATTTCTAAATCAAAAACAGTTTTCAGGACTTGAAATTAAATTTTTGAGCCACTAAGAAATTGTACATTAGACATGTACTTGTCTTGCATCTTTTGTTTGTATTTATATATATAATATATATTTACAAATACGTAGCAAGTGTTCAACAGAAGGTCATTACAAAAGAACACAATTATTTTGAAATGGAAATATGTTTTGTTTTTACACTAGATGGTGCTCTTGCTAACCTATGGTCGCACACCAGATCGTTGGTAATGAGACGTTCGTTGGGCATCCGTTAAAGAAAATATGTTTCAATACATCCAACTGAAGATTGCATGGTGATGGCGCCCAAAGTGGAATAATGCCATTTTTATTAGGAAGAAAACTCAGACTCAATCCGTGGATTCAAATATCTATATAATATAATAATAATATCTATCTTCAAATAGTAAAATCAACAGGTATTTTTATTAAAATAATTTAAAGGTACGAGTTTTTGAGTTATTGTCTGAATCAACTTTGTTTGTGTTTGTGGTGCTCTGTGGAAATCACCAGTAGAAACAATTCAGTAAGGTGTGTGTGTGTGAGAGAGAGACTGAGATA